>NC_143585.1:7098283-7411039 GCF_048544385.1 Mastigoproctus giganteus | reverse complement strand
TTATTCAGGAGACTGATGTATAACTGATACATCAGGCTGACTTCTTGCTGTAAATTCATGTAATTTTAAATTAATAAAATGTGATTTCTTATGATTTTTGCTTCATTTACACAAATTCAGACATTCATTATTAATGGCATCATGGAAATTATTGTTAATGTTCATAATTAACCACAGAAGTTTCTGCCACCTATTGTTAAAAACTCACAATCATTCATTTAGCACTTATTGAGCTGTGTTTTTTATCGTTAATTCCGACTTTTCCCTTGTAAATATGCAGTTAATCTGTTCTGTGGTTATATATGATGGATACATAATAATCCATCCAAATCTTGTCCAACGTTTGGGTTTAAGCATGAATTTCGATGTGGGCCAAATTTTTCAGATCAAGCAAAAATATTTCTGCTGGAGGGGGAAGGGGTGGAGCAGAGGATATTACATCAGAACAGGCAAGTTCCAAATGGCTTGTTTCCACATTTATGGTTTACATGACTTTTATGGCTTGTTTCCACATTTACATCGGGATAGTTTACATGGCTTGTTTCCACTTTTATGGTTGACCCACCCCCTCAAAACTTCTGATTGTCTCATCGGTATTGTGGAAATCACTGTACAGTATGGGGATGTGCCTGCAAGCTTCATTGTTGGGCCAATGTTCCCTAGCAATCCCCTCTTTCCCCACAAGAAAAAGCAAGCCTGCCAAAATCTTTTGATAAAACCCATAATAGATCTATCTTTTGGGGTTTTATTTAGAGAGTGGAGGAGTATAGAAAATTTGCTCTGTTTACAAATAATGATGTGATATCAAGAAAAAAAATTTGAAATAATCTTAAGGGGAATGATTACCCAAAAATTTGCCCTTGATGCACAAACACACACACTGCATGAGGAGAAAGCACATGGGTTTTTCATTTTATTTTTTATTTTAATTTATTTATTTAGTTTTGGCTAGCTCAGCAAAAACTGATAACTTCCTTGCACTATATTACTAATAATAATACACACCAGCTACCCTTAAGGCACCAGGACCATTTTAGGGGACCATGTTGGGAATTAATGCGGAGAAAAGAACAGCAAGGAGGAGTTATCCTTGCATGAATTGAAGTCCCTTCATTTTCCTTTTTAATCTAGGTGCCCAGATGCACTGTATCCCTTAAGGACTTAAGGACCTCTTCCACCACTTACTCTGTCCTAACAACATTTCATCATTCTAACTGTAGGCAGATTGTCCTTAAAAAACATGAGTGACATACTTCCAAAAGTAAGGAAAACTCCCTCTCCTGTTTTTTCTCTAGCATAATTACAGTATTCATATATGATCTGGAAAATTTAGCTCTCCAAATTTGTACCCAAACCCAGGAAAGCTATATGCTTATGAGGCACCTTTATGCAAAGTGTTATCACTGCTTCCCTTCGCCCCCCAAAAAAATAATAAATAATCTTAAATATTTATTTTAATATATTTCATAATGATCGATGAATACACAGCAAAATACATGATGATGTATTAAAACAAATTGTAGATGATAATATAATGAGCTGCTAACTTTTTAGTAATATTTGTAGTAAAGTATAAACAAAAATGAGAATAATAATTTGTTTTTAATGTTTATTTATTTTAATTTTTAAAATTTATAAACTTGCATTCTACATGGCATCCCCACTTGATAAAGTGGATAACCTGTGCATCCACACAGTAACCCAGCCCAAAACCAAACCCAACCTTTAGGTTTGGTTGTTGGCTGGGTGACTTACTTGGTATGGAACCATGAATGAGACCTCTTCCATCACCTCCATAGATATCAGCTTAACTTTGATTTAAACAAAAACAAAAAAAAGTTACCTTTTTTATAATTTTCATCAGAGAGAGCAATCACTTTTGAATTTCTATATATCACAAACCAGCAGATATTGTCACAGTATTAAAATTTCAGATTTAACTATCTAGCCTAATAGCATTCAGATAAGGAATAATTAAAAGCCTTATCCACAAGAACTATGCCTATACAGTCCCTTTGAAATCAACATAGGAACAGGAACAAATAAAACAAACTTTAGCAAAAAAAAAACTATCACCGTCTTCCTTCCTCACCAGCCATCTCTCTGCCTTACCATATCATCCATCCTAAAAAAAAAAAATGGATTCACATTTTTTTTTTCAGGATGAGAAATTCATCCAGAATAGCCAGTTACCATAATATCAAAATCCTTTCAAGACAATCATCTTTTCCTATTCATCCAACTCCTTGGAAATACTGCCATCTGCAGAGGAACATGCAAAAACCAGTATCAGTACTACAACAGTGGTCCAAGGTTGACAAACTTAATTTTTACATGTATATGCTAAAATCACCAAACATAACCCTTTTTCAGGATATTCTCTCCACATCAGACATGCTCAAACCATGGCCTCCTACATGCCTGACCCAGTACATCAAAGGATTCTGTTAGGCTTGCATATGGAATTTAAACATATCAAATAAGTTGTGTTTGCAATTCATCTATTGTGCTTTGGAGAGTTTCAGGTCCTTTTCCTGTGGAGCAACAGGAAGGCTCCTTAGTAAGATCTTATCATACTGTTGTGTCTCACTATGTTTAACAGCTTGCATAATCCACCCATTAGTTCCGGGAATAAATATTTTACACTCCCTCATTATCCATCTTTTGCATCTGCAGATTTATGGAAGAGGTCACATTAAAGAATTTGTAAATAACATATATATAACAAAAATATAACTGGATAGATCCCGTCCACCTGGGGTGGATGGGATCTATCCAGTTAAATTAAAAGAGGCAGCAAAGGAAGTAAGCAAACCCTTAGCCATAATTATGAGAGCTTCCTTGGACTCAGGGGAGGTCCCCATGGACTGGAGGTGTGCAAATGTATCCCCAATTCACAAAGGGGGTTCAAAAGGTGACTCAGGTAACTATAGACCTGTAAGTTTAACTTGTGTTCCGGAGAAACTAATGGAGTCACTGGTTAAAGAAGCACTGCAGGATCATCTAGAAAAGACTACAGTAATAGTTAAGACACAGCATGGGTTTGTTAAAGGGAGGTCTTGTCTGACCAATTTGATTGGATACTATGATGTGGTCACAAAGGAACTGAATGCAAAAAATAATTTTGATTTTTTGATACTTGGATTTCAGAAAAGCTTTTGATACTGCTGCACATGAAAGACTGCTGTACAAATTGAAGCAGTATGGCATTAAGGGTAAGTTGCTACAATGGATAAAGGGATGGTTGAGTGGGAGATGACAGAGAGTGGTAATCAATGGACACTGCTCTTTGTGAATGAATGTTATTAGTGGAGTTCCCCAGGGTTTGTCGCTAGGCCCATTGTTGTTTTGTGTATTCATCAATGATATTGATGAAGGTATATCAGGCTTAAAGTCCAAGTTTGCAGATGATACAAAGGTTGGCAGGGTTGTTAACAATAGTAAAGACAGTATGCTACTCCAACTGGATCTAGATAAGTTGGGCAAATGTGCTGAGAAATATGGGTAGCAATAACCCAAGAGAAACCTACCAACTGTGTGGTACTACACTCAGAGAAGTGGAAATTAAAAAAAACCTAGGGGTAATTGTGCAAATGAACAGTGCAAATGGGCTGCCAGGGCAGGTCATGGAGTCTTGTCAATGATCTATAGTAATTTTTCTAGTAGGGACAGGGAGGTGATTATTCCATTGTACAAGGTCAGGCCACCACCTTGAGTACTGTGTACAGGTCTGGAGGAGTCATTTTAGAAAGGATGTAGAGTTACAAGAACAAAGAAGGACAACAAAGGAGTGCTCTTACCAAGAAAGGCTTAATTTCTGCAAATTGCAGCACCTGGTGAGTAGGCACATGCAAGGTGATCTGATTGAGGTATATAAGGCCTTGAATGGGTTGAGCAAGCTGAATGCTGATGGGATTCTTCCTCTTGCTCAGATTAAGAACCTGAAGGGGCATAGATTCAAATTGAGGAAAGGCAGTTGTAGAATAGAATAGAAATTTACTTTTAGCCAGCAGGTAGTTGATTTGTGGAACAGACTTCAATCTTTTGTTGTGGAAGTTGATAGCCTAAATAAATTTAAGGCTGAGCTGGACAGGCATTTGGAATGAATGGAGGGCTGCAATTCTGGCAGCCTCATTTTAGGAAGGATGTGAATATGCTGGAAGAAATGTAAAAAAAGAACATCAGTAACAGGCACAAAAGAGTACCTTACTAAGAAAGATTTTAGTTCTGTAAATTGTAGCATCTGGAAACTAACCATCTGTGAAGAGATTGAAGTATTGGACAACACAAAAAGAGGATTTTGTTTCATCTGTAAGATTGAAGCACCATTAATACAGACATTTCCTAGCAGACATTGAATCTGAATTCCTTGACAGATAGGCATCATCTGAGTCGTAGCATTTCACTGCTAGTACTCAGGTTTTTTCCAACTCCTTCCAATTAAATTGAAAAAAGGATTGCTGCAAGATAGGTGAAATTTTGCTTTCAACCAGAGTGTAATTGACTGTTGGAATAAACTTCCATCTGGTGATGTGGAAGTTGTTATTTAGAATAAATAAGGAAGAATTAGACAAATTATTTGGAGAGGTGGATAGATAGTGTGTTTTGTTTTTTTTAGCTGATCTTATATAGGTTTGCTTTCTCATATCATTTGCACTACTAATATTAAAAGCACTCAATTCAATTCTAAAAACAGAGAAAAATTCAGTCTCCCAAAAATTTCAAAATTGCTAATTTGTCAGGTGACAGTTACTTGTACTCAATATAATTTCAAGCGAGCTATCAGTCCATGTAAACAGCATCTTGCTTCATAATACTTCATAAGATGCTGTTCACATTGACATGTTGCCATCAGATCTAGCTGTTAAGCTAGTAGCAAAATGCAGAACATAACAATATTCATTACTCAGTGGCAGAATTCGTAAAAGACTACTAATGCATGCTATGATGCCTTGATTGGTTTCTTGATTGTCAAAGCATGGCAAGATGGAGAGTTTGTTAAGACTTTCAGAGGGATAGTTTACTAAGGTTTTCATTGCAAAGCCATGGAACTCCTGTGTCCTGGAAAATGTCAGCAATTCCAAACTGAGTATATTGCATCAAGCCATTCTAAAACATTGCATTGAACATCGAAGACCTGTTTGGTTATCTACATAACAAAATGTGTCTGATGGCCTAAAACATCATATTCTATTCATTTTGTGTATAAAAAAAATAGACATTACAGTCACTGTGCAACTGCTGATTTTTATTCATGTGGAAAAAAAAAAAGGTAAAGTGCAGCCATTATCAACCCACTGCAGGATGGAAGCCTCCTGAACAATTCATGCTGAGGGAAATGGACCATAATCTGCCACGCTGGTCCATTGAGGGTTGGCAGATCGACCGTATTCAGCAGTCAGGGGCTTGAACCCCGGTTGACTCAAAGAGCGTGTGCTACTGCACTCCTGCTCTTGACCACTCGGCTACGGAGATTCATGTAGAAAATGTAACCAAAGGACTTGCAAATCTTTGTAATTGGCCCAGTACAACCTTGAAAAAGGATTTGATCAGAAATTTTAGACATTTTCAAAGTGATTTGGAAGGCTTTTAGCTTCCCTGGGAAAAACTGACAGGGCTCACTAGAGATTTTGCACCAACAATGCTTGGCTGCCATGCTAGAGTTGCTGATAAGAAAAATGGAGAAGAATTGTGATTTTATCATTACTCTCCATTGCATAATTCAAAAAGAGATTTTTTCTTGTAAAAAGTTGAAATTGGGTGAAGTTAGGAATACCTTAATTTGCACAAGCTTCTTCAAGGCCGAGACTGAAGCCTGATCACAGGCTTGCATTCAGCCTTTTAAAATGAAATTGTTGCTTTAAGAGCAATAAAAAAAGAAAAATGACTTCACTGTATTTTCATGTTCCAGTGACACATGCAAGGAGTACCAAAGGAAAACTAGCTTTTGAGAAATTTCCTACAATTAACTAACCATGATCTTCATGCTGAATTCCAGGAGTAAAACGGATTTTTCCAAACAGTTGAAGAAAAGATTTAGTACTCCTTTCAGTGTAGATGCAAGAAAAGCACCTGGAAAATTGCAAATGGAAATTCTCAAGCTGCAGTGTGATCAGCAGAAGAACAAATTCACTGACCTGCCTCTGCTGGAGTTTTATAAACACCCAAATAGCAGTTGTTTTGCCATCCCACAGTCTCTTTCTTTTCCTGCCACCAAAGTGACCAAAAAATACACACAATCAAATATAAAATATTTTATTACGGATGCCACATAGCCTTCATTGTTTTGATGCTTAATGCACACCTAAAATGATGTCCTTTTAAAAAATGAAACTTCTTTGTCACCAACCATTAGCATTTCATGCTTATGCCATACTGAGCATTATTCTACTATCAACCTTACGATACTATCAGGATCATAGATGATGATTAGTTCTAAAAAGTTAGCAAAAGGTTCAAACTTACATTGCAATGACTCGTAAACTTAGTCAGCTCTCTTGACCGGTTCCTATCCCTGAATTTTTTTTCACTGTACCAAGTCTATGATGCATCAGAATATCTGTAACTTCTATTTTTTGTACAGCTGGACAGACCAAATGGACACATGCAGCTAGTTTGTACATTTGCAGGTCTGAAACATGGTTCAGGGACTGAACCATATTTGAGACAGGCTAATATACCCATGGTGTGGAAAAGGCCATGATAATTCCTCCCATATTCATTGTATTAAAAGGTGCCTTTTTCACAGTGTGGAAGATGAATGATAGTTACTATCATACCAATGAGATTCCCGTCACTTCAATTTATTTTTGAAATATTGAAGCTAGCTTTTGGGATTTGAGCCTATGAGTGTGCTTTTCAAATCTTTGTACAGTTTTGTATCATGAGGACTCTTCAAACTTTGTAGGTGGTAGATGACTTTCATCAACCGGTGAAATACCACCACTTTGCTTATTGGAGGCTTGAAGTGGTGAAATCCAAGTTTAGTCTCTAGAGCAAAGTTTCCGGCACTCCCCATACTTCTCCTTCAACCCATGCACGGTACTAAGTACTATAGGTTTTGATACCTTTTGTGTTTGGAGTTTTCGTAAAAAAAAAAAAAAAAAAAAAAACTGATGGCTTACCATTTTCAAATGAAATCAGACCAGATTGCCTTTCGACACTATAACCAGCAGTAATTTACATTTTTGAATGGATGTATGCTACTTCACCAGAAGTAATCAGACATCCCCCAGAGGCAAAATTATGCATTCTGGCAACCCTGTCAAATTGAAAACAGTATTTGAAAACATCATCAACAACCATACAAAGGCATTCATTAGTTCCTCAGTCTCCTTGACCAGCCATATCAGTGTGTTAGTTGTGCCACTGGACACCCAAGGCTGACAGTTTTGATTTCAAGAAATTGTGCATGAAATGTGCAAATATTTAATAGTCACATACACAATGCCTATGAAGATGATCAGCAGATTGAATATAATTACTGTTCTTCCCACATCTGGTAGAAACATCTGGCTTCGAATCCAGTCAATGACATGAGAAACTTTTATGGGCTTTCTTCACAATGTGGCTGAGTTAGTCAGACTGTCAGGCTGAGTTAGGTCAGAGTTGCATGGTCTTTCTCCTGAAAAGTCTGGATTTTCATCCAGCAAACAAGCAAATAGGACACAATATACTAATACTGGTGTATAAAACAATCATCCAATATTTTCACAAACATCTTCCTTGTGTGAGTGATCAACCTACAGGGTTAGGTCAATATTAGGAAAGTAAAGTCTCCATTATAAGATATTCTAATTTACTGGTCCACTCTATATATCTGTATAGTTATTCATTATATTCAGCACAGTCATTATGCCTATAACACACTCCTACTCTAATTTTTGTTTTCCCAGTGCTTATGTTGCAATAAATAATCAATTTGGTGCAATATAAGCACTGTGAAATATTGCACTGCCATCCATGTCCACTCCACAAGATGCACTGCCTTAGATTTTATGTTAGTATTAGCATTAGCATGTAGTGCACCGGTTTTAGCTACACCATCCAAAAAAAAAAAAGGGAAAAAGTAGATAAGAAAATACAAATTGTGTGCTTCCTTCCTCACATAGGTTTATCCAGATGACCATTAAATTTATTAAAACTGTCAGCCTCAACTACCTACAGAGGCAACTTTTATCAGTAACCTACAACTCATTGCCAAAAAAACCCTCCTACAATCTAGTCTAAACTTCTTCCCCTATAAATTGAATTTATGGCCCCTAGTACTGGAATTCTTTATAACAGTGAAAATTTCACCTTCATTCATTTTACTAAATCCACTCAGAGCCTTAAAAACCTTAATCAACACCTCCCTCCCCGAAGGTGCTTGGTTACCAAGTTCTGTAGTCCACATAATTGGAGTCATTCCCTGTACAGTCACCCCCCCCCCCCTTCTACCCTCACAATGTGAGTTGCCCATCTTCCAGAATGTTCTTTGTCAGATGAGATCTCCATACTTGGTTGCACTATTCCAATATGGACTTACAATTGCCTTATACAGTAGAATTATGACCTCCCTATCTTTACAAGATTTAGATCAATAAAACATCACTAGGACACGATGGGATGTCTGTTTACACTCTCAGAGAACTTTATATTTACCCATATCATAACCTCCCACATCCCTTTCTTCCTTTCCTGTTTTTAATTCAATGCCGAATGCATAAGTTATTTTGGGATTGCTATTTCCCACGTGCAAGACCTTGCATTTTTCTGCATTAAAACATAGCTTACACTTTTCTGACCAGTCTTGAAGCCTGTCCAAGTCATCCTGACAGAGTGCTAATTGGTACTGATCATTAACAACTCTCCCAATCTTTGCATCATCTGCAAAGTTTGACTTCACACCCTCTATCCCTTCATCAATGTCTTTTATGAAAATCAGAAACAACAGTGATCCAAGAGCTGATCCTTGGAGCTGCACTTCTGACATTACACCAATATGGAGAATATCCATTGGTCACAACCAAACATGAATATTTCCTTAAAACTATGTTGTGTATTCTTGAGAATGCCATTTCTATCTAAATATCCCTGGACTGCACTCGTATCATTGTCACGGTTTTCTCTACCACTGAAGTCAGAGATCAGCATGCAGTTACCGACTTCACTCTTAAAATTGCCTTTCTCTATTGGCATTTCTCCAATTCGAAGGAATCTCTCCCAAGTCTAATGGTGCCTATATAAGTAACCTCAACAGTTCAATGTACTGTCTGGCCGCCTCCCTCAAAATTACTGGGTATATGCCATTAACTAACTTAGTTTTCTGCTGATGAGACTACAAACAACATGTTGTTTTCAGGAGCCCCTAAATGGAACTTTATTTATTGATTTGAAATTATTGTTTTCCCTAACTTTTGATTTATAATTCATGATGTAGTATTTGTTTGTGATTTTCTGATTAATTAATTTATTTATTTGTGCTTTATTTTGGTTATTTATTTGGTGTATTTGGTCTTTGTAATTGTTTAAAAGACCACAGTCAGCTTCTGTCTGGATTGTCCATAATGTATGTTAATATTCACCAGAGCTTTTAGTATAGGTGATTTGGCTTAGATATTTTGTTTCTTCTTTTTTCTTTATTAATGGTAGTATTTGAGACAAACGTTTATTATGCTACAAGAGTATTTCTGTTCGTTTTTTTACATCATATATCTGGTGATATGTTGGATTAGGACTGGGTTTTCTTCATTTCATATTATGATAGAGTTTAGTCATTCACTTCCGTGAACCTTAGGGTGACCATATACTTTTGGAGCAAATCTGTGACAATGAGACTGTCTAAAAGAAGAAGAACTGGAACAATGTTAGTGTTTGCGTCTTTTTAATTTTATGCATGTAAACTGCACATAGCTGTTCATTAAAAGTGCATTTTCTTTTTTTTCGTCGACATGGCTGAAAATAAAAGTTATTTTATTAATTAATTGCTATACTTAAGTTAAGACTTCTCCAGTGGATTTTTAAATAATAGATACTTTTTAATGAAAAATATTTGCTCTGAGGGTAGCTAGAGAAAAGTTCGCAGACTGCCTGGCACCCACAAGCTGCCATATGGTTTAGCAGCTAAACTTTAGCTGGTTTGCTGGTTTAGTCTGGTTGTGTAATAGATAGCACTGCTGTGTTTGAGATTCACTATAGCATGGTAATTTATTTATTCCATATTTATTGTTTGTGTAAGATCCATATTTATTGTTTGTGTGTTTGTTGTCTACATTTGTCTATAATTCTATTACTACGTAACTCAGAAACCATAAATATCTTAGGAAGTTAATTAATCTCTATGGAATAGAAATATAGACCAATAAAAATTTACAGTTGAAATAAAAATATTTTTAACTGGGACATGTACTAAACTTGCCGGGACCACAGGCTAAACTGGGATGTATGGTCAGACCCCTAGTGAACCCAATATTTCATGACATATTTTGTTCTCTTCATTTCATATTATGTTTAGTTTAACTCCAGATTCAGTAAGAAAAATATCAGCCCAAACTGTGCGATTTATTATTTTTATGGTTTTTTTTACAGTAAAATGTCAACAAAAAGAAACAGCACTGAAACAGGTAGAAAACCAGGAAGAATGTGATATAATCAAATTGATATTATTAAAGAACTTGAGAGATTTAGCAGCAAAAAATAAAAAAATAGGTCACAATAAGCAAAACAAAGAAACGATCAAACATTATTTTAAAAAATTACTTTAAATTTTTTAAAATTTAAAATTTTAAAACATAACATTTTCAGTAAAATACTTATCCGAATATACATATACAGTATATGTAAATGTGCAAATTTTTATGTATAATTAATTATTATTATTATTTTTAATTAAATAAATTTGTTTTTTCGCACTATTTAAAGTCTTTTTCTTTTCCCTTAATACATTATAACAGAATTTATTTAATTTTACATTACGGATTTTTACATTACATTAACCGGAAAATTTTTCTATCCGGAAGAGGTCTGACTTTAATTATCCCGGATAACAGATATTTTACTGTACTTAGAATTTGCAAACATAACGTTATAGCATAATACATATAACTTAAACATGATAGGAGATACAGAATACATATAACAATGTAAACTTGGTAGGAGATATGAAATACATAAACTGTAAGTTCAATATTGAAATATACAGGGTGTCTGAAAAATACACAGCATAACTTCAGGAATGAGTTCCTGATATGTAGACAATAAAAATATTTTTATTAAACTTTATCTTTATAAAATCTTAAAACTGTAGTCTCACACTGAGTCTCTTTCCAAGCATAGCACTATCTCATTAAAGCCTTACCTACCAGGCCAATGACAAGCCATGGCACCTCCTGACACAGACCCATAACCACAGACATCACTTAACAATTTTAATCATAATCTGTTCTTCTCCGACTTAGGGCCATTGCCTTTTCATACTCGGGACAAGTATGGTCTACAGCATTATGTTCTGCTGTTACTTTTCTGCGTTTGCAATTTATACAACAAGGTGGCCTTTCCTTGTTTACACAATCTTTATAGGAATGTCCTTCAATGGAACAATATCCGCAGAACGCTTTCATTTTACAGAACTTTGCAATGTGGCCAAAAACCATGCATCTGTAACACTGGGTAACCGTGACAATGTCACGAACCAGACAGGCAGACCAATTCACAAACACTTTTCCTTTTCTAATCAACTGCTTATGGACAGAACCTGCTATCTGCACTATCCAGTTATTCAAATTCTTGCTCTTTGCTTTATTCACAGATATCACATTAAAACTTTCTTGGAATACTTCTTGGTTTACTCCATAATCTTTCAAGTTCTTAATCCATAATTGTTCTTTCAACTCTTCTTTATTCACATCTAGTTCCACATCATAAATCAGAACCTTAGGATCTCGCTTCTTTACCTTATCCACACACAATTTTAGTTCTTTAAACTTTGGACAATCAACGAGCAAATCTATATCCTTTTCCGACTCTACTTCAAGGATGATCTTCTTATCCAGGACAGCTCTTAAATTTTGTACTTTAACATTCTGTAGTTCAGGTCTCACTTTTCTGATTAAATCTTTTTTAATATCTTCACTGCATTTATGTTTACTATTCTTGGTAGTAATAACTGCCACTCTAGGTTTTGCAACACACTTTTCTTTTACCACAGTAGCATATTCCTTTTTGTATTGTTTTTGAATGTCTTTCTTTTCAGCCCTAATAACATGTAAGTCTATCTCCAGTTTTACTATGGTCATTTCTAGATCATCCCATATTTCCATAACCTTGGTTGCTACATTGCCCGTTACCCGATGTTCTCTTTGCAATAGGAGAGACCTTAATCTCCCCCGTGCCTCCACTATTTTGTCTAATCCAGTTACCACAGGTCCTTGTGCCGAACTTTTTGTCATGGAATTTAACAACTTCTTCATACTATTTATCGTTTCTAATTTCTTTTCTGGTGTCCACATCCCCTGCTTTTTCCTTTCAGAAGTTGTATCCTGTGATTCCCCAGTACTAGCAGATTTTTCCTTTACTTCTTCAAGAACTATATCTTCCACCTCTTCCTGAGTCTCAGAGTTTTCACTCTCTGAATCTACTGAATCACTATCTACTTCCATCTCAATATCTGCTTTTTTCTTGGAAAGAGAGCCAGCGCTCGACTTTTTACCGGGCATTAAAAGGCTGTAATTGCCAACTATTTACAACTTTAACTTTATAATACGAAGGTCTTTAAGACCAACACTTCAACTCAAAACACAAGAATCCAAAAATCTATTTAGAAACTTAGTTAAAAACACCCCCCACTCAAGTGAAACGAGTGGGGGTCCCAAAAGCTTTAAACTTGAGGGCACAAAATGCAATTTTAAACCAAATTCTCTCTGCCCCACCAACTCAATACCCATTTAGCTGGTCAGGAGGATGAACCCCTAACCGCTCACCCCAGACGTCGAGAACGTAGGGCAGCTAATCAATGCACTTCGTGCAACAGAAAACTTCACATCACAAGGTACTGACAGAATCTGGTGGTTTTCCATTCCGACCATGTACTCAAATCAGGAGCAAGCGGATATGCACTTTATGTACGGTTTGGCGGACAGCAATGCTCTGGAGGCTCGTCGTTTGTACCACGAAAGGTTCCCAGAACAAAGATATCCAGACAGGGAAAAACGCTTGAGGTATCTATCGCTGCCTTTGTGAACATGGAACCTTTACACCTCGTGCTGCCGACAGAGGACGACCATGATCTACAATTCCTGAAGTAGAGGCGGATATTTTGGATGTTGTGCATGCCACTCCTGGAATCAGCACACGCAGAATAGCAATGCAACTGGCTGTTCAACGTTCAACTATTTGGAAAGTGTTGCAAGAACACCAACTGTATCCTTACCATCTGTAACGGGTGCAGGCCTTGTCACCAGCAGATTATCCTGTGCGAGTAATGTTCTGCCAGTGGTTCTTGCAGCAGTGTGGTACAACTCCTCACTTTCCTGCCTTAGTAATATTCACAGATGAAGCACAGTTCACACTAGACCGAATCCAAAACTTTCACAATCAGCATGTATGGGCTGAGGAAAACCCACATGCAATTCTTCCATCACATCACCAACAGCAGTTCAGCCTCAACATCTGGGCAGGTGTTTTTGGTGATAAGTTATTTGGGCCCCATATACTTCCAAACAAACTCACAGGGCAGGCATACAGAAACTTTCTGGAAAGAAACATGTCTGATTTCTTGGACGACACACTACTGATCATTCGTCAACAAGCACACTTCATGCACAATGGCGCTCCCGCACATTTCAGCCACCTAGCCCGCAATTACCTGAATTGAAGGTTCCCTGGTCGGTGGATAGGTAGAGGTGGACCAAACTGCCTGGCCTCCACGCTCATCAGATTTAACCCACTAGATTTCTTCTTGTGGGGCCATTTAAAGTCATTGCTGTATTTGATTCCAGTAGCTGATGTGGAAACTCTCCGCAATCGAATTGTGGCAGGTTGTGAGACAATACGAAACGTGCCAGGAATTTGGCATCATCTTCGCAAGTCCATGAGACATTGATGTGAGGCCTGTATTCAGGCAGAAGGTGGACATTTTGAACAATTACTATAAGGTGATGTGAACAGTTAAGTGTCATAGACAGACCTTCAAAACTTGGAAACCAAGCATTTCCGGAACTATGCTGATATAAAATATTTTTATTGTCTACATAGGAACTCATTCCTGAAGTTATGCCATGTATTTTTGAGACACCCTGTATATATGAGGTGGTTATAAAATAAATTTCCCTATTCAGGAGACTCTAGTATCAAAACGGTTAGAGATAGTTGTTATTTAGGGTATGGGGAAGTGATTTAAAGAAGAAAAAAATTTGTTAAAATTTCCGCCACCAGGGGAGAATTTGGCATTGTAAACATGGGATGGAATACTTAACTTAGGATTAGATTTTAATATCAGAACGTAGAAATCTACAGATATTGTTCTATGTGCTTTCCTTCACTTGAGATGACATTCTGAAAACGGAGAACTGCATGCAACAGTTTCACGTAGCATCTCATTGGGGACGTTGGCTACATGCTGTTTAATGCTTGTTCAAATCGACAAGTGTCTGTATGCTGCTGTGGTAAACTCTGTCTTTCAGGTATCCCCATAGCCAGAAATCACAGGGATTGAGATCTGCTGATCGGGCTGGCCAGAACTGCAGAAAGGCTGATCATTTCCGAACATTGAACGGAGCAGTTCCTTCACATGTCGACCAAAGTGGGAAGGAGCACCATCTTGCATGAACACTATGATCTCCAAGCATTGCCTTTCTTGCAGAGTGGGAATAATCCTCTTAGAAGAGTGCAGTACCGTGCACTAGTTACTGTACACCTTATGGGGGAGGCCATGAGGTATAGACCCTTCAAAGAAAAATGGTGCGATTATAAACTCTGCTGTGTATCCACACCATACTATAACGTACGGACTCTGACTTTCATGCGCAACAGATGGACGAGAATATTCGGCAGTTTTGTGTATTTGCAGTCCCATGAAGAGTGAAATTAGCATTAGCATTAACATTACCATTAGCATTAGTAGAGGCATTTGATGCAAGAAAGCAAGCTTATGCAGCATCAGCCAAAAAAAAAATAAAGTAAAATAAATAAATAAAAAATAACCACTTCCACTTCACCCCTCTGTTCATTCGAAATACCTGTCCAGCTGAGCCTTAAACTTATTTAGGCTATCAACTTCCACGACAAGGGATGGAAGTCTTTTCCACCTACCAACCACCCGCTGGCTAAAGGCAAATTTCCGCACATCTATCCTACATCTGTCTTTCCTCAATTTGAATTTATGCCCTCTCAGGTGATTATTCTGAGTGAGAGGAAGAATCCCATCAGCATTGAGCATGCTCAAACCATTCAAGGCCTTATACACACCTCTATCAGATCACCTCGCTGGTGCCTAGTCTCCAGACACTGTAATTTGCAAAACTTAAGCCTTTCTTCGTAAGAGCACCCCTTTGTTCCATTCACTAATCTTGTTGCCCTTCTCTGTACTCGTTCCAGCAGCTCTACATCCTTCTTGAAATGAGGCCTCCAGGCCTGTATACAGTACTCTATGTGTGGCCTGACCATTGCCTTATACAAGGGAATAATCACCTCCTTATCCCTGCTAGAAAAATTCCTATATATCATTGACAATACACCATGAGCTACTCTTGCAGCCCGTCTGCACTGCTCAGAGAACTTCATATCTGCCTGCACAACCACCCCCAGGTCCCTTTCATTCTCTACCACTGTCAGTGTAGTACCACAGAGTTGATACGTTGCTCTGGGGTTGCTGTTTCCCATATGTAGTACTTTACATTTGTCAATGTTAAACTTCATTTGCCACTTCTCAGCCCATCTGCTGAACCTTTCCAGATCCTGTTGCAGCAGCATAGTGTCAGTAGTGCCCTTGACAACCCTGCCAACCTCGTATCGTCTGCAAACTTGGACATTAAGCTTGATAGCTGGAACGGGTACAGAGAAGGGCAACAAGATTAGTGAATGGAACAAAGGGTTGCTCTTACGAAGAAAGGCTTAAGTTTTGCAAATTACAGAGTCTGGAGACTAGGCACCGGCGAGGTGATCTGATAGAGGTGTATAAGGCTTTGAATGGTTTGAGCATGCTCAATGCCAATGGGATTCTTCATCTTGCTCAGAATAATCACCTAAGAGGGCATAAATTCAAATTGAGGAAGGACGGATGTCGGATAGATGTGCGGAAATTTGCCTTTGACCAGCGGGTGGTTGGTTGGTGGAACCGACGTCCATCACTTGTTGTTGAAGTTGATAGCCTAAACAAATTTAAAGCTCAACTGGACAGGTATTTCGAACGAACAGAGGGGTGAAATGGGAGTGGGTTTTTTTTTTTTTTTTTTGGCTGATGCTGAATAAGCTTGCTTTCTTGCATCATATGCCTCTACTAATGCTAATGCTAATATACCATCATCAATATCATTTATAAATACAGAGAACAATAAAGGACCCAATACTGAACCCTGAGGGACTCCACTAATAACATTAGTCCACAATGAGCAGTGTCCATTGATTACCTCATCAAATGTGCCTCATCAGACCACAAGATCCAGCAAAGTCTATTCGTTGTTGTTGATCACAAGGCTTTAGTTCTTGCGCTACATGAATCTTGTATGGGAACCAGCATAAAATTATTCAAAGCATTTTACATACAGTAGACCAAGGAAGCTTCAAGTCTCTTGACACACCTCTGGCAGGCACTACTGACTGGTAAAGTTTCTCATTGTGATCATTGCAACCATCACTTCATCTACTACTTCCATTCCTATACGTGGTCATCTGGTTCCTGACTGGAATTGCACTTAACTCCCCGGTCACTTCAAATTTCTTTATTATTTTTTGAAGCCCCACTGACAAGGTCAGAGGTCCTTTATGCAAACCTTTAAATTTCCAATATTCATGTAGTGCTGCATTATCGTTACTATTATTCTGGTAGAACAGTTTTAAAAGAACAGATTCCTCTTTTGTAAGAGCCATAATGGTTATTGACGGTGGTGTTGGCCTTTCTGCTTTTATCTAACAGGATGTCATTTGCATAAGCAACGTGTCTTGAAGTAAATGACAACTTTTACATATGTGCGGCACCATTTCCCCCCATGGTGACAGAAATTGAACTAATTTTTTCCTTCTATAAATACCCCCAAGGACTCACATCAGGTGAGTATGGGCTTGGCACACCCAGGGTCCAGAGCTGGATATCATCATTCTTTTTCTTGGTGACTCCCTTCTACTTCTCTCTCTCTCTCTCTCTCTCTCTCAGGGTGACTCAGAAATTTTTTTTTTGGCTGGTGCAGCATAGGCATCAGGCTTCCTTGCACCATATGGCTCATAATAATAATAATAATAATAAGAGAGCCCAACAAATACCTAGGGATGATGCAGGCTGAGCAGTTAGAACACAAGGAAATCAAGAAGTGCCTGACTGAAAAATATCATCAGAGACTAAGAAGCCTGCTGAAAGCAATATTGAACGGAGGGAATACAGTTAAAGCCATAAACACCTATGCAGCTCCAGTACACATTCGGGGTCACAGATTGGACTAACACCAAGCTAGAAGATATCATGCAAAAGATAAGGACAATGATGACCAACAGTCGCCAACACCACCCGAAGTCAGCAGTGGAGAGAATAACAATACCTTGGAAAGAGGGAGGAAGGGGCTTGATAGACCTGATAGAACAACAGAAAACAGCGATAGTTAACCTGAATGATTATTCAAGAACAACACAGCACCACCAGGCCATAAGGAAGATAGATAAGTGGTATACCCCACTCAACCTAAGCGAGGAAACCCTTCCCGCCCAGACGATACAAAAAATGAAGTTAGAAAGATGGGCAAAGAAGACGCTCGATGGCAGACACTACAATGTTCTCCATAAAGATCACATCGATAACATTGCTTCCAATGCATGGCTCACGAGCGGGACGCTCTACCCCGAGACTGAAGGATTCATGCTGGCCATCCAAGACCAGGTAATCAACACCAGAAACTATAGAAAATACATCGCAAAGGAGCCTGGAATGCCAGATGACACATGTCGACAATGCCACCTGGCCTCAGAAACGATCCAATACATCACCCAGACTGAGTACACTCATAGACACAACCAGGTAGCCAGGATAATACATCAGAAGCTAGTGAGGAAATACCAGTTGACCAAAGAAAGTGTACCATATTACAAGTACGAACCCCAGGCAATACTAGAAACCCGAACCCCCAAGCTGTACTGGGACCACGCCATAATAACGGATAAGGCCATCCTGCACAACAGACTGGACATAACCCTTGTGGACAAGATGGAAAAGGCTACAATACCATGGCAACTCGTGAAGGCATTCACAATAAATGATATAACCAAAATGATGCCAATGTAATTAATTAATTCAACTTAATTAATTCAACAATGATATACTTTGGTAGATAGCTATGTTAAAATGATGCATTTGCACTAACCTACATGATAGTAAAGAGAGCATTATTCATGTGGGGATTAACGTTATTAAATGTTGGATAAATCATTTGTTGGATAAATATAGGACCATGGTGAAAAATTTCCACAAGTGACGTTAGAATGTGTATGTGCCAGCAATCCTGCCCAGACCGAATGCCTTGTGGATTAAGTTGACTTGAGAGAATTGGAGAAATTTTTAATAGTGGACCTGTACTTGTAGGAAAAAGGAATCTATTTTTTAGAGATGATGTCCAGTTGAACAAAGGTGGTGCAGAGATTTTTGTTAGTATCATTCAGAATACCCTAAGGGTTCAGGGAAACTGCTAGCTTGGGGAGAAGATGGATAATATAGATCCACATTTATCTGATGATATTTATCAAAGTAATACTTGCACTCACCTCAAGAATTCTTATTTGTTGCCACAACAGCTGATGTTAACAAGATGTTCTGAGTGTAGCAATGTTTCCAATGAGTGGGATGTGAAAGATAGGGAAACAAGCCTAAATAATTTCAAGGAGTGTGCCAGGGCAGAAAACTATAGAAGAATGCTTCGGCTTAACTGTGTCTACGGTAATGTCAGGAGTACTGTCAATAAAATGGATGCATTTGAACTCCTGGTTAAGACAACAAATGCTGACAACAGGGCTAACACACTTGTGGTGCCACCCGGAAATTAGTAGTAGTAGTATCAGTAGTAGTAGTAGTGGCATGTGATGCAAGAAAGCAAGTGTATGAGCTTATGCAGAATCAGCCAAAAAAAAAAAAAAAAATCGCACCATTGCCTCCAAATGCCTATCCAGTTCCTCCTTAAATTTATTCAACCTATCAACTTCCACAACGACAGATGGAGGTTTGTTCCAGCAATTACCCACCCGCTGGCTAAAGGCAAATTTCCACACATCTATTCTACATCTGTCTTTTCTTAATTTGAATTTATGCCCCCTTAGGTTCGTAATCTGAACAAGTGGAAGGATCCCATCAGAATTCAGCATGCTCAACCCATTCAAGGCCTTATATACCTCAATCAGATCACCACACAGGTGCCTAGTCTCCAGCCACTGCAATTTGCAGAACTTAAACCTCTCTTGGTAAGAGGATCCCTTCATTCCCCTCACCAATCTTGTTGCCCTTCTCTGACGCTCAAGTAAATCTACATCCTTCCTAAAATGAGGGCTCCAGACCTGTACACAGTACTCAAGGCGTGGCCTGACCATTGCCTTATACAGAGGGATAATCACCTCCTTTTCCCTGCTAGAAAAATTCCTATATATCATTGACAAAACCCCATAACTTGCCCTGTCAGCCTGTCTGCATTGCTCAGAAAACTTCATATCTGACTGCACAATTACTCCCAGGTCATTTTCATTTTCTACCACTTTAAGTGTAGTACCACACCGTTGGTACGTTTCTCTGGGGTTACTTCTACCCATATGCAGTACTTTGCATTTGTCAAGGTTAAACTTCAGTTGCCACTTCTTAGCCCATCTGCCCAAATTATCTAGATCCTGTTGCAGTAGCACACTGCCATTACTGTCATTAACAACCCTGCCAACCTTTGTATTATCTGCAAACTTCGACATTAAGCCTGATATACCTTCATCAGTATCATTGATAAATATACAAAACAACAGTGGACCTAACACCGAACCCTGTGGGACTCCACTAATAACATTAGTCCACGAAGAGCAGCACCCATTGATTACCACCCTCTGTCTTCCCCCACTTAACCATCCTTTTATCCATTATAGCAACTTACCCTTAATACCATTCTGTTCCAATTTGTACAATAGTCTTTCATGCGCAACAGTGTCAAAAGCTTTCCTGAAATCCAAATATATGATATCAAAATTATTTTTTGCAGCCAGTTCCTTTGTAACCACATCATAATATCCTATCAAATTTGTCAGACAAGACTTTCCCTTAACAAACCCATGCTGTGTCTGAATTATTGCTGCAGTCTTGTCTAGATGACATTTGAGGATGATGAGTTCCACTACGGTATGTATAATGTATTTAGGAAATATAGGAAACATAGAAGGGATGGTGTTGTTGTCATGCTTCTTATGAAAGGCAGCCTGAGTGCAAAAAGAACTTTTGCTGAGTCTGAAGTTACATCTGCAGCATAGAATCTGTGTGTGTGTGTGTGTGTGTGTGTGTGTGTGTGTGTGTGTGTGTGTGTGTGTGTGTGTGTGTGTGTGTGTGTGTGTGTGTGTGTGTGCGCGCGTGTGTGTGTGCGTGTGTGTGTGTGTGTGGTCAAGTTAGTTGGAAGCAAAGGTATAATCTAAAGACCGAAAATTGTGAAGAATATGACTAGAGTCTTTACATGCAAATGAAATAGGCAAACAAGTGTGAATGTCTTATTCTGGGTGGCTTCAATCCGTCCCAGATGGATTGATTGGAAGGGAATCTCACCTATGGGAAAGATTTTTCTAAATAAACTAGATGATTATTATTTGTACCAGCATATCAGAGATAATACTAGGCATGAGAATATTCTTGATTTTGTACCATTACTCACAAATCAGGTGACATCACAGGACTTAAAGTACAAGAACCATTGTCAGATAATGATCACATAATCATCAGCTGGAAGATGTTGCAGTAGTTAAAGATAAAGGCATGGGTTTTAATCTCAAAAGGTGGAGACTTTAGCAGTTTAAAGTGCTATATGGCATCTATATCTATTAATTGGGCAGACTGCAGAATGAGGGCAAATAAAATTGAATTATGAATGCCTTTAAAGCAATAATCACAGAAGCCATGAGCACATACATACCAATAAGAAAACGTTTTAGGAGGAGGAGGATGCCAATTTAAATGAATGCGGGACTGGCCCATCAAATACAGCAGAAATGAGCAATGAAAAGCAAATCAGGTCAGGCCCTTGTGGACTGGGTGTGGGAAAGTCTTAGACAACCCAGCTAATGTTGTGGATGAATTGAACTTGTACTTTGGATCTGTCTTTACTGAAGAAAGACCCTTGATGCTAAGAGGCTGTGTAAGAGAGGCTGAGTAATACAAAATTAGTGATTTTGAAATTATAGATGACTATTTATTAGAAAAACTTTCGAGCAAAAGGCAAGTAAGGCTCCTGGAGTTGATAGCATATATCCAGTAATTTTGAAGTAGGCCACCAGGCAGTGTAGTGAACCATTAAATATAATTACGGGGGCATCTTTGGACTTGGGAGAGATTCCTTTGGATTGGAGAAGTGCCAACATATCACCAATACATAAAAGTAGTTCTAAGAGTGAAGCTGGTAACTACAGACCAGTTAGTCTGACTTCACTGGTAGGGAAAACCTTAGACACAATGATTAAGTGCAATCCAGGGACATTAGATAGATATGGCATTCTGAATAACACACAACATGGTTTGTTAAGGGAAAATCATGTTTAACTAACTTAGTAAGCTATTTTTACACAGTTATTCATGAACTGGAAGTAGGTAACAATTTCAACATATTTTATTGAGTAGTGTGGAATTGGAGGCAAATTGCTGCTATAGATAAAGGGATGGTTGAGTGGAGAAGGCAGAGAGTGGTAATCAATGGACACTGCTCTTTGTGGACTAATGTTATTAGTGAAGTCCCCCCAGGGTTCAGTGTTGGGTCCATTGTTGTTTTCTGTATTTATTAATGATATTGATGATGGTATATCAGGCTTAATGTCCAAGTTTGCAGACAATACAAAGGGCAGCAAGGTTGTTAATGACACTAATGACAGTACACTGCTGCAACAGGAGCTAGAAAAGTTGAGCAGGTGGGCTGAGAGGTTGCAACTGAAGTTTAACATTGACAAATGTAAAGTACTGCAGATGGGAAGCAGTAACACCAGAGTAACGTATCAACTGTGTGGTACTACACTGGCAGTGGTAGAGAGTGAAAAGGACCTGGGGGTAATTGTGCAGGCAGATATGAAGTTTTCTGAGCAGTGCAGACGGTCTGCAAGAGTAGTTCATGGTGTCTTGTCAATGATATACAGGAATTTTTCTAGCAGAGATAAGGAGCTGATTATCCCCTTCTATAAAGCAATGCTCAGGCCTCACCTTGAGTACCGTATACAGGTCTGAAGGCCTTATTTTAAGAAGGATGTAGAGATGCTGGAACGAGTACAGAGAAGAGCAACATCAGTGAATGGAACAAAGGGTTGCTCTTATGAAGAAAGGCTTAAGTTTTGAAAATTACAGTCTCTGGAGACTTGCCACCTGCGAGGTGATCTGATTGCTTGGGGGGGGATACAAGGACTAATAGTTTAACAGTAGCCATAGGAGGAGGTGAAGGTGATTCTTGCACAACTTCTATTAGAATAAGTAGCGACCTGGAGCGAGGGGTGTTGGGGGTTTCAGGGACGGGAGGCAGTCATCGTGAAACTGGTGAGTATATGGGATGTGTTAGGGTAACTAGGAATAGGAGTAGGAGCATGTATACTTGCATATATACCAATACTAGAAGTATAGTAAATAAATTTGATGAATTTGAAGTGTTGGTCAAGACATCAAAGGCGGATATTGTTGGGATATCAGAGACATGGTGTCACACTGATATAAGGAATGCCGAACTGGAATTTGGGGAATACAATGTGTACAGAAAGGATAGACAGGATAGGAAGGGAGGAGGTGTTATGCTGTTAATTAAGAAAAACATAAAATCAAAAGAAGTGCATCCGATTGATATAGATGAACAGTGCACTGTTGAGTCAGTTTGGTGTGACATAAGCACTGCGAAAGCAAAAATAAGAGTAGGAGTGTGTTATGACTCGAATGAGTACAATGACCTAATGACTGGAATGAGTACAATGAACAGTTGTACAGAGAAATAGAGTGGGCTAGTAAATCGGAATGTCTTATAATGGGGGATTTTAACTTCTCAGATATTGACTGGAACCTGTGGGTTGGGCACTCACACACTAGTCAGACTTTTGTGGATTTATTGGATGATTGTTTTCTGCAACAGCATGTTCGAGAGGCAACCAGAGAAAGTAATACTCTTGATCTGGTTATCAGCAGTGATCATTCGTGTATTAGGAATTTGCAGATAAAAGAACCACTAGATGGCGGTGATCACAATGTACTGACGTGGGATTTACTTAAATATTTAATTACCATCATGGGTAAAGGAAAGGGTTTTTGCTGCCGTAAAGGCGAGTACAGTGGTCTCCGACAGTTTTTAAATTCTCTACAGTGGGATCAACTGACGATGTTACCAACAGTAAATTCTAAGTGGGAAGCATTCATGGAATTAATCGTGGATGCTACTAAAAGTTTCATACCTATTAGGAAATATTGTTCAAGGTTTAGGCCTAAATGGTTGTCAAATGAACTAATGAGACTCGTAACAGAGAAGAAAAATGCATGGGATGCATATAAATTATCAAGCGACTCAGAAGCCTATGGCAGATATAAGTAAATCTGTAATCAGGTCACAAAGGAGGTTCGGCAGGCGAAGGCAGATTACGAGAAATCCTTGGCAAAAGATGCTAAGAAAAACAGCAAGGATTTCTTTACTTATATAAACTCTAAAAGGAAGGGGATGAATCTGATTGGTCCACTTGACATCGATGGTTCGACCGTTGATGATCCTGCTCAGATAGCAAACAAACTGAATGAGTATTTTGCATCTACATTCACAAATGAGGAATTATTAAGGTTTGAAAATGGCAGAAGGTTATCAAATTGTAGCAGGATACTTAATGATTTTGTAATAACTGAGAGCAAAGTGGAAGAGAAACTGTTGAAGTTAAACGTAAGAAAAGCACCTAGGGTGGATGGGATCTATCCAGTTATATTAAAGGAGGTGGCAAAGCAACTAAGCAAACCCTTAGCCATAATTATGAGAGCATCCTTGGACTCAGGGGAGGTTCCCACGGACTGGAGATGTGCAAATGTATCCCCAATTCACAAAGGGGGGATCGAAGGGTGACACGAGTAATTACAGACCAGTTAGTTTAACTTCTGTTCCGGGTAAAATAATGGAGTCGCTAGTTAAAAATGCATTGCAGGACAATGCATCTAGACAAGACTGCAGAAATAATTCAGACACAGCATGGGTTTGTTAAGGTAAAGTCTTGTCTGACAAATTTGATAGGATATTATGATATGGTTACAAAGGAACTGGATGCAAAAAATAATCAACCCCGGGGGCTCACATCTGGTGAGTATGGGCTTGGCACACCCAGGGTCCTGAGCTGGATATCATCATTCTTCTCTTTCTTGGTGATTCCCTTCTACTTTTGACTCTCTCTCTCTCTCTCTCTCTCTCTCTCTCTCTCTCTCTCTCTCTCTCTCTCACTCTCAGGGTTACTCGGGAACTTTTTTTTTTTTTTCCTGGTGCAGCATAAGCCTCAGGCTTCCTTGCATCATATGGATATTAATAATAATAATAATAATAAATAATTTTGATATCATATATTTGGATTTCAGGAAAGCTTTTGACACTGTTGCGCATGGAAGACTATTGTACAAATTGGAGCAGAATGGTATTAAGGGTAAGTTGCTACAATGGATAAAAGGATGGTTAAGTGCGAGAAGACAGAGGGTGGTAATCAATGGGTGCTGCTCTTCTTGGACTAATGTTATTAGTGGAATCCCACAGGGTTCGGTGTTGGGTCCACTGTTGTTTTGTATATTTATCAATGATATTGATGAAGGTATATCAGGCTTAGTGTCGAAGTTTGCAGATGATACAAAGGTTGGCAGGGTTGTTAATGACAGTAATGGCAGTGTGCTACTGCAACAGGATCTAGATAATTTGGGCAGATGGGCTAAGAAGTGGCAACTGAAGTTTAACCTTGACAAATGCAAAGTACTGCATATGGGTAGAAGTAACCCCAGAGAAACGTACCAACTGTGTGGTACTACACTTAAGGTGGTAGAAAATGAAAAAGACCTGGGAGTAATTGTGCAGTCAGATATGAAGTTTTCTGAGCAATGCAGACAGGCTGCCAGGGCAGGTCATGGGGTTTTGTCAATGATAGATAGGAATTTTGCTAGCAGGGAAAAGGAGGTGATTATCCCTCTGTATAAGGCAATGGTCAGGCCACGCGTTGAGTACTGCGTACAGGTCTGGAGGCCTCATTTTAGGAAGGATGTAGATTTACTTGAGCGTGTACAGAGAAGGGCTACAAGATTGGTGAGGGTAATGAAGGGATCCTCTTATCAAGAGAGGCTTAAGTTCTGCAAATTGCAGTGGCTGGAGACTAGGCACCTGCGTGGTGATCTGATTGAGGTGTATAAGGCCTTGAATGGGTTCAGCACGCTGAATTCTGATGGGATCCTTCCACTTGTTCAGATTACGCTCCTAAGGGGGCATAAATTCAAATTAAGAAAGGACAGATGTAGAATAGATGTGCGGAAATTTGCCTTTGGCCAGTGGGTGGCTAATTGCTGGAACAAACTTCCATCTGTCGTTGTGGAAGTTGATAGGCTGAATAAATTTAAGGAGGAACTGGACAGGCATTTGGAGGGAATGGTGTGATTTTTTTTTTTTTTTTTGGCTGATGCTGCATAAGCTTGTACATTTGCTTTCTTGCATCACATGCCACTACTACTACTACTACTACTACTATTTAGGTGTATAAAGCCTTGAATGGTTTGAGCATGCTCAATGCTGATGGGATTCTTCCTCTTGCTCAGAATGATCGCCTGAAAAGGCATAAATTCAAATTGAGGAAAGACAGTTTTAGGATGGATGTGCGGAAGTTTGCCTTTAGCCAGTGGGTGGTTGATTGCTGGAACAAACTTTCATCCGTCGTTGTAGAAGTTGATAGCTTAAATAGATTCAAGGCAGAACTAGACAAACATTTGGAGCGACTGGATGGGAGAAGGGTGTGTGTTTTTTTTTTTTTTGTTTGGCTGATGCTATATAAGCTTGCTTTCTTGCATCATGTACCTTTGCTAATGCTAATGCTAAAAAAATCCTAAGATGGATTACTTGGTGGCTGCAGGGCAGAAGGCAGAGGGTTGTGATTAATGGATATTCTTCTGATTGGTGTAAAGTCAGAAGTGGGGTCCTCCAAGCATCAGTTCTTGGGCTACTGTTACTAATTTTCATAAACTACATCGAAGGTGGGATAGAAGGCTTGATGTCAAAATATTCATATGATATAAACAGTGCTAGAGTACTTAATGATCAGTAGCAAGCAGTGCTCCTACAGGATGACTTAAGCAGGCAGCAAAATTTTCAGAAAAGTGGCAGCTGTTTTAATGCAGTAAAATGCAAGGTCTTACACTTGGGGAATAGCAACCCACAAATAAATTATACATTTTGTGGGTTTGAATTAAAAACAGTGGAGGAAGAAAGGGATCTGGTAGTTATACATGTAGATATGGTGGTTTCTAGCAGTATAAACAGGCAGCCAGGAAAGCCCATGGTGTGTTATCAATGAGTTATCAAACATTATCCTGTCGAGATATGGAGGTCATAGTCCCACTGTATAAGTCAATTGTAAGACCACATTTGGAACACTCGTGTTCAAGTATGGAGATCTCATCTGAAAAAAGACATTGAGTTTCTTGAAATTCAACACCGGTTCAAGCCTCCAATAAGAAAATGTTGCTATTTCACCAGTTGATGAGAATCATCTACCACCTATTGTAGAGAATTCAGTAGAATCCATTTAACTTCAGGTAGTTAGGCTGATTGAATAAATTCAAAGGTCAACTAGATAGGTAACTATGTGAGGAGGGAAGCAAATAATTTGTATTTTCTTATCTACTTTTTTTTTTCCAGCGAGTGCAGAAAAAGCCTGTGGCTATTAGAGTATATCTGCAAGGGGGCAAAAGTAAATGATGGTGTAGAGCAAATATCATCTTTTCGGGGTACAAAAAGTGATATCGTTGTGCACATTGTTTGTTTTGTTTCTTATTTGGTTTTTTGGAGCATAAACAACTAAGGCCATATTGCTTCAGGGATATGTGGTGGTCAATTCCCTGACCTTTCTGCATCCTCCGTATTTGGTGGTCATGGGCTCGAACCCCAGTCTAATCAATAAGCATATGCTACGCACTGCTGCTCCTGCCCACCTGGCTACAGAGGCGCCTTGTACACATTGGCAGTAGTGATATATTAAGAGTAGGAGAGCTGAGGACTTACTTATCAAGTACAGGGCAATGTTGGGAAAAAGTCATGAGTTGGGATTGAATTTGAAAATGTCTGCAATTCTGCCCACATGCAATAGAAGTACATTTGAGTGTCTTATCAATCAATTCAGCCCTGGAGAACATGTGCAAGGCTCATGGGGTAGAATTTTTCTCATCGTGGTCTGTGCTTGTTAACAGGAAAGACTGTTTTTACAGGAATGGGATACACTTAAAAAGAAGAGTGCAAGAATATTTGCTGATGCTATGAAGATAGTGATAGGTGTTTTCAAAAACTGCTAGATTGGGGGAGGGTGGATATACAGACTAATAGATTAACTAGAGCTGCAGGCAGAAGCGAAAGTGATTCTTTCACTGCTTCTACTGAAACATGCAACAGCCTAGAAAGCAAGGTGTCAGGGATTTCAAGCCCTGCTAATACTAGGAATATTATAAATAAATTTGATGAATTTGAAGTACTGATTAAGCCATCAAATGCAGATATTATAGGGATAGCAGAGACAAGGTATCACTCAGACATAAGCAATGACAAATCTGAATGTAAGGGAGTACAATGTATACAGACAATGGAGGAGGGGTGGAGGGTTCTGCTATTAGTTAAAAAGCATATGAAATCTAGGGCAGTGCATCCAGTTGACATGGAGACCAGTGCAACATTAAGTTAATTGGGCATTATATAAGCACTGGGAAAACAAAATTGAGAGTAAGTGTGTGTGATGTTAGACCTAATGACTGTGATGAGTATACCAAACAGCTATACAGAGAAACAGAGTGGGCCAATAAATCAGAATGACTTATAATGGGGGATTTTAACTTTCCAGGTGTGGACTGGAGTTTATTGGTTGGATACTCACACACTAGCAAGACTTTTTGTAGATTTGGATGACTGTTTTCTACAGCAGCATGTTAGAGAGGGGCAACAAGAGGAAGCAATACTCTTTATCACAGTGTACTAATGTGGAATTTAATTAAAGACGTAACTGCTATCAAGAGTAAAGGAAAAGGCTTTTGTTTTGTAAGGGTGACTGACTACAGTGGTCTCAGACAGTTTTTAAATTCTATGCAGTGGGACCAACTGATAATGTTACCAACAGCAAATTCTAAATGGGAAGTTATCATAGAAGCTACTGGGCTTTTCATACAAAAAAATATCAGATATCAGATGAATTACTGACAAGAGCAGATAAGAAAGTGCATGGATACATATAAATTATCAGGTGATTCAGAAGCCTATGGTAGATATAAATTAGTCTGTATCCAAGATACAAAGGAGATTTGGCAAGCTAAGGCAGATTGAGAAGTATCTGGCAAAGATGGAAAAGAAAAACAGCAAAGACTTCTATGCATATATTAACAGTAGAAGGAAGGGATTAAATCACATTGGCCACTTGATATCAATGGGTAACTATTAATGATGCTGCTCAGGTTGCTGAGAAATTGAATACATATTTTGCATGTACATTCAGACTTGGTGAATTCTTTAAGGGAGGGGGATGCCAGAATTTTATTAAATGCTAATGGAGAGCTAAATGATTTTGTGATAACCGAAAGGAAAGTGAAAGAGAAATTGTTGAAGCTAAACATGAAAAAGGTGCCTCATCTGGATGAAATCTATCCAATTATATTAAGGGAGGCAGCAAGGAGGTAAGCAAATGCTTAGATACAATTATGAGAGTACCCTTAGATTCAGGAGATGTCTCTATGAACTGGAATTGGGGATACATACAGAAGTTGAATGTATCCCCAGTTCATAAAGGTTGTTCAGAAGATGACATTAATAATTACAGACCTGTTAGCTTAACATTGTTCCAGGGAAATAATGGTCACTGGTTAAAGAAGTAATGAAAAACTATCTAGACAGGAAGGCATTTGTACTGCAGTCATGGAATGTTGTTAAGGGGCGATCCTGTCTGACCAATTTGATTGGATGGATACTATGATGCAGTAACAAAGAAACTGGATACAAAAAATAATTTTGATATTATATACTTGGATTTCGGGAAGGCTTTTGATACTATTGTAAATAAAAGTGCTGTACAAATTGGAGCAGTGTGGCATTGAATGTAAGTTACTGCTTTGGATGAAGGGATGGTTGAGTGGGAGGAGCCAAAGAGTGGTTATCAATTGACACTGCTCTTTGTGGACTAACATTAATAGTGGAGTCTCCCAGAGTCTAGTACTGGGCCCATTGTTGTTTTTAATATTTATTAATGATATTGATATATCAGGCTTAATGTCTAAGTTTGTAAATGATACAAAGATTGGCAGGGTGGTTAACAACAATAATCACGGTGAGCTATTCCATCGAGATCTAGGATAATTGGGTCAATGGGCTGAGAAATGGCAGTTAGGTTTAACAATTGCACGTTACTGCATGTGGGTAGCAGTAATCCCAGAGTAGCTTATCAACTGTGTGGTACTACACTCAGGGTAGTGGAAAATGAAAAAGACCTGGGGATAAATGTGCAGTCAGATATGAAATTCTCTGAACAGTGCAGATAGGCTGCCAGGACAGCTCATGGGGTTTTGTGAATGATATACAGAAACTTTGCTAGCAGGGATAAGGAGGTGATTATCCCTTTGTACAATGCCATGGCTAGGCTGTATCTTGGGTACTGTATACAGGTCTGGAGGCCTCTCTTTAGGAAGGATGTAGATCTGCTGGAACAGGTGCAGATCTACATCCTTTATGAATTGGGGATACATTCTGTATCACCAATTCATAAAGGAGAGATAAATGGTGACACAGGTCACTGGTAAAATAAGTAATACAGGATCATCTAGACAAGGCTGTAATTCTACTTCAAACATGGCATGCATTTGTTAAGGGGAAATCATGTTTGCCAATTTTATTGGATACTATGATGAACTAACAAATGAACGGGATGAAAAAAATAATTTTGATATCATATACTTGGATTTCAGGAAAGCTTTTGATACTGTAGTCCATAAAAGATTGCTGTACAAATTGGAGCAGTTTGGCATTAAAGACAAGTTGTTGCTATGGATAAAGGGATGGTAAAGTGGGAGAAGACAGAGAGTGGTAATCAATGGACGTTGCTCTTCATGGACTAATGTTATTAATAGAGTCACTCAAAACAACTAAATGCACAAGAAACTCTTCACAAGTTTATACAGCTATAGCTACCTGTTTTGCTGATTATGAGAAGTATCCGGCAAAGAATGCTAAGATAAGTAGCAAAGATTTCTTTATTTATGTAAATACTAGAAGGAAGGTAGTGAATCACATTGGTCCACTAAACATGAATGGTTTAACTGCTGATGGTCCTGCTCAGGTTGCTGACAAACTGAATAGGTATTTTACATGTACATTCACAATGAGGAGTTTTTTAGGATGCAGATGCCAGAAGTATATTAAATTCTAACAAGAAATTGAAATTATTGTTCTTCATGCTCAATAAAGGTAACCCTTGTTTAATTTCCCAGATAGTGACCAGAATTTGTGGGTTGGTCACTCACACACTAGCAAGGCTTTTGTGGATTTACTGGATGATTGTTTTCTACATCAGCATGTTCGGGAGGCAACTAGAGGGAGTAATACTCTTGATCTGATTATCAGTTGTGATCCTTGAAACATTAAGAATCTGCAGATAAAGGAACCACCAGGTGGCAATGACGACTGTGTGCTGAAGTGGGATTTACTCAAAGAGTTAACTACCATTAGGGGTAAAGGGAAGGGTTATTGCTTTCGTAAAGGTGACTACGATGGACTGAGACAGTATTTAAATTCTATACAGTGGGACCAACTGATGATGTTACCAACAACAAATTCAAAATTGGAAGCATTCAAAGAGTTAATCTTGGAAGCTACTAGGTTTTCATACCAACTAAGAAATATTGTTCAAGATTTAGGCCTAAATGGATGTCAGATGAACTAATGAGACATATGGCAGAGAAGAAAAATGCATGGGATACATATAAATTAACAGGTGACATGGAAGCCTATGATAGATATAAGCAGGTCTGTAACCAAGTCATAAAGGAATTTAGGCAGGCAAAGGCAGCTTATGGGAAATCTTTGGCAAAGGATGCAAAGAGTTCTTTACTTATGTAAACTCTAGAAGAAGAGGATGAATCAGATTGGTCCACTTGATATCGGTGGTTCTACTGTTGATGATCCTGTTCAGGTAGCTAACAAACTAAATGAGTATTTTGCATCTACATTTACACATGAGGAGTTATTCAGGGAGGAGAATGCATAGGTGAATTAAACTCTGGCAATGAGCTAGATGATTTTGTAATAACAAAAGTAGAAGAGAAATTGTTGTAGATAAACATAAGAAAGGCACCTGGGGTGGATGGGATCTATCCAGTTCTATTAAAAGAGGCAGCAAAGGAAGTAAGCAAACCCTTAGCCATAATTATGAGAGCTTCCTTGGACTCAGGGGTGGTACCAATGGACTGGAGGTGTGCAAATGTGGCCCCAATTCACAAAGGAGGATCAAAGGGCAGCACAAGTAATTATAGAACTGTTAGTTTAACTTCTGTTCCAGGGAAATTAATGGAGGCACTGGTTAAAGAAGCATTGCAGGATCATCTAGACAAGATTTCAGTTACAGCTTGGACACAGCACGGGTTTGTTAAGGGGAAGTCTTGTCTGACCAATTTGGAACTGGATGCAGAGAATAATTTTGATATCATATATTTGGATCTTAGAAAGGCTTTTGATACTATTGCACATGGAAGACTGCTGCACAAATTGGAGAGGTGTGGCATTAAGGGTAAGTTGCTACAATGGATAAAGGGATGGTGAGTGGGAAAAGACAGAGAGTGGTAATCAATGGACACTGCTCTTCATGGACTAATGTTATTAGTGGAGTCCCCCATGGTTCAGTGTTGGGTCCATTGTTGTTTTCTATATTTATTAATGATGGTATATCAGGCTTAATGTGCAAGCTTGCAGATGATATGAAGGGTTGTTAATGACACTAATGACAGTACGCCGCTGCAACAGGATCTAGAGAAGTTGAGCAGATGGGCTGAGAGATGGCAACTGAAGTTTAACATTGACAAATGTAAAGTACTGCATATGGGAAGCAGTAAACCTAGAGTAATGTATCAACTGTGTGGTACTACACTGACAGTAGAGAATTAAAAGGACCTGGGGGTAATTGTGTAAGCAGATATGAAATTTTCTGAGCAGTGCAGATGGTCTGTAAGAGTAGCTCATGGTGTCTTGTCAATTATATACAGGAATTTTTCTAGCAGCGATATGGAGTCACCTCCTTATCCCTGCCTGTATAAGGCAATGGTCAGGCCACACCTTGAGTACTGTATACAGGTCTGGACGCCTCATTTTAAGAAGGATGTAGTGCTGCTGGAATGAGTACAGAGAAGGGCAAAATATTAGTGAATGGAACAAATGGTTGCTCTTACGAAGGAAGGCTTACATTTTGCAAATACAGTGTCTGGAGACTAGGCACCTGCGAGGTGATCTGATTGAAGTGTATAAAGCCTTGAATGGTTTGAGCATGCTCAATGCTGATGGGATTCTTACTCTTACTCAGAATAACCGCCTGAGAGGGTATAAATTCAAATTGAGAAAAGACATATGTAGGATAGATGTACAGAGGTTTGCGTTTAGTCAGATGGTGGTTGATTGCTGGAACAAACTTTCATCTTTTGTTGTAGAAGTTGATAGCTTAAATAGATTCAAGGCAGGAGTAGACAAACTTTTGGAGCAAGTAGATGAGTGAAATGAGAAGGTTTTTTTTTTTTTTTTTTGGCTGATGCTATATAAGCTTGTTTTCTTGCATTGTGCCTTTACTAATGCATTTACTAATGCTAATGCTAATTTCTAACATTTATGCAACATAGAAAAAAAGGTATATACAAATAAGAATATAAAATGCACAGAACCATAAAAAATATACATTCAGAATATAAAACAGTAATATAAAAATAATAATTTATAATTGTATGCTACAATGAATTTCTTATTTATGTACTGAAATTTGTATTTATACTTTTGTTTTCTTGAACAACAGCAGTAGCCATCTATTGTCTTGTATTTGCTAAATGAATTTCATATTGACTATGTTATGATTAACTTGAATATACTGATTTTTGTCATCCAAACATGATTCCCTTTCTGTGTGACTTACTGACCAATAAAGATAGCTTGTGCAATTTAAGGAAATTTAATATCTTTGCATTTTTTAAGTTAATTTATTGGCATCTGACTATCCAGTATTTCTTTATACTTCTTTCATCTTTACATTTTCATATTGGACAGAATGGCAAGCTTTATAACTTAAATGGCATGGGAGAAATATTTTGTTACTTATACTTTTGTTTTGCTAAACACAATTTGCAAGGGTGATTATGTTGTTTCACTGCACTTATGTCATCATGCTTCATTGTCAACTTCAACCCTACTGTTTCATTGAGATAGTCTTGTTCTTTGTTAGTGTTTTTAAACACTGGATCAATCATTTAAAATTAAAACTTTTTAGATTTTTCATTTTGTGTTTCTTATTACATTTACATTACATTCCATATCATGACTACTGATGCATTTGTACAATTCACATTAATTTTTTAAGCATATATAAAACTTAACTATATACAACGAACTGTACTTGATAATCCACTCTAAAAGTTTCAATGAAGATTTATTTAAATTTTTATTTTCCTTCTGACTATAGATCCTATTTTAAGGTTACACTGAAACACTGAAACTTATCACTATACAAAAAAAAAAAAAAAAAAGTCCTCAAAGTATTTCTCATTCTAATCAGAATAACACTGAATTTGCCAAATGAAAATCTTTGAAGAATTTCATAGATAATTAAATGGATAAAATTAATCAAGAAGGATTACAAATAATTTATTAATTAACACTGTATTACATAAAGTGAAGATAAGACACAGAGATCCTGGAATGTGAATGGTCTTTGTATAAAATATTGTGAAAAAATCACTTTAAAAAATTACTTGTGCAGTTTCTTTAGCCAAACTAAATTAATAAAAAAAAAGTAATAATTTAATTCAAATAACTTAACCCTAAAAATAAATATTATAGACAAATCAATTAAATAATGCATAAAACAAACAATTACAGAGTATTTTTAAAGTCACCAAATATAGTTATAACAAGAGATATATAATATGCAATTGTATTGGTTTTGTGACTTTAGAAACACTTTGTGCATACTCAATGAGATATTTCACAAGCAAGGAGACAAAAACAGGGATTATGAACATAATCTGTGCATGTGCACACACACACACACATATACACGCACACACAAGCGCGTGCGCGCACACACACACACACACACTGTAAAATTATACTAAAGGTGTTTTTTGTATAGTTTTTTGGTATTGCAAACTGGGTGGACATAAAGTATAATTTGGCATCTGTGGTGAAATAACAGACTACTGGAACAATTTATGGTGTTTAAGACTTAATTTCTGATTTCTGTTGATGAAATTCCCCATGATTCAGATAACAACAGTTAGGGATAAAATAAAACTTTACTTTTAATACACTAAAAGATAACAGCAGATGCATATTACTTTACATCTTTATTTCTTCCAGTTTTGCATTTTCAAATTGCATATCAAAAACAACTCGCAAGCTGTATACAGTATGCCGATGTTCTGAACATCTGGCATTTACTGAATTAGCAAGAGTGACATGCTAGATCTTGCAGCACTAACAGTTTGGTCCAGACTTTGAATACACATGGGCAGATGTGATGGACTTGGGTAATAAGAAGTTTTACAACAGGGTGTGAAGAAAGACACTTTTTTTTTTTGCCTTAGGAACAAAGTTCAGGAAAAGAAAGAGTGGAATGAATGCACACAATTAATGAACTTTTCTGTCAGGTTTTCTTTGAACTTGTGAAAAATAAACTTTCTCGAAGAACTACCACACTACAAGGTCACACAAGGAAAACTATCACTTTCTGCACCACATTAATTTGGTTTCCAAATTGCATAAAATCATATCACCGCTGCTCAGACACATTTCCTGGCAGCCTATCTGATCCACTGCCTGTCTGTTTGCCAACAAGGTAATAAGTCATGAGATTCCCCTTTCCTTTTACAGCAACTAAGCCTCTCTGTTCAAAGACATAATCAAACTCTTCAAGAATTTGGGCAGTCTCCTCAACAACCTATCATAACAAGAAAAAGAAAATTACAATCAAGTTATTAATTAACAATCAGCATATAAAATAGTAATATAAAAATAACAATTTATAACTGTATGCTACAATGAATTTCTCATTTATGTACTGAAATTTGTACTTATACTTTAGTTTTCTTGAACTATAGTGATAGCCATCTATTGTCTTGTATTTCCTAAATGAATTCCATATTGACTATGTTATGATTAACTTGAATATACTATTTTTTGTCATCCAAACATGATTCCATGATTCTCTTCTGTGGCTTACTGACTGATAAAGATAGCTTGCATAATTTTAAGGAAATTTAAAATCTTTGCATTTTCTAAGTTAATTCATTGATATCTGAGTGTCTAGTATTTCTTTCTGAAAAATGCTCCTTTCACCTTAACATTTTCATATTGTACAGCACAATTTAATTTCAATTAAAATTAAACAGTTAAGTAATATAAATGAAAATAATATTAAATATTTATACAATCTATTTTCTAATATATATTTTTTTTTTTACCTTAGTCTCCTACTAATAAGATTATAAAAGTAAAATTACAGCTACAATCTGCAGATACAGAAGACTTCAGCACATACAAAAAGGAAAGGGCTCTCTTCTTAAGACAGAAAAGACTAGCCTGTAACCAACTTGCCCTGGACAAGCTGAAAAAATCTAAAAGACTCCAAAAACAGAGCCACAAGAAAATCACTATGAAAGAAGAAATATTTAAAGAGTGGACTGAGCTCACTTTCAACAGACTGACCAACTGCATTCACAACTCCCTGTAACACTTTCTGACCTTCTATGCAAACCACCAATATTACTCCTAACCATAACCTAAAGCTATCTGATGGAGATTGTCAAAAAACTACCACTGAAAGCAGTAGTTGGCCCTGCCCAATTTCCTCGGTTTCTAATAAAAATCTGTAGTACATAAATTATAGACCCCCTGGTACATATTTTCAATAAAATCATTAAAAGTGGAAAGATCCCAAAGATCTGGAACAAGTATTTTGTCCATCCAGTCCCTAAATGCAGAGACACCAAGCAGCCACAAGATTTGAAGTCTATTGCCATCAGCTGTGGGTTCCTTAAGATATTTGAAAAAGCAATTCAGCTCTCCATTGCAGACCACTGTTTCAATCACCAGCCCCTGTACCTCCATACCGTGATCAAGGGGAGATCTACAAATAGCAACCTCATGGACACCCTTACCAGAATCCAGAAAGCCCTCAATGACAGAACATAGCTTGATGTTATTTTTTTTTATATTCAAGTCACCTGTGATAAAGTAGATATAACAGTTCTAATCACCATTCTCCAGCTTCAACATTACAGGAAATACTCTCAGCATAATTAAATCAATCCTGGAGCATAGACGTCTCATCATCTCACATCGTAGCATCCGGACAACATGCACTACTAATAGGGGTATCCCACAAGGGGGAGTCCTATCCTCAACCCTATTTGCCACAGTTCTAGAGCCCTTCCTGGCATCCCAAACTAATTTCCAATCATATGCTGATGATCTGAAATTTTACATTACATCTTCTAACAAAAAGCAGGTTCTTACCACTACTCTGCAGGAAAATAAAAAAATCCATCAACTTGAACAATTTCTGGCCTCAGTTGGTTTACAGATTAACCAAGCAAAGATAGCTCAAATGTCATTCACCTGGAAGAAGTGACACAATAATATTGACGTTACCAACAATGGATCACCCATTAAAAAAGATTAAAAAAGAAAATTCACAAGGATCTAGGGTTAGTGTGGGAGGAGGGTTTCACTTTCCAGGCACACCTCCTCAACACAAAAACAAAAATGTATTCAGCTATGTGGGCAGAATATCAAGGCTCCCACTGAGTATCAGTTTCAGCAAACTCAAAGGCCTGAGATGCATTTTCCAGGAAACATACTGATTTGATAAACAGTCTAACCATCGACCTGGATAAACTCTATCTGCAGCACACCTACAGATGGCAGAAGCTAATGGACCCCCATTCCTCTTTATGCAGCAACTATTTGGTCATTGGCCCCTACAAAACACTTCAACAAGTTTCTCAGACTGGAATACTGGCTCCTGAAATGGCTCAACTGGCGGACTGGCAACCAGTTCACTATTTCTTGGGCCCAACTCTACATCAATCTCGAAGTCACATTATGGAAACAACAAATTGTGGCAGCTAACCTTCTTGCACTGGCCAGACTAATCACAGGATGACTTGATACCCCCGATATCAGTGACCTAATAAAAACTCCCTGTATTGCCGGAAGAAGTCAAGTGAACACAATTCTCTCGCTGAGTATCAGTTTCAGCAACCTCAAAGATCTGAGACGCATTTTCCCAGGAAACGTGGTTAGCATTAGCATTAGCATTAGTAGAGGCATTTGATGCAAGAAAGCAAGCTTATGCAGCATCAGCCAAAAAAAAAAAAAAAAAAAAAAAGTAACATAAATAAATAAAAATAACCACTTCCACTTCACCCCTCTGTTCGTTCGAAATACCTGTCCAGCTGAGCCTTAAACTTATTTAGGCTATCAACTTCCACGACAAGGGATGGAAGTCTGTTCCACCCACCAACCACCCGCTGGCTAAAGGCAAATTTCCGCACATCTATCCTACATCTGTCTTTCCTCAATTTGAATTTATGCCCTCTCAGGTGATTTTTCTGAGCTAGAGGAAGAATCCCATCAGCATTGAGCATGCTCAAACCATTCAAGGCTTTGTACACCTCTATCAGATCACCCCGCTGGTGCCTAGTTTCCAGACACTGTAATTTGCAAAACTTAAGCCTTTCTTCGTAAGAGAACCCCTTTGTCCCATTCACCAATCTAGTTGCCCTTCTCTGTACTCGTTCCAGCAGCTCTACATCCTTCCTGAAATGAGGCCTCCAGGCCTGTATACAGTACTCTAGGTGTGGCCTGACCATTGCCTTATACAAGGGAATAATCACCTCCTTATCCCTGCTAGAAAAATTCCTATATATCATTGACAATACACCATGAGCTACTCTTGCAGCTCGTCTGCACTGCTCAGAGAACTTCATATCTGCCTGCACCACCACCCCCAGGTCCCTTTCATTCTCTACCACTGTCAGTGTAGTACCACAGAGTTGATACGTTGCTCTGGGGTTGCTGTTTCCCATATGTAGTACTTTACATTTGTCAATGTTAAACTTCATTTGCCACCTCGAAGCCCATCTGCTCAACCTTTCCAAATCCTGTTGCAGCAGCATAGTGTCAGTAGTGTCCTTGACAACCCTGCCAACCTTCGTATCGTCTGCAAACTTGGACATTAAGCCTGATATACCATCATCAATATCATTTATAAATACAGAAAACAATAAAGGCCCCAATACTGAACCCTGAGGGACTCCACTAATAACATTAGTCCACGATGAGCAGTGTCCATTGATTACCACTCTCTGTCTTCTCCCCCTCAACCACCCCTTTATCCATAGCAGCAACTTGCCTCCAATGCCACACTGCTCCAATTTGTGCAGCAGTCTTCCATGTGCAACAGTATCAAAAGCCTTTCTAAGATCCAAGTATATAATATCAAAGTTATTCCCTGCATCCAGTTCTTTTGTGACTGCATCATAGTATCCAATCAAATTGGTCAGGCAAGACTTCCCCTTAACAAAACCATGCTGTGTCCTAGCTATAACTGAAGTCTTGTCTAGATGATCCTGCAGTGCTTCTTTCACCAGTGCCTCCATTAATTTTCCGGGAACAGAAGTTAAACTCACAGGTCTATAATTACTTGTGTCAGCCTTTGATCCCCCTTTGTGAATTGGGGTCACATTTGCACATCTCCAGTCAATGGGTACCTCCCCTGAGTCCAAGGAAGCTCTCCTAATTATGGCTAAGGGTTTGCTTACCTCCTTTGCTGCCTCCTTTAATATAACTGGATAGATCCCATCCACCCCAGGTGCCTTTCTTGTGTTTATCTTCAACAATTTCTCCTCCACTTTGCTCTCAGTTATTACAAGATTCTCTAGCTTACTGCTAGAGTTGAATACACCTCTGGCATTCCCCTCGCTGAATAACTCCTCATGTGTGAATGTCGATGCAAAATATTCATTTAGTTTGTTAGCTACCCGAGCAGGGTCATCAACAGTTGACCCATCGATCTCAAGTGGACCAATCTGATTCATCCCCTTCCTTCTAGAGTTTACATAAGTAAAGAACTCTTTGCTGTTTTTCTTCGCATCCCTTGCCAAGGATCTCTCATAATCTGCCTTCGCCTGCCTAACCTCCTTTGTAACTTGGTTACAGATCAACTTGTATCTATCATAGGCGTCCGTGTCACGTGTTAATTTGTATGTATCCCATGCATTTTTCTTCTCTGCCATATGCCTCATTAGTTCATCTGACAACCATTTAGGCCTAAACCTTGAACAATATTTCTTAGTTGGTATGTAAAGCCTAGTAGCTTCCACGATAAGTTCTTTGAATGCTTCCCATTTTGAATTTGCTGTTGGCAATATCATCAGTTGATCCCACTGTATAGAATTTAAATACTGTCTCAGTCCATTGTAGTCGCCTTTACGAAAGCAATACCCCTTCCCTTTACCCCTAATGGTAGTTACCTCTTTGAGTAACTCCCACTTCAGCACACTGTGATCACTGCCACCAAGTGGTTCATTTATCTGCAGATTCTTAATGCATGAAGAATCACTACTGATAATCAAATCAAGAGTATTACTCCCTCTAGTTGCCTCCCGAACATGCTGATGTAGAAAACAATCATCCAATAAATCCACAAAAGCCTTGCTACTGTGTGAGTGACCAGCCCCCAAATTCCAGTCAATATCTGGGAAATTAAAATCCCCCATTATAAGACTCTCTGATTTACTGGCCCACTCTATTTCTCCGAACAGTTTCTTATTATACTCATCAGAGTCATTAGGCCTATAGCACACTCCTACTCTCAATTTTGATCTCCCAATGCTTATGTCACACCAAACTGACTCGACACTGCACTGTCCAGCGATGTCGACTGGCTTCACTTCCTTGGATTTTATGTGTTTTTTAACTAATAGCATAACCCCTCCTCCCTTCCTATCCTGTCTATCCTTTCTGTAGACATTGTACTCCCCAAATTCCAGTTCTGCATTTCTTATATCTGTGTGACACCACGTCTCTGAAATCCCCACAATATCTGCCTTTGATGTTTTGAGCAATACCTCAAATTCATCAAATTTATTTACTAAACTACTAGCATTGGTGTACACACAAGTATACATGCACCTGTTCTTTTTCTTAGCTACCCTAACACAACCCATGTGTTTACTTGTACCCCAATGATTCCCAGCAGTCTCTGAAATATCCTGCATCTTATTTTCCAGGCTGCGGCTCATTCCAATAGAAGCAGTGCAAGAATCACTTTCACCTCTGCCAGTGGCTACTGTTAATCTATTAGTCCTTGTATCCCCCCAATCTAGCAGTTTTCCGACCCACCTAACATTGCCTCGATAGCATCAGCAAACATTCTTGCACCCTTTCTATTTAAGTGTATCCCATCCCTGTAGAAGCAGTCTCTCCTGTTAACAAGTACAGACCAGGCTGAAAAAAATTCTACCCCTTGAGCCCTGCACAATCTTTCCAGGGCCGAATTGATTGACAGGGCTCTCATCAATTTGATAAACAGTCTAACCATCAACCTGGATAAATTTTGTCGGCAGCACACCTACAGATGTCAGAAGCTAATGGACACATACACAAACCTACCGTTATGACTCACAGGAACACCACCAAAAGGAAAACATGGACTGCTTCAACCAAGGAAATACTCTTTTGTACATATAATATTTCACGTTTTGTCCAGAAATTTTGATCAAATATTATCTTGCGTAGTTTGGGATACTATGCTATTCCACAATTTTCAAGTATGGAATTAAAGAATTCAGTAAATACTGTTCCTTTCAGGTTAAGCACACATGTGGCTCCATGTAACCCCAGACACATGTCCTTGCCATCTGAATGAAATAATCATCCCTCTAGCTTACTGCTGTCCAGGAGGAGGCTCTAGAGCAGAGCAATAAACATATATTAATAATAATAATAAAAATTAAAGAAATCGCCATATGACTTCATGTCTTTCTTTAAATTCCAACAATTTTGCTCTAGGTATGTTTTCAACTGTTTTTTTGCTATGTATGTAATAAACATTATCCCAAACATAGAAATTAAATCGATTTGGTGATGTAGTTGAAGCATTCACTTAATTATTCCCACCAATATATATAAAATATTCATGAATGCCTATTTCTTTTTCTTATCAACCTTTCATGCACACAATTTTCATACCAAATCGTTGCGAGAGAGTGCATAGCTGGGGTCAACGGGTTGCAATGATTTTTTATAGTCTTAGTGCGGTATTCATCTTTTAGGGAAGCATAATTCAACTAAGGGCCAGGGCCAATCATGAAAAAACTCTAAAAGTTTACACATATGGTCATTCACTCACTCATTTTTTTTATTTATTCTACAGTCTAATTTACAGGGGGGGACAACATTACTTTTATCATGTCACTCAAACCCACTTTTACACACAATTAGTTTAACTGACTTACATTATTGTAAGTAATCTCTTGTTCTCATGTCTCATTGGCAGGAATTATTATGGATATTTTTTTGTAAACTGGATACATTACCTTAGATTTAATATGCTTCTTAACTAAGAGCATAACCCCTCAATCTCTCCTGTCCTGTCTGTGCTTCCTGTACACATTATACTCCCCATATTCAAATTCAGAATCACTTTGTCTGAGTAACACCATAGCTCCGCTATCCCGACAATGTCTGCATTTCATGACTTAATCGGTACTTCGAATTCATCAAATTTATTCACAATGCTATGCTCCTATAATTAATGTACATGCACATGTTCTTATTCTTAGTTACCCTAACACAGCTCATGTATTCATTTGTTCCATGATAACCCACAGAAAAGCCTTAAGTTCCAGAAACCTTGCTTTCCAGGCCTGCTGCATGTACCAATAGTAGCAGTGCAAGAATCACTTTCGAATCTGTCTGAGGCTCTAGTTAAGCTATTAGCCTGTGTGTCCCACCAAGGTAGCAGTTTTTCAAATCAACTACCACTGCCTCAATAGCATCAGCAAATATTCTTGCACCCCCTTCTTTTCAAGTGTATCCCATCCCTGTAAAAACTCTCTCCTCTTAACAAGCACAGATCATACTGAGAAAAATTCTACCCCATGAGCCTTGCACAATTTCGTCAGGGCCAAAGTGGTTGACAAGGCTCTCGACATATACTCCCCCCTATTGTGTCTGCGCAGGATTGCAGACACTTCAAACTCAATTCTAACTTTCAACTTTCTCCCAACATTGTCCTGTACTTGTTAAGTAAGTGACAAGACAAGAAAATAACAGAAAGACAATCCCACAACACAACAGACCAGACATTACATTAGTCAACAAGAAGGAAAAGGCAACCTCTCTGATTGACATAGCGGTGCCCAACACTGGCAACCTCCAGAAAACCCACGAGGAAAAGATCAGGAAGCACACAGACCTAAGACAAGACAGGAGATTAAAGGGATGTGACATATTCATCAAGTAATGAATATGTCACATATTTATCAAGTAATGACAATCCTGATCATCGTGTCAACTGCTGGTATGTGTCAAAGATCCTAACACAAGAGCCTAGCAGCAATAGGTCTACCAGAGAACACTTACAAGGAACTCCAGAAACACTTGTAGGATAGTCAGAGAGTTCCTTGGCTAACAGTAACACCAGACATAACAACAACAACCTTGTGCACTTGGTACCAGTACCTGTCATGGCAGAACTCTCCCATCAGGGAGAAATAATAATAATAATAAATGCAAATTAGCTTCATTTAATTGAACTGGATCCCTTTTTTGTTTTTTTGTGGCCAGCCTCAAGATTGGGAACGTCCCTTTTTATCATATCAATTATCCTGACCTGAGACATCCTCTGCTACTTCTCCCAGGTTTTTCTGCCCCTGATAATCAGGGCTGCTGCAAGTGGGTAGGCAAGGTAAGCATCGCTTAAGGGCAGCAGTTAAAGAGGGGGCTGAAATTTTTTTTGATATTCTTTCTGATTGGTGAATGCTTATCAGTATTCAACATTTAGGGCAGCAAATTTTATTTTGCTTACTGGCAGAACATAGGAATGCAGCGCTACTGCTGATAATGTTGGTGTCCTTTTAACTAAGGAAAGGTTTTACTACCTATAAGAGTTTGCTTTGAAGACTTGCACCTGTCATGAGCCCTTCTGTCACCTGCCACTGTTCTTTGGTTCCAGCCAACTTTACTTAATGTCACCAATATCAATCTGGTGTATTTATTCTTTACTCGGCCTTGTAATTGCATAAAAGTATCGGTAAGGGTATCAAATCCATGTGTTACAAGTTGCGGCTCCGCTGAACAAGAAGTTTTTTAGCCATATTTAGCTGTTTTATTGACCATTTTTACATCAAATTATTTTCTATAAGTAGCTTATAGACCTAGTCAGGATCGTTAGTTTAGTCTGAATTGAGACAGCGAGATTTGAAAGTTAATTAATACTTAAGTGTCCGTAGATTTACCGTTCGTAACTTGCCGCCTTTCTCATACGATACGTTATATACCGAACTAGATAGCATTAGTATAGTATAGGTTATAATATTGTCAGTTGATCAGTAGAATCTATTAAACTTGTTGAACTTCATTGTCAATTAAATTGTAATTTTAACTATATACATATAATGACTTAGATTACAAAAGTAACATAATTAATTAAAACATAACTGATATGGAAGTTATATAAAGGGAACTCGTAGATAATTAATGCTTGACACTGAAAAAATATATATACCGTTATAACTGTGTTGGGATACAAGTTTAGGGTTATAATTTTGAACTGAAATTGAAATTTTATTGAAATTAATCGAAATCATGACTCAGACCAGAGCAGCAAAGCAAAAGGCTAAAGCTAATGGAAGTGCTGTGGCTCAGAGGAGAACTGAGGGGGGCAGTTGCCTTCTGAATCACAGCCTTTTAAAATGCACTGCTTGCATGATGTTTGTTGACATCCAGGTACGGGACATGATATTGCCATGGGGGGGGTGTCTTTGTGTGTGCGTGATGCAAGAAGTGATAACTTAAGTTATAACTGTACAGGGAAATAGAGTGGGCCAGTACATCAGAGAGTCTTATAATGGGGGATTTTAATTTCCCAGATATTGACTGGAATTTGGGGCTGGTCACTCACACACTAGCAAGACTTTTGTGGATTTATTGGATGATTGTTTTCTACATCAGGATGTTCGGGAGGCAACTAGAGGGAGTAATACTCTTGATTTGATTATCAGTAGTGATTCTTCAAGCATTAAGAATCTGCAGATAAAGAAACCACTAGGTGGCAGTGATCACAGTGTGCTGAAGTGGGATTTACTCAAAGAGGTAACTACCATTAGGGGTAAAGGGAAGGGTTATTGCTTTCGTAAAGGCGACTACGATGGACTGAGACAGTATTTAAATTCTATACAGTGGGACCAACTGATAATGTTACCAACAGCAAATTCAAAATGGGAAGCAATCAAAGAACTTATCTTGGAAGCTACTAGGCTTTACATACCAAATTGCATACCATTTAGGCCTAAACCTTGAAATATTGTTCAAGGTTTAGGCCTAAATGGATGTCAGATGAACTAATGAGACATATGGCAGAGAAGAAAAGTGCATGGGATACATACAAATTAACACATGACACAGAAGCCTATGATAGATACAAGTTGATCTGTAACCAAGTTACAAAGGAGGTTAGGCACGCAAAGGCAGATTACGAGAAATCTTTGGAAAGGGATGCAAAGAAAAACAGCAAAGAGTTCTTTACTTATGTAAACTCTAGAAGGAAAGGGATGAATCAGATTGGTCCACTTGATATCGATGGGTCAACTGTTGATGATCCTGCTCAGGTAGCTAACAAACTAAATGAATATTTTGCATCTGGTTAAAGAGGCACTGGTTAAAGAAGTACTGCAGGATCATCTAGACAAGACTTCAGTTATAGCTCGGACCCAGCATGGTTTTGTTAAGGGGAAGTCTTGCCTGACCAATTTGATTGGATACTATGATGCAGACACAAAAGAACTGGATGCAGGAAATAACTTTGATATTATATACTTGGATCTTAGAAAGGCTTTTGATACTGTTGCACATGGAAAACTGCTTCACAAATTGGAGCAGTGTGGCATTGGAGACAAATTGCTGCTATGGATAAAGGGATGGTTGAGAAGGAGAAGACAGAGAGTGTTAATCAATGGATATTGCTCATCGTGGACTAATGTTATTAGTGGAGTTCCTCGGGGTTCAGTGTTGGGTCCATTGTTGTTTTCCTTATTTATGAATGATATTGATGATGGTATATCAAGCTTAATGTCCAAATTTTCAGATGATACAAAGGTTGGCAGCGTTGTTAAGGACACTACTGACAGTATGCTGCTGCAATAGGATCTGGAAAGGTTGAGCAGATGGGCTGAGAGGTGGCAAATGAAGCTTCACATTGACAAAAGTAAAGTACTACATATGGGAAACAGTAACCCCAGAGTAACATATCAACTCTGTGGTACTACACTGACAGTGGTAGAGAATGAAAAGGACCTGGGATAATTGTGCAGTGCAGATGGTCTGCAACGGTAGCTCATGGTGTCTTGTCAATGATATACAGGAATTTTTCTATCAGGGATAAGGAGGTGATTTTTCCCTTGTATAAGGCAATGGTCAGGCCACAACTTGAGTACTGTATGCAGGTCTGGGGGCCTCATTTCAAGAAGGATGTAGAGCTGCTGGAACGAGTACAGAGAAGGGCAACAAGATTAGTGAAAGGAACAAAGGGTTGCTCTTACGAAGAAAGACTTAAATTTTGCAAATTATTGTGTCTGGAGACTAAGCACCTGTGAGGTGATCTGATTGAGGTGTATAAAACTTTGAATGGTTTGAGCATGCTCAATGCTGATGGGATTCTTCCTGTTGCTCAGAATAATCACCTGAGACGGCATAAAATCAAATTGAGGAAAGACAGATGTAGAATAGACGTGCGGAAATTTGCCTTTAGCCAGTCGGTGGTTGGTTGGTTGAACAGACTTCCATCCCTTGTCGTGGAAGTTGATAGCCTAAATAAGTTTAAGGCTCAGCTGTACAGGTATTTTGAACGAACAGAGGGGTGAAGTGGAAGTGGTTTCTTTTTTTTTTTTTTATTTATTTTTTAAATTTTTTTATTTTATTTTTTTTTTTTGGCTGATGCTGCATAAGCTTGCTTTCTTGCATCAAATGCCTCTACTAATGCTAATGCTAATGCTAACAGACTTCCATCCATTGTTGTGGAAGTTGATAGCCTAATAAATTTAAGGCTTAGCTGGACAGGTATTTCAAACAAACAGAGGGGTGAAATGGGAGTGTTTTTTTTTTTTTTTTTTTGGCTAATGCTGCATAAGCTTGCTTTCTTGCATCATATGCCTCTACTAATGCTAATGCTAACATCCTAGCAACCTCAGGAAAAGGAAATGGTTGATTTTTTGGATAATAATTCTAGCCAAACATGAAATGTCAAAAGTCAAGTACAGATAAAGGGTGCAGGATGATATTCTCATGAAAGCAGAAAGGGCATATGTCAATTAACCATGCTTATAAATGTTCCTAGGTCTATGTAAAAACAAACACTCAAAAATCTTGTCGTCAAGCACTTATGATGAAAACTGGATACAATGCAGAAAAGAAGTACATGCCACTAGGCTGGCTGTCTCCTTTCTGATAATTTTTCTAAGTGATTAATTTATTATTTATCCCTTAGGCTTTGGTTGGTTAAATTTGAGGGCAAGAAACTTGGTATGATGAAGTTACTGAAGTGATCACCTACAAAATTGAAAAGGTAATTAATATTAATGAAAATTAAGGATTTAAACAATTCTAGCAGCTGGATTTTGGACATAATGCCTCTAGTTAATGCCTGCAGCTATATCCAGATAATAAGATAAAGGCTCACTGGCATTTTTCTTGAGCCCTGGAAGAAAACCATCAGTCCTAATACTGCTAAAACATTAGTTCATATAACTGGTATTATAGAAAATGGGTAGAAGAAGCTTTGTGTACAGATGCTCCACTAAATGCAAAATTAATAAAGATGGAGGAATTTTAACACCCACCTTTGATCACTGGTACATAAAATTGTATCATATGATTCAATCATGACTTTAGAAATTAGTTACTAATTACATTACTCTAGAATGCTACTAATATTACAGAAAGGTCAGGTGGCTGCAACATCATTACATAGTGATTTTAACATCACAAAACAAATTTAAGCTACAGCTCTTTAAGGGCTTAAGCCTCAGGCTGCGATAGAATTAGACAACATACACATTTGTGCAAAAGCAGCATATTAGTATGCAGCAATTCTAAAAAAAAATCTAAAAACAGCAACATTTTAGTTATATCTCATATTGTGAATACCTTCACAATGAGTTGGCATGATATTGCACTACTTTGAATAAATAACGCTTCATCAATGGAGAAGCCCTTCTTCAGTGGGTACCCTCATCATTTGTCATCATTGCATCACCAGGGTTCCTACCCACTCATGAAGAAGGGCCAAATAGCCCTGAAACAGCACTGTCTGGATGGTGGTACCGCCAAAAATAAGTAACAATAGTCTTCTCCATTGATGAAGCATTACTTATTCGAATTAGTGCAATATCATGGCAACTTGTTGTAAAGGTATTCACAATATGAGATATAACTAAAACGATGCTGTTTTTAGCTTTTTTTTAGAACTGCTGTGAACTAAAATGCTGCTTTTGCACAAACTTGTATGTTGAATAAATTCAAAGGTAAAGAAGAAATCAAAAGAAATTCACAACCGGTTAATTCAGTAGTAGTTTCATTTTGTGTGTGCTATGTTTTAAGGAGTTCAAAATACGCAGTTATAGGCTTAAGAATTTGTGAAGCTACTTTAATTACCACTACTCTGCTTTCATCGAAATCAGAGTAGCAAAGAATAATTATGAATTTGTCACATGATTTCCAAGTTCTTTGCTGGACATTAAGTAATTTATACTAACCTGAATGCAGCCAGCCTTTCCTGTACTTTCCATTCTACTTGCCACATTTACAGTGTTACCCCACATGTCATAATGAGGCTTTCGAGCTCCAATAACTCCAGCAGTGATAGGACCTTGATTAATACCTGTTAATATATGAGAAACTCATATCATTCTTATTATATATATTGCTCATCCACAAGAAGTGTAACAAAAATGAAATAATTTTTCCCCCCAGAAAACGTCATTGTTCTAGATCAGCACAATGCAAGTGTAGCCTATAGGAATGGTGATTACCACTGTATATTGTCCATTATTAGAGCTTTACTCTTGATAGTTTTCTGTTAAAATGGCATTTTTTGCAATTTATTGTGCTACAAAACTTAAAAAAAAAAAATGAAGGTTTTTGAGTTACTATTAGTGTTAGGCATATAATGCAAGGAAGCCACAGACTTTTGCTGCACTGGCCAAAACAATAAATAAATGAAATAAATAACTAAATAAAATTAATCTAGCTATCAGCCTCAGCCATGGAGGTAACTCATTCCAGTGGCCAGCTTTTTCCCTTGCAATTTGAATTTATGGCCTCTGTTCTGGAATCATTTATAACAGCAAAAATATTGCCTTCATTCATTTTACTATTCTCGTTCAGAGCCTATCCCAGATTTCAATGAGATTTTCCCTCCAGTTGCTAAGTTCCTGGTTGTAAGCAATCTAACCCACATACTCAAATTCTTTTCTCAATGTGTGCCCTTTTTCAGATCTCACAAAGTATTAATAGTAATAACAAATGATGCAAGAAAGCAAGCATATAGCATCAGCCAAAAAAAAAAAAAAAATTCACCCATCTGTATCCTCCAAGAGTTTCTGGTTCTTCTTGGAATTTATTCAACCGATCCACTTCCACAACAACAGATGGAAGCCTATTCCAACAATCAACCACCCACTGAATAAAGCAAACTTCTGCATGTCTATCCTGCAACCATCTGTCCTCAACTTGAATTTATGCCCACCCCATGTGTGTGGTCCCAGAAAGTGGAAGAATACCATTTAGCATTCAGCTTACTCAATCCATTCAAGACTTCAAATATATCAATCAGATCTCCCCACAGGTGCTTGGTCTTGGAATGCTGCAATTTGCAGAACTGAAGCCCCTCTAGATAAGAGCACACTTTTGTTTCCTTTACCAACCTGGTAGCCCTTCTCTGAACCCATTCGAGTAGATCTACATGCTTCCTAAAACAAGACCTCCAGACCTGTATACAGTACTCAAGATGTAGCCTAGCCATGGCAGTATACAAAGGGATAATCACCTCCTTATACCTACTAACAAAGTTTCTGTATATCATTAACAAAACCCCATGAGCTATGCTAGCAGCATATCTGCACTGCTCAGAGAATTTCATGTCTGAATGCACAATTACCCCAATGCACAATTACCCCACTACCCTGAGTGGAGAATGAAAAAAGAGTTTGATATACTTCTGGCATCCCTTTCCCTAAAGAATTCCTCATGTGTGAATGTAGACACAAAATATCTATTCAGTTTGTTAGCAGTCTGAGCAGGATCATCAATGGGCCCAAAGTGATTCAACCCCTTCCTTCTACTGTTAATATAAGCATAAAAATCTTTGTTATTTTTCTTTGTCTTCTTTGCCAGAGATTTTTACAATCTGCCTTAGCTTGCCTAACCTCCTTTGATTGCAGACTAATTTATATCCACCATAGACTTCTGTTACTTACACCAATGAGCCAAAACATTATGACCAGTGAATCGTTATGCAAATCAAAGCAACTGCAGGCAAGTTACAGCCCCTGCGTGGGTCGGGACATGGTAAAAAAACACCTGATACTGAGTTCCGTTAATCAGTGTTACTCTTGTTCTTCAGATGGGAAAGGCAGTGGACTTAAGCAAGTTTGACAAAAGGCCAAATTGTAATGGCCAGATGACTGGGTCAGAGCATATCCAAAATAGCTCCGGCTGGTGGGGTGCTCATGGTCAGCCGTGGTTAGTACCTACCCAAAATTGGTCTGAGGAGGGGAAACCCACGACCTGCCGGTGAGGTGTTGGACAACCACGGCTCATCAATGCTTGAGGTGAGCGAAAGCTCTCCCGGATGGTACATGGCAACAGAAGGGCGACTGTGGTGCAACTCGCTGGTAATTGGAATGCTGGTGACGGGAGTAATGTGTCACAACACACAGTACATCGAACCCTGCTGAAAATGGGGCTGCATAGCCGCAGGCCACTCCGAGTGCCACATGACCTTGAGTGATTGGAAGAAGGTCGTGTAGTCCAATGAATCATGTTTCCTCTTGCATAATGTAGACAGCCGGGTATGTGGGCATTTTTTACACTAGGAAGTGATGGTGCCTGGATGCTAGGACTAGGGGACATAAATTCAAGTTAGGAGGGGGGGGAAGATGTTTAGATTGGACTGCAGGAAGTTTTATTTTAACCAGTGAGTTATAAATTTCTGGAATAAGTTTCCTACAATGGGTGGTAGAGGCTGACAGTTTGGGGAAATTCAAAGGACATCTGGATAGTACCTTCGGGTGAGGGAAACGCATAGGATGTAGGTTTAATTTCCTTTTCTTTTATTAATAATTAGTTGTTTTTTTTTATCATTGTTTTATTCGGGTTTTTTTTTTTGGCTGGTGCAGCATAAGCCATAGGTTTCCTTGCACTATGCGGCCATTACTAATACTAATACTAGACAAGCGGTATACCCCATGCAACCTAAGTGAAGAGTACCTTCCCAACCAGGAGGCACAAACGAAGCTAGAAAGATGAGCAGAGAAGACACTCCACGGCAGACACTACAATGATCTCCATCAAAATCACATAGATAAAATTGCTTCCAACGCATGGTTCACGAGCGGGACACACTTCCTCAAGACCGAAGCATTCATGCTGGCCAGCCAAGACCAGGTAATCAACACCATTGTGAAGAAGTCCAAAGTGTCCAATGACACACGTCGATGATGCCACCTGGCCTCAGAAACGATCCAACACATCACCGCACGATGCAAGGTGATTACGCAGACTGAGAACACTCATAGACACGACCAGAATTCCAGGATAATAACATCAGAAGCTAGAAAGGAAATACCAGTTGATCGAAGAGAGTGTACAGTACTACAAGTACGAACCCCAGGCAGTACTAGAGACCCCGACCCACAAGTGTACTGGAACAGTGCCATAATAACAGATAGGACAATCCTGCACAACAGACTGGGCATAACCCTTGTGGACAAGAAGGAAAAGGCTACCTGTCTGATTGATATAGTGGTATCCATCACTGGCAACCTGCAGAAAACTCATGAGGTAAAAATCAGGAAGTAGCATTACCATTAGCATTTAGCATTAGCATTAGTAGAGGCATATGATGAAAGAAAGCAAGCTTATGCAGCATCAGCCAAAAAAAAAAAAAACATAAACTTCCACTTCAAGAGATGGAAGTCTGTTCCACCAACCAACAACCCGCTGGCTAAAGGCAAATTTCCACACAACTATCCTACATCTATCTTTCCTCAATTTGAATTTATGCCCTCTCAGGTGATTATTCTGAGCAAGAGGAAGAATCCCATCGGCATTGAGTATGCTCGAACCATTCAAGGCTTTATACACCTCTATCAGATCACCTCACCAGTGCCTAGTCTCTAGACACTGTAATTTGCAAAATTTAAGCCTTTCTTCATAAGAGCAACTCTTTGTTCCATTCACTAATCTTGTTTCCCTTCTCTGTACTCGTTCCAGCAGCTCTACATCCTTCTTGAAATGAGGCCTCCAGACCTGTATTCTTGAGTACTATACAGTACTAAAGGTGTGGCCTGACCATTGCCTTATACAAGGGAATAATCACCTCCTTATCCCTGCTAGAAAAATTCCTGTATATCATTGACAAGACACCATGAGCTACTCTTGCAGCCCGTCAGAGAATTTCATCCACTTTATCCACTGCTCAGAGAATTTCATATCTGCCTGCACAATTACCCCCAGGTCCTATTCATTCTCTAGTACTGTCAGTGTAGTACCACAGAGTTGATACATTGCTCTGGGGTTACTGTTTCCCCATGTGTAGTACTTTACATTTGTCAATTTTAAGCTTCATTTGCCACCTCTCTGCCAATCTGCTCAACCTTTTCAGATCCTGTTGCAGCAGCATAGCATCAGTAGTGTCCTAAACAACCCTGCCAACCTTTGTATCGTCTGCGAACTTGGACAATAAGTGTGATATATCATCATCAATATCATTCATAAATACAGAAAACAATAATGGACCCAACAATGAACCCTGAGGGACTCCATTAATAACATTAGTCCACGATGAGCAGTGTCCATTGATTACCACTCTCTGTGTTCTCCCCCCTCAACCACCCCTTTATCCATAGCAGCAATTTGCCTCCAATGCCACACTGCTCGAATTTGTGCAGCAGTTTTCCATGTGCAACAGTATCAAAAGCCTTTCTAAGATCCAAATATATAATATCAAAGTTATTCCCTGCATCCAGTTCATTTGTAACTGCATCATAGTATCCAATCAAATTGGTCAGACAATACTTTCCCTTAACAAAACCATGCTGTGTCCGAGGTATAACTGAAGTCTTGTCTAGATGATCCTGTAGTGCTTCTTTAACCAGTGCCTCCATTAATTTTTATGGACCAGAAGTTAAACTCACAGGTCTATAATTACTTGTGTCAGCCTTTGATCCTCCTTTGTGAATTGAGGTCACATTTGCAATTTTCCAGTCTATGCGTATCTCCCCTGAGTCCAAAGAAGCTCTCATAATTATGGCTAAGGGTTTGCTTACTTCCTTTAATATAACTGAATAGATCCCATCAACCCCGGGTGCCTTTCTTATGTTTATCCTCAACAATTTCTCCTCCAGAGCATGTTTGATATCATATCTTAACAAGACAGACTGCTTCTACAGGGATGGGATACACTTAAATAGAAAGGGTGCAAGAATGTTTGCTGATGCTATCGAGGCAGTGTTAGGTGGGTCGGAAAACTGCTAGCTTTGGGGGGAGACAAAGACTAATAGATTAACAGTAGCCACTGGCAGAGGAGAAAGTGATTCTTGCACTGCTTCTATTCGAATGAGCAGCAGCCTGGAAAATAAGATGCAGGATATTTCAGTCTGCTGGGAATCATGGGGATACAAGTAAACAAATGGGTTGTGTTAGGGTGGCTAAGAGGAAGAGCAGGTGCATGTATACTTGCGTGTACACCAATGCTAGGGGTTTAGTAAATAAATTTGATGAATTTGGGGTATTGCTCAAAACATCAAAGGCAAATATTGTTGGGATTTCAGAGACGTGGTGTCACACAGATATAATTAATGCAGAACTGGAATTTGGGGAGTACAATGTCTACAGAAAGGATAGACAGGATAGGAAGGGAGGAGGGGTTATGCTATTAGTTAAGAAACACATAAAATCCAAGGAAGTGAAGCCAGTTGACATGGCTGGACAGTGCAGTGTCGAGTCAGTTTGGTGTGATATAAGCATTAGGAGATCAAAATTGAGAGTAGAAGTGTGCTATAGGCCTAATGACTCTGATGAGTATAATAAGAAACTGTACAGAGAAATAGAGTGGGCCAGTAAATCAGAGAGTCGTATAATGGGAGATTTTAATTTCCCAGATATTGACTGGAATTTGGGGGCTGGTCACTCACACACTAGCAAGGCTTTTGTGGATTTATTGAATGATTGTTTTCTACATCAGCATGTTCAGGAGGCGACTAGAGGGAGTAATACTCTTGATTTCATTATCAGTAGTGATTCTTCATGCATTAAGAATCTGCAGATAAATGAACCACTAGGTGGCAGTGATCACAGTGTGCTGAACTGGGAGTTACTCAAAGAGGTAACTACCATTAGGGGTAAAGGGAAGGGGTATTGTTTTTCGTAAAGGCGACTACAATGGACTGAGACAGTATTTAAATTCTATACAGTGGGATCAACTGATGATTATACATCAGTTACGAACAGCAAATTCAAAATGGGAAGCATTCAAAGAACTTATCTTGGAAGCTACTAGGCTTTACATACCAACTAAGAAATATTGTTCAAGGTTTAGGCCTAAATGGATGTCAGATGAACTAATGAGGCATATGGCAGAGAAGAAAAATGCATGGGATACATACAAATTAACACGTGACACAGAAGCCTATGATAGATACAAGTTGATCTGTAACCAAGTTACATAGGAGGTTAGGCAGGCGAAGGCAGATTACGAGAGATCCTTGGCAAGGGATGTGAAGAAAAACAGCAAAGTGTTCTTTACTTATGTAAACTCTAGAAGGAAGGGGATGAATCAGATTGGTCCACTTGATATCGATGGCTCAACTGTTGATGACCCTGCTCAGGTACTAACAAACTAAATGAATATTTTGCATCGACATTCACACATGAGAAGTTATTCAGCGATGGGAATGCCATAGGTGTATTCAACTCTAGCAGTAAGCTAGAGAATCTTGTAATAACTGAGAGTAAAGTGGAGGAGAAATTGTTGAAGATAAACACAAGAAATGCACCTGTGGTGGATGTGATCTATTCAGTTATATTAAAGGAGGCAGCAAAGGAGGTGAGCAAACCCTTAGCCATAATTATGAGAGCTTCCTTGGACTCAGGGGAGGTACCCATGGACTGGAGACGTGCAAATGTGACCCCAATTCACAAGGGAGGATCAAAGGCTGACACAAGTAATTATAGACCTGTGAGTTTAACTTCTGTTCCTGGAAAATTAATGGAGGCACTGATTAAAGAAGCACTGCAAGATCATCTAGACAAGACTTCAGTTATACCTCGGACACAGCATGGTTTTGTTAAGGGGAAGTCTTGCCTGACCAATTTGATTGGATACAATGATGCAGTCACAAAAGAACTGGATGCAGGGAATAACTTTGATATTATATACTTGGATCTTAGAAAGGCTTTTGATACTGTTGCACATGGAAGACTGCTGCACAAATTGGAGCAGTGTGACATTGGAGACAAATTACTGCTATGGATACAGGTGGTTGAGGGGGAGAAGACAGAGAGTGGTAATCAATGGACACTGCTCATCGTGGACTAATGTTATTAGTGGAGTCCCTCAGGGTTCAGAATTGGGTACATTATTGTTTTCTGTATTTATAAATGATATCGATGATGGTATATCAAGCTTAATGTCCAAGTTTGCGGACGATACGAAGGTTGGCAGGGTTGTCAAGGACACTACTGACACTATACTGCTGCAACAAGATCTGGAAAGGTTGAGCAGATGGGCTGAGAGGTGGCAAATGAAGTTTAACATTGACAAATGTAAGGTACTACATATGGGAAACAGCAACCCCAGAGCAACATATCAACTCTGTGGTACTACACTGACAGTGGTAGAGAATGAAAGGGACCTGGGGGTGGTTGTGCAGGCAGATATGAAGTTCCATGAGCAGTGCAGACGGGCTGCAAGAGTAGCTCATGGTGTATTGTCAATGACATATATTAATTTTTCTAGCAGGGATAAGGAGGTGATTATTCCCTTGTATAAGGCAATGGTCAGGCCACACCTAGAGTACTGTATACAGGCCTGGAGACCTCATTTCAAGAAGGATGTAGAGCTGCTGGAACGAGTACAGAGAAGGGCAACAAGATTAGTGAATGGAACAATGGGGTGCTCTTACGAAGAAAGGCTTAAGTTTTGTGAATTACAGTGTCTGGAGACTAGGCACCAGTGAGGTGATCTGATAGAGGTGTACAAAGCCTTAAATGGTTTGAGCATGCTCAATGCTGATGGGATTCTTCCTCTTGCTCAGAATAATCACCTGAGAGGGCATAAATTCAAATTGAGGAAAGACAGATGTAGGATAGATGTGCAGAAATTTGCCTATAGCCAGCGGGTGGTTGGTAAGTGGAACAGACTTCCATCCCTTGTCGTGGAAGTTGATAGCCTAAATAAGTTTAAGGCTCAGCTGGACAGGTATTTCGAACGAACAGAGGGGTGAAGTGGAAGTGGTTATTTTTTATTTATTTATTTTACTTTTTTTTTTTTTTTTTTTTTTTGGCTGATGCTGCATAAGCTTGCTTTCTTGCATCAAATGCTTCTACTAATGCTAATGCTAATGCTAATATATTTGGATCTTTGAAAGGCTTTTGATATTGTTGCACATGATAGACTGCTGCACAAATTAGAGCAGTGTGGCATTGGAGGCAAATTGCTGCTATGGATAAAGGTATGGTTGAGTGGGAGAAGGCAGAGAGAGTAGTGACATTGAGGTGAAGTAATCAATGGACACTGCTCTTCGTGAACTAATGTTATTAGTGCAGTCCCTCAGGTTCAGTGTTGGATTCATTGTTGTTTTCTGTATTTATTGATGATATTGATGATGGTATATCAGGTTTAAAGTCCAAGTTTGCAGAAATTATGAATGGTTGTTAATGACACTAGTGACAGTACACTGCTGGAAGAGGATCTAGAAAAGTTGAGCAGATGGGCTGAGAAGTGGCAACTGAAGTTTAATATTGACAAATGTAGAGTACAGCATATGGGAAGCAGTAACCCCAGAGTAATGTATCAACTGTGTGATACTACACCGACAGTGGTAGAGTTTGAAAAGGACCTGGGGGGTATTTGTACAGGCAGATATGAAGTTTTCTGAGCAGTATAGAGAGTCTGTAAGAGTAGCTCATGGTGTTTTGTCAATGATATACAGGAATTTTTTTTAGCAGGGATAAGTAGGTGATTATCCCCTTGTATAAGGCAATGGTCAGACCACACCTTGTATACTGTATATAGTATACAAGGTGTATATAGTATACAACTTCTATACTATATACAGGTTTGGAGGCCTCATTTTAAGAAGGATGTAGAGCTGTTGGAATGAGAACAGAGAAGGGCAACAAGATTAGTGAATGGAACAAAGGTTTCTCTTACGAAGAAAGGCTTAAGTTTTGCAGATTACAGTGTTTGGAGACTAGGCATCTGCGAGGTGATCTGATTGAGGTGTATAAAGCTTTGAGAATGCTCAATGCTGATGGAAATTTTCCCATTGCTCAGTACAATCGCCTGAGAGGGCATAAATTCAAATTGAGGAAAGACAGTTGTAGGATGGATGTGCAGAAGTTTGCCTTTAAACTTTCATCTGTCATTATAGAAGTTGATAGCTTGAATAGATTCAAGGCAGAACTTGTCAAACATTTGGAGCGTGTGGATAGATGAAATGAGAAGGTTTTTTTTTTTGCCGATGCTATATAAGGTTACTTTCTTGCATCATGTGCCTTTACTAATGTTAATGCTAAATGTCTATTTCCATGAGCCTTGCATATTCTCTCCAGGGATGAACTGATCGAGAAGGTGCTCAACACATACTTTATCGTATCGTGTCCGGGCCTAACTCTCAACTTTTTGCCCACATTGTCCTGTACTTTTTCAAGAATGCAGGCTTACAGAGCATCAGCCAAAAAAAAAAAAAAAACACTTCCCATTTCACCCATCCATTTACTCCAAACATTTGTCCAGTTCTTCCTTGAATTTATTTAAGCTATCAACTCCCACAATGACAGATCAAAGATTGTTCCAGTAATCAACTATCTGCCAGCTAAAGATAAATTTCTGCACATCTAAACTACAACTGTCTTTCCTCAAATTGCATTTATGCCCCTCGAGTGCATAATCTGAACAATTGGAAGAATCCCATGAACACGGAGCCTGCTCAAACCATTAAAGTGTTATATACCTCAATTAAATCACCTTGTGGATGATCTGATTGAGGTATATAAGGTCTCAAGACAGTGCATTGCAGAATTTAAGTCTTTCTTGATAAGAGCTACCATTTGTTACCCTCACCAAACTTGTTACCCTTCTTTGTACAAGTTCTAGCAACTCTAGATCCTTCCTAAAATGAGGCCTCTAGATCTGTATGCATTACTCAAGGCGTGACCCAACCATTGCCTTATACAGAAGAATAATCACCTCTTTCTGCCTACTAACAAAATTATCCCCACGTCTTTTTCATTCTCCACTACCCTGAATGTAGCACGGCACAGTTGGTACATTTCTCTGGGGTTACTGCTAAACAAATGCAGTACTTTACATTTGTCTTGGTAAGAGCACCCCTTTATTCCCCTCATCAATCTCGTTGGCCTCCTTTGTATTAGTTCCAACAGCTTCCAGACCTGTATGCAGTACTCAAGGTGTGGCCTGACCACTATTATACAAGGGAATAATCACCCCCTTATCCCCATTAGTAATATTCCTGTATATTAATGACAAAACCCCATTATCTGTCTGCACTGTTCAAAAAAACTGCAAATCTGACTGCACAATTACCCTCAGATCTTTTTTGTTCTCCACTACCCTGAGTATAGTACCACACAGTTGGTACTTTACTCTGGTGTTACTGCTACCCATACGTAGTACTTTGCATTTGTCAATGTTAAACTCCAGTTTCCACCTATCAGCCCATCTGCCCAACTTTTGTAGATTCTGTTCCAGCTGCATACTGTCATTACTGTTATTAACTACCCTGCAAACCTTCATATCATCTGCGAACTTGGACTTTAAGCCTGATATACCTTCATCAATATCACTGATAAATAGAAAAAACAACAATATTAGCATTACCATTAGAATTAGTAGAGGCATATGATGCAAGAAAGCACGCTTATGCAGCATCGGCCAAAAAAAAAAAAAAAAAACTTCCACTTCACCCCTCCGTTCGTTCAAAATACCTGTCCAGCTGAGCCTTAAATTTATTTAGGCTATCAACTTCCACAACAAGGGATGGAAGTCTGTTCCACCAACCAACTACCCGCTGGCTAAAGGCAAATTTCCGCACATCTATCCTACATCTGTCTTTCCTCAATTTGAATTTATGCCCTCTCAGGTGATTATTCTGAGCACGAGGAAGAATCCCATCGGCATTGAGCATGCTCAAACCATTCAAGGCTTTATACACCTCTATCAGATCACCTCGCCGGTGCCTAGCCTTTCTTCATAAGAGCAACCCTTTGTTCCATTCACTAATCTTGTTGCCCTCCTCTGTACTCGTTCCAGCAGCTCTACATCCTTCTTGAAATGAGGCCTCCAGACCTGTATACAGTACTCAAGGTGTGGCCTGACCATTGCCTTATACAAGGGAATAATCACCTCCTTATCCCTGCTAGAAAAATTCCTTTATATCATTGATAAGACACCATGAGCTACTCTTGCAGCCCATCTGCACTGCTCAGAGAACTTCATATCTGCCTGCACAATTACCTCCAGATTCTTTTTATTCTCTACCACTGTCAGAGTAGTACCATAGAGTTGATATGTTGCTCTGGGGTTGCTGTTTCCCATATGTAGTACTTTACATTTGCCGCCTCTCAGCCCATCTGCTCAACCTTTCCAGATCCAGTTGCAGCAGCATAGCATCAGTAGTGTCCTTAACAACCCTGCCAACCTTTGTATCATCTGCAAACTTGGACATTAAGCTTGATATACCATCATCAATATTATTTATAAATACAGAAAACAATAATCGACCCAACACTGAACCCTGAGAGACTCCACTAATAACATTAGTCCACGATGAGCATTGTCCATTGATTACCACTCTCTGTCTTCTCCCCCTCAACCACCCCTTTATCCATAGCATCAATTTGCCTCCAATGCCACACTGCTCCAATTTGTGCAGCAGTCTTCCATGTGCAACAGTATCAAAAGCCTTTCTAAGATCCAAGTATATAATATCAAAGTTATTCCCTGCATCCAGTTCTTTTGTGACTGCATCATAGTATCCAATCAAATCGGTCAGGCAAGACTTCCCCTTAACAAAACCATGCTGTGTCCGAGCTATAACTGAAGTCTTGTCTAGATGATCCTGCAGTGCTTCTTTAACCAGTGCCTCCATTAATTTTCCTGGAACAGAAGTTAAACTCACAGGTCTATAATTACTTGTGTCAGCCTTTGATCCTCCTTTGTGAATTGGAGTCAAATTTGCACATCTCCAGTCTGTGGGTACCTCCCCTGAGCCCAAGGAAGCTCTCATAATTATGGCTAAGGGTTTGCTTACTTCCTTTGTTGCCTCCTTTAATATAACTGGATAGATCCCATCCACCCCAGCTGCCTTTCTTGTGTTTATCTTCAACAATTTCTCCTCCACTTTACTCTCAGTTATTACAAGATTATCTAGCTTACTGCCAGAGTTGAATACACCTCTGGCATTCCCCTCGCTGAATAACTCCTCATGTGTGAATGTCGCCGCAAAATACAGTAATACCCCGACTTATGCAAACTCGGAGTTACGCGGTTCTTGATTTTTTCTTGCTGTGATACGCATTGGACATGTTTCGCGCGAACTCTATGTGCACAATTATGATTCTACGATCGACGAAAGTTAAGATTGTTTTGTTATACGTTTTCTAAACCCTTAAAAAAACTATGTCGTTCAAACGAAGTAAATCTTATTCTCCTGCACCTAGTAAGAAAAGGAAAACGACATCTTTGGAATGTAAACTTAACATTATGAAGGATTATTAAGGATTTTGATAGCAGAATGAAAATTTGTGAATTGGCAAAGAAGTTTGAGCTACCGGAAGCTACAGTAAGAACAATCATAAAAGATAAAGAAAGAATTCTCGAAGCGGTGAAAAATGATCAATCCTTGAACTCAAGCATAATTTGTAAACGTCATGCTATTATTGCTGAGATGGAAACAATGCTGAAATTATGGTGTGATAATCAAGTAAAAGTGAAGAATTGTCCAGTCGATCAGAACACTGTGTGCTATCAAGCTAATCTGATTTTTGAGAGGTTGAAAGAAGAAGCTGGGGAGGCGGGCAAAAATGAAAACTTTGTAGCTAGTAAAGGTTGGTTCAACCGATTTAAAACTCGCTGTAACTGGCACAGTATCATGGAGAGTGGAGAGGTGGCAAGTCCCAATAAAAAAGCTGCGTCTTCTTTTCCTGAGACACTCAAGGCTATGATAGTAGATGACTATAGCAGGGAAACCATATTGAATGTGGATGAGACTGGCCTGTTCTGGAAGAAGGTGCCTAAAAGAACTTTTATCGCGCGTGAAGAAAAAAACTTTCCAGGATTTAAGGTTTTCAAAGACCGATTGACAGTGACGGTTGGCGGGAATGCAGCTGGTGACTGCAAGTTAAAACCTCTCAAAATTTATCGCTCCAAAAACCCAAGAGTTTTAAAAAAATATATCAAAAATTAGCTTACCAGTGATTTGGAAGTCAAATCATAAAGCTTGGTGACAGCTTCCATTTTTGGGGACTGGTTTGATCACTACTTCATACCCGAAGTCGAATGTTACTGCAAGTCTAAACAGATTCCATTTAAAGTGGTGCTTCTTATTGACAATGCACCCCGGTCATCCTCCTGCCACCCTAATTAATTTCGACCCATGTGTGAAATTAATTAGGGTGGCAGTTGCCTCCCAAACATGCTGATGTAGAAAACAATCATCCAATAAATCCACAAAAGCCCTGCTAGTGTGTGAGTGACCAACCCACAAATTCCAGTCAATATTTGGGATATTAAAATCCTCCATTATAAGACTCTCTGATGTACTGGCCCACTTTATTTCCCTGTACAGTTTCTTTTTATACTCATCAGAGTCATTAGTCCTATAGCACACTCCTACTCTCAATTTTGATCTCCCAATACTTATGTCACACCAAACTAACTCAACACTGCACTGTCCAGCGATGTTGACTGGCTTCACTTCCTTGGATTTTATGTGTTTCTTAACTAATAGCATAACCCCTCCTCCCTTCCTATCCTGTCTATCCTTTCTGTAGACATTGTACTCCCCAAATTCCAGTTCTGCATTCCTTATATCTGTGTGACACCACATCTCTGATATCCCAACAATATCCGCCTTTGATGCTTTGAGCAATACCTCAAATTCACCAAATTTATTTACCAATCCTAGCATTGGTGTACATGCAAGTATACATGCACCTGTTCTTTTTCTTAGCTACCCTAACACAACCCATATGTTTACTTGTACCGCAATAACTCCTAGCAGTCTCTGAAATATCCTGCATCTTGTTTTCCAGGCTTCTGCTCATTCCAATAGAAGCAGTGCAAGAATCACTTTCACCTCTGCCAGTGGCTACTGTTAATCGATTAGTCCTTGTATCCTATGTAACCACATCATAGTATCCAATAAAATTGGCCAGAGAAAACTCACCCTGAACAAACCCATGCTATTTCTGAGTTATTACTGCAGTCTTGTCTAGATGATCCTGCAATGCTGCTTTAACAAGTGACTCCATTATTTTCCCCTAACAGAAGTTGTACTAAAAGGTCTGTAATTACTGACATGACCCTTTGATCCCGCTTTGTGAATTGGAGATACATTTGCATATCTCCAGTCAGCGGGGACTGTCCCTGAGTCCATGGATGCCCTCATAATTATGACTTGAGATTTGCTTACTTCCTTTGCCACCTCCTTTAATATAAATGGATAGATTCCATCCACTCCAGGTGCCTTTCTTATATTTAACTTCAACAATTTCCTCACAACTTTTCTCTCAGTTATTGCAAAATCATTTAGCTCCCTGTTAGAGTTTGATAAGCTTCTGTCCTCCACTTCTCTACAGAATTTTTCATATGTGAATGTATATGCAAAATTCTCATTCAATTTGTCAACTATGTAAGCAGGATCATCAACAGTTAAACCATCAATATCAAATGGACATATCTGATTCATCCCTTTCCTTCTAGAGTTTATATAAGTAAAGAAGTATTTGCTGTTATTCTTTGCTGAAGATTTCTCATAATCTGGTTTGTTTGCCTTTCTAAACTCCTTTGTGACTTATATCTACTATAGGCTTGTTTAGCCTGATAATTTATATGTACTCCCATGCATTTTTCTTCTCTGCCACAAGTCTTATTTGTTCATCCGACATCCATTTAGGCCTAAACCTTGAATAGTATTTCTTATTTGGTATGAAAATCCTAGTAGGTTCCAAGATTAAATCCATGAATGCTTCCCATTTAGAATTTGCTGTTGGTAAACTCATTATTTGGTCCCAGTTTCACCTCTTTATTTCACCTCTGTTTGTTGACATTGAAATTATAAATAAGAACTTAGAAATGGGACTAAGTGAAATCTGATATAACTTTTTGTTGAAGCAAAAATATGTGGAAGTTGGATTTACAGATTTTTACACCTATTAATGTAAAGATCAGTTTCACAGAGTGCTATCCTTCGTTACACATATACTGACTATGTTCAGCAGCACATATTAATGCGAACAACTGTTTTCTTTAAGGAAAAATAACAAAACTCCAGTTCAAAGATTAAGATTCCAATCAGAACCCATCTTCAATTTTGAAAATTTTGTCAGCGCTAGACATTAGTGTATACCAAATTTTGGTGATTTATGTTCTGGAAAACAGTGCCAAGTGTCCCCTAAAAAATAATACTTAAAAATTAAGAAATTATGATTTTGTTATGTTTATTTTTTTTTATATTTATATTTTTAATATTTAATTATTTACTTACAAATATGTAACCTCTTTTTATAAATAAATGTTTGTTTTGAAATATTTTTAATTTTAAGAATCCTATACATGTACATGTTTGCTTATGTAAACATAATAATATGGATTATTAGGCAATGCTATGTATTTTAAATAATCCTACAAAATATCTTGTTTTAAATGTTGAAAATATGCAGACCTTGACATAATGCAAAATTCTTTATTTGAACCATGGTACAAAATGAGTTTGACATGCCTGACATAAGACATGGATTAGTGATATCTCCTAGCAGGAAATTTCTGTAAGCAAGGCAGAGTACACTGCTGAGCAGCATTTTTTTTTTTTTTTTTTTGTGTGAAAAGGCTTTATCAAACTGGCAGTTCTGTTTGAGTGTAGAATGAGTTTTAAGTGAGTCTGGATTGCAGAAAAGGAAGTAAACAAGCTATATAAGCTTGTTTCCTTGCATCGTTTGCTGCTACTACTAATAATAATAACATGGAAGAAACATTTTTTCAGCAATATGAAACAAGATATGTACAGCAAATTCAGGTCCATTTCCTGAAGGAGCATTTAATGATAAGTCATATAAATTATATTTTTTTTGGCTGATGCTGTATAAGCTTGCTTTCTTGCATCATATGCCTCAACTAATGCTGATGCTAACACTACACTCTGTGAAAGAGAAATTGCAGCACAGAGAAAAAATGGTTGGAGGTGCACATAAATCAGCAGGCAAATGAGATGCACCAAGATATACCAAGATAAATGATTAAAATACATGACCCATCAGAAAGAAGCTTTGGCTGATATAAAAATGAACACAGAGATTGTGTAGCTCAAAGCATTGCATGTATGATGCAGTTAACAGGCTTCTGTCTTACAGGAACTTTACAATACAAGGAAATTGAATAGAATGTTAAGATGTCACATTCAACACTGATATCAGCAACTCAGCAATTTCAACAGAGAATGGATTATCAGCCTTCAAGAGGCTGGTTAATTGTTTAATGGGTAGTGGAGCATGATGAAGGACTACAGAACAGAAGGATCATCTTATCCATTGACAGATTTACACCATACCTACAGCTACCATTCAGTGAGCTGTGACATCACCTGGCTGTCACCCCTTTCCCCACTGAACCATTGCATGCTGACTGGCAGAAGGGAGAGACCTCTGTGCATACTGGCAATTGTGTTGATTATCCGTGACCACTGCCCATCATCAACAGCATCTGGAATTGTGCTGTGCATGAGCCACCTGGAATAAAGAATCAGTAATGATTCCTACTTCTGCTAGGGGCCTGATGATACACCCTGCTGGTGTTATGGTGTGGGAAGGGATCAATTTTGATAGCCGGTTGTCATTGTTGTTGGTATTGGTCAATGACAATTTCACTGTTTGCTTGCTGCTATGTTGCTGAGATTGTAGAAGACATCAATCTCCCTTCACACTCAGAGGAGGTGAAGACACTCCTTTGAGTGTCTTTGTGGTGTGGAAGTAGTCTTGGACAGCCAGATCTCCAGATTTCTCTTCCATTGAGCATGTGTGGAACATTATTTGATTATATCTACAGAGTTACCCAGAGCCAGCACAGACCACAGATATTCTGTGGGACTAGGTGCAAGAGGCTTTGTGTCTAATACCACAGAAGGCCATTTGGCACCTATATGACTCAATGCTGAGATATTCAGTTCACTGTGTCCACAACTTTGCCAGATTTACATCATATTGATCTGTCCTTTATAAATGTGTTCTTCAGCACAGCATTAGCATCTGCAACTTTTGGCATATATTCCTTAACTTCTTGGCTATCATTACTGTAAATATACTCTCTGTATCCTTGTGCCTACAGGGTGCTGCAATTTCAACATCACAGAGTGTCCATGAAATATTTCATAAGCCAGTCAAATTTTCAACATGTAAATTGTCAATGTTTATACATAGAAATACAAGTTAATATGTTATTCATTAGTAAATTATGAGGTAATTACTAATTTAATGTTAGTAAACTCTTAATTAACAGTAATTCCTACTCCATACAGAAATGTTATGGTAATTGAGGATTTTTTATTTTGCTGCCTAAGTTGTACTTACCCATCCTGAGAACAAAATTGTTGAAGCTTTCCTTATTGATGTTACTTAAAGTATCCTTCAATGCCAAGGCAAACTCAGTGAGTTGCGCCAAGTGTGCCCACTTTTCTTTTACAGGAGCATTGGGCTATAGTAAAAAGTGAATTATTTCTATTTTAGATTTTCACATCAAGAAGATTCAAATATTGAAATATTTAAGTTTATCAATACTGTAAATATTAGCTTAAGTCAGTGGTGTCTAGCCTTTTTATGTACAGGGGCCATATTCAAAGTTAGATTTGTTTCATGGGCCACAGTGAGTGATTCAAGGAAAATTAGTGTGTTACATATAAAACGAGGTTTCTGTTTTCAGGTTACCATTTTTTATTTTCAGGATATATATAAAAAATGCAAATTCCCAACGCCTATGTGTAACAAATCTATGTCAGTGATTTATTTTTTACATTTTATTAAAATTATAAAAATATGCCTTACTTTCGTTTTTTTTTTAAAAATACCTTACCTTTTAAATGCTCACTGTGGAAAATTTATAATCTGAAAAGGATCACTGCATTTCAATATTAAGGTGAATAAATAAATATAATGATACACCTAAAATTGAAAATGTTAAACATTTTATTAAGTACAATACACAATTACATTTACTGAACAAAACATTTAATGCAAAAATTTTTTTGATAATTTTACATGCTGTTTTAGTCCACTTTCCACATGGGCCGTACAAAAATAAATCGCAAGCCGTAGGTTGGACACCACATCACTGGCTTAAGTTAATTTAAATAATAAATTATTACTTTTTATCCAAATAAAATTTGAAAACTTCATTATTTCTACAAAATAGTTTTACTATCTAATAATAAATGTTATGCCATTGAAAATGTAAATGTAAATGTAAAAAAAAAAAGAGTCAAATGAAAATGAGAAATGAGAATTATTTTTCAAAGAAACTCTGCTACAATTTTAGACCCTGATCCCATCTGTACATCAGATATTTCATACCCTCTTCAAAAAAAGTCTTTTGGTTGCTGCTAGCACCACTGTTTGATGTTTCATTTCCTTTAATTTTCATTACTCCTATTCATAAGGGGACATCAAAGAGTGATGTGAAAAATTAGAGACCTGTAAGCTTGACTTCTGTTTCAGGGAAAATAATGGAGTCAGTGGTTAAAAAAAAAAGTATTGCAGGACCATCTTAACAGAAAAGGATTTATACAAAAATCACAGTATGGATTTGTTAAAGGGGGGGGGGGGACTCGTCTGGCCAGTCTGATTAACTACTATAATGCAGTAACAAAAGAACTGGATGAAAATAATAATTTTGGCATCACATATTTAGATTCCATTTAAACTTTTGACACTATTTCACATAAGATGTACAGATTGGAGCATTAGGCGCAAGTTACTGCCATAAATAAAGGGATATTTGAGTGGCAGAAGGGAGAGGGTGGTTATAAATGGGCACTGCTCTTTTTGAGCTAGTGTTATGAGTTTGTTTGTTTGTTATTTGGTTTTTAGGAGCATTAGCAACTAAGGCCATATTGCTCCGGGATATGCGGTGGTCATCCCTGACCTTTCCACATCCTCCATATTTGGTGGTGACGGGCTCGAACCCTGGTCTAATCAAGAAGCATGTGTTACGCACTGCTGTTCCTTCCCACCTGGCTACGGAGGTGCCATAATGTTATGAGTGAAGTTCCTCAGGGTTCAGTGCTAGGCCCCCCACACTCTTTACCATATTTACTAACAATACTGATGAACACATGCTGAGCTCATTGTCTAAGCTTACAGATGACACAAAGGTTGGCAGGGTGATTAATGACAGGAATCAAAAATGGCTAAGAACTGGCAGTAGAGGTTTTTGGTAATTGGTAAATTCAAGATACTGCATACGGGCAACAGTAATCCCAAAGATACAAGGAGGCGATTATTCCATTGCATAAGGCCACTTCATGAGTACTATATATAGGTCTACACTATATAGAGGTACTATATACAGTACTACAGTCGGACCTCTCTTTAACGAACTTTGATATAGCGAATTTTTCTATGTAGCAAACTTTTTTGATTTCCCCCTGATCATTATATTGAAAATAATTTCAATATACAATGAACTAATTTCTGGAGACCTGGATACGCATTGTTCGCACCACTGGTCTGTAGGCAATAGAGCTGACACTGTAGAAAGCATAAATTAAGAGCTAAATGGTTTAAGGATTAATCATTTTAGCTTTTAATAGCTAGAGGGTTTAATTATTAAGAGCATTCCACAATTTAGTGTTGCCCGTAAAGCATTTACTATAACGAGAAGTTGCACTGGTCAACTGCTATCTATGTGTCCACAGTCATTGGCAAAGATTAATGACTATTCCCGACAAGGACGTTGGCTCTGAACATATTCAATGTTGATGAAAGAAGACTATTTTTTAAATGTTTGTTAAACAAGACACTGATTTTTAAAGAAGAATAAATGTGTAGGTCGTAAAAATAGTAAGGAGCGAATTAGTCTTGGTTACTGCAAATATGGCTGGTAATGAAAAACTGAAGCTTCTGGTAATAGACAAAAGTAAGAAACCCCAATGTTTCAAAGGAGTAAAGTCATTAAAGTTGGACTACAACAAAAAAGCTTGGATGACAAGTGAAATTTTTGGCATATATTCCTTAACTTCTTGGCTATCATTAAAATTCGATAGGAAGATGACAAAAGAAAACAGAAAAATCGCTTTGACTGTCGACAACTGTCCTGCCCCACCTTCACTCGGTAATTCCAAAACTTCTTCGTAAGAGCACCCCTTTGTTCCATTCACTAATCTTGTTGCCCTTCTCTGTACTCGTTACAGCAGCTCTACATCCTTCTTGAAATGAGGCCTCCAGACCTGTATACAGTACTCTAGGTGTGGCCTGACCATTGGCTTATACAATGGAATAATCACCTCCTTATCCCTGCTGGAAAAATTCCTGTATATCATTGACAATACTCCACGAGCTACTCTTGCAGCCCATCTGCACTGCTCAGAGAACTTCATATCTGCCTGCACAACCACCCCCAAGTCCCTTTCATTCTCTACCACTGTCAGTGTAGTACCACAGAGTTGATACGTTGCTCTGGGGTTGCTGTTTCCCATGTGTAGTACTTTACATTTGACAATGTTAAACTTCATTTGCCACCTCTCAGCCCATCTGCTCAACCTTTCCAGATCCTGTTGCAGCAGCATAGTGTCAGTAGTGTCCTTGACAACCCTGCCAACCTTTGTATCGTCTGCAAACTTGGACATTAAGCTTGATATAGCATCATCAATATCATTTATAAATACAGAAAACAATAATGGACCCAACACTGAGCCCTGAGGGACTCCACTAATAACATTAGTCCACGATGAGCAGTGTCCATTGATTACCACTCTCTGTCTTCTCCCCCTCAACCACCCCTTTATCCATAGCAGCAATTTGCCTCCAATGTCACACTGCTCCAATTTGTGTAGCAGTCTTTCATGTGCAACAGTATCAAAAGCCTTTCTAAGATCCAAGTATATAATATCAAAGTTATTCCCTGCATCCAGTTCTTTTGTGACTGCATCATAGTATCCAATCAAGTTGGTCAGGCAAGACTTCCCCTTAACAAAATCATGCTGTGTCCGAGCTATAACTGAAGTCTTGTCTAAATGATCCTGCAGTGCTTCTTTAACCAGTGCCTCCATTAATTTTCCTGGAACAGAAGTTAAGCTCACAGGTCTATAATTACTTGTGTCAGCCTTTGAACCTCCTTTGTGAATTGGGGTCACATTTGCACATTTCCAGTCTATGGGTACCTCCCCTGAGTCCAAGGAAGCTCTCATAATTATGGCTAAGGGTTTGCTTACTTCCTTTGCTGCCTCCTTTAATATAACTGGATAGATTCCATCCACCCCGGGTGCCTTTCTTGTGTTTATCTTCAACAGTTTCTCCTCCACTTTACTCCCAGTTATTTCAAGATTCTGTAGCTTACTGCTAGAGTTGAATACACCTCTGGCATTCCCATCCCTGAATAACTCCGCATTTGTGAATGTCGATGCAAAATATTCATTTAGTTTGTTAGTACCTGAGCAGGGTCATCAACAGTTGACCCATCGATATCAAGTGGACCAATCTGATTCATCCCCTTCCTTCTAGAGTTTACATAAGTAAAGAACACTTTGCTGTTTTTCTTCGCATCCCTTGCCAAGGATCTCTCGTAATCTGCCTTCGCCTGCCTAACCTCCTATGTAACTTGGTTACAGATCAACTTGTATCTATCATAGGCTTCTGTGTCATGTGTTAATTTGTAAGTATCCCATGCATTTTTCTTCTCTGCCATATGCCTCATTAGTTCATCTGACATCCATTTTGGCCTAAACCTTGAACAATATTTCTTAGTTGGTATGTAAAGCCTAGTAGCTTCCAAGATAAGTTCTTTGAATGCTTCCCATTTTGAATTTGCTGTTGGTAACATCATCAGTTGGTCCCACTGTATAGAATTTAAATACTGTCTCAGTCCATCGTAGTCGCCTTTACGGAAGCAATAACCCTTTCCTTTTCCCCTAATGGTAGTTACCTCTTTGAGTAAATCCCACTTCAGCACACTGTGATCACTGCCACCTAGTGGTTCATTTATCTGCAGATTCTTAATGCATGAAGAATCACTGCTGATAATCAAATCAAGAGTATTACTCCCTCTAGTTGCCTCCTGAACATGCTGATGTAGAAAACAATCATCCAATAAATCCACAAAAGCCTTGCTAGTGTGTGAGTGACCAGCCCCCAAATTCCAGTCAATATCTGGGAAATTAAAATCTCCCATTATAAGACTCTCTGATTTACTGGCCCACTCTATTTCCCTGTACAGTTCCTTATTATACTCATCAGAGTCATTAGGCGTATAGCACACTCCTACTCTCAATTTTGATCTCCCAATGCTTATGTCACACCAAACTGACTCGACACTGCATTGTCCAGCGATGTCGACTGGCTTCACTTCCTTGGTTTTTATGTGTTTCTTAACTAATAGCATAACCCCTCCCCCCTTCCTATCCTGTCTATCCTTTCTGTAGACGTTGTACTCCACAAATTGTAGTTCTGCATCCCTTATATCTGTGTGACACCACGTCTCTGATATCCCAACAATATCTGCCTTTGATGTTTTGAGCAATACCTCAAATTCATCAAATTTATTTACTAAACTCCTAGCATTGGTGTACATGCAAGTATACCTGCACCTGTTTCTATTCTTAGCTACCCTAACACAACCCATGTGTTTACTTGTACCGCAATGGCTCCCAGCAGTCTCTGAAATACCATGCATCTTGTTTTTCAGGCTTCTGCTCATTCTAATAGAAGCAGTGCAAGAATCTCTTTCACCTCTGCCAGTGGCTAGTCAATCTATTGGTCTTTGTCTCTCCCCAAGCTAGCAGTTTTCCGACCCACCTAACACTGCCTCGATAGCATCATCAATAGTCAACCCATTTGTTAAGTGGTCCAATCTGATTCAACCCTTTCTGTCTAGAGTTTACATAAGTAAAGAACTTTGCTGTTTTCTTTGTATCCTTTGCCAAGGATTTCTCGTAATCTGCCTTTGCCTGCCTAACCTCCTTGTGATTTGATTACAGACTAGTTTATACCTGCCATAGGCTTCTGTGTCATCTGATACTTTATATGCATCCCATACATTTTTCTTCTCTGCCACGAGCCTCATTAGTTCATCTGACATCCATTTAGTCCTAAACCTTGAACAGTATTTCTTAGTTGGAATGAAAAGCCTAGTATCCTCCGAAATTAAATCCCTGAATTCCCATTTAGAATTCAATGTTGGTAACATCATTAGTTGATTCCACTGTACAGAATTTAAAAACAGTCTGAGACCGCTGTAGTCACCTTTATGAAAGCAAAAGCCTTTCCCTTTAACCTTGATTGTAGTTACATCCTTAAGCAATTCCCACATTAGTACATTGTGATAGTGTAGATTCTGTAAAACGGATATGTAATGAACTTGGTCTTGGAAAAAGTATGGTGAATGATTGGTGAAGAAACTGGAAATGAAGAAACAGAACTCACTGAAGACCTTAAGAAAATTAACATCAAGAATGTGATTTACATGTTGGCATCTGCTTTTGAGAAAATGCTGTCATCAAAGGTCATGGAGAAAACTATGGCCTAATGTCAAAATAACTGCAAACTGTGATCTGGACAAAGCTGTGCACTGAGGATTTGACACTGCTCTCCTTAATGAATTGAAACAATTATCAGAGTTCAAAGACCCTTTTAGAAAGAGACATCAATAAATGGCTTGTAGGCCATTTATTGATGTCTCTCTATGAGACATTCTAGAGAATGAAATGTTAACAGATGATAAATTTATCAAAGCAGTTAGTCAAAGAGAAAAGGCAGAAGATGAAGAACCAGAGAACCCAGAAGATATGAGCGGAGATAAAAATGACAAAAGAATAAGTCATTCAGAAGGAAAGAAAGCGCTTGAAACTGCGATAAGATATATCGAAACAGTGGCATGATTTTGCTTCAAAAAACGAATTTAAATCAAAAATAAAATGAAGATTACCAATTTTTTATTTAAGTAAATGTTTAATAAACATTTATATACAACATACTGAATACATTTTTAAAAATGTAATTTACAACTTATAAATCCAATTATTTTGTATGTGTTTTTGGATTAACTGGCCATTCTTTTATTCAGCCTGAGGTCCGGTCCCATAGGGGAGGGTTAATCGGGAGTCTATTGTACTTGTATTACACATCAACACTACCAAACGATTTCAGAGATGTGGTGTTACACAGATATAAGTAATGCAGAACTGGAATTTGGGGAGTACAATGTCAACAGAAAGGATAGACAGGATAGGAAGGGAGGAGGGGTTATGCTATTAGTTAAGAAACACATAAAATCCAAGGAAGTGAAGCCAGTCGACATCGCTGGACAGTGCAATGTCGAGTCAGTTTGGTGTGACATAAGCATTGGGAGATCAAAATTGAGAGTAGGAGTGTGCTATAGGCCTAATGACTCTGATGAGTATAATAAGAAACTGTACAGAGAAATAGAGTGGGCCAGTAAATCAGAGAGTCTTATTATGGGGGATTTTAATTTCCCAGATATTGACTGGAATTTGGGGGCTGGTCACTCACACACTAGCAAGGCTTTTGTGGATTTATTGGATGATTGTTTTCTACATCAGCATGTTCGGGAGGCAACCAGAGGGAGTAATACTCTTGATTTGATTATCAGTAGTGATTCTTCATGCATTAAGAATCTGCAGATAAATGAACCACTAGGTGGCAGTGATCACAGGGTTCTGAAGTGGGATTTACTCAAAGAGGTAACTACCATTAGGGGTAAAGGGAAGGGGTATTGCTTTCGTAAAGGCGACTACAGTGGACTGAGAGAGTATTTAAATTCTATACAGTGGGATCAACTGATGATGTTACCAACAGCAAATTCAAAATGGGAAGCATTCAAAGAACTTATCTTGGAAGCTACTAGGCTTTACATACCAACTAAGAAATATTGTTCATGGTTTAGGCCTAAATGGATGTCAGATGAACTAATGAGGCATATGGCAGAGAAGAAAAATGCATGGGATACATACAAATTACCACGTGACACACAAGCCTATGATAGATACAAGTTGATCTGTAACCAAGTTACAAAGGAGGTTAGGCAGGCGAAGGCAGATTACGAGAAATCCTTGGCAAAGGATGCGAAGAAAAACAGCAAAGAGTTCTTTACTTATGTAAACTCTAGAAGGAAGGGGGTGAATCAGATTGGTCCACTTGATATCGATGGGTCAACTGTTGATGATCCTGCTCAGGTAGCTAACAAACTAAATGAATATTTTGCATCGACATTCACACATGAGGAGTTATTCAGCGAGGGGAATGCCAGAGGTGTATTCAACTCTGGCAGTAAGCTAGAGAATCTTGTAATAACTGAGAGTAAAGTGGAGGAGAAATTGTTGAAGATAAACAGAAGAAAGGCACCTGGGGTGGATGGAATCTATCCAGTTATATTAAAGGAGGCAGCAAAGAAAGTAAGCAAATCCTTAGCCATAATTATGAGAGCTTCCTTGGACTCAGGGGAGGTACCCATGGACTGGAGATGTGCAAATGTGACCCCAATTCACAAAGGAGGATCAAAGGCTGACACAAGTAATTATAGACCTGTGAGTTTAACTTCTGTTTCCGGAAAATTAATGGAGGCACTGGTTAAAGAAGCACTGCAGGATCATCTAGACAAGACTTCAGTTATAGCTGAGACACAGCATGGTTTTGTTAAGGGGAAGTCTTGCCTGACCAATTTGATTGGATACTATGATGCAGTCACAAAAGAACTGGATGCAGGGAATAACTTTGATATTATATTCTTGGATCTTAGAAAGGCTTTTGATACTGTTGCACATGGAAGACTGCTGAAGAAATTGGAGCAGTGTGGCATTGGAGGCAAATTGCTGCTATGGATAAAGGGGTGGTTGAGGGGGAGAAGTCAGAGAGTGGTAATCAATGGACACTGCTCACCGTGGACTAATGTTATTAGTGGAGTCCCTCAGCGTTCAGTATTGGGTCCTTTATTGTTCTCTGTATTTATAAATGATATTGATGATGGTATATCAAACTTAATGTCCAAGTTTGCAGACGATACGAAGGTTGGCAGGGTTGTCAAGGACACTACTGACACTATGCTGCTGCAACAGGATCTGGAAAGGTTGAGCAGATGCGCTGAGAGGTGGCAAATGAAGTTTAACATTGACAAATGTAAAGTACTACATATGGGAAACAGCAACCCCAGAGCAACGTATCAACCCTGTGGTACTACACTGACAGTGGTAGAGAATGAAAGGGACCTGGGGGTGGTTGTGCAGGCAGATATGAAGTTATCTGAGCAGTGCAGACGGGCTGCAAGAGTAGCTCATGGTGTATTGTCAATGATATATAGGAATTTTTCTAGCAGGGATAAGGAGGTAATTATTCCCTTGTATAAGGCAATGGTCAGGCCACACCTAGAGTACTGTATACAGGTCTGGAGACCTCATTTCAAGAAGGATGTAGAGCTGCTGGAATGAGTACAGAGAAGGGCAACAAGATTAGTGAATGGAACAAAGGGGTGCGCTTACGAAGAAAGGCTTAAGTTTTGCGAATTACAGTGTCTGGAGACTAGGCAGCAGCAAGGTGATCTGATAGAGGTGTACAAAGCCTTGAATGGTTTGAGCATGCTCAATGCTGATGGGATTCTTCCTCTTGCTCAGAATAATCACCTGAGAGGGCATAAATTCAAATTGAGGAAAGACAGATGTAGGATAGATGTGCGGAAATTTGCCTTTAGCCAGCGGGTGGTTGGTAGGTGGAACAGACTTCCATCCCTTGTCGTGGAAGTTGATAGTCTAAATAAGTTTAAGGCTCGGCTGGACAGGTATTTTGAATGAACAGAGGGGTGAAGTGGAAGTGGTTATTTTTTATTTATTTATTTTACTTTTATTTTTTTGGCTGATGCTGCACAAGCTTGCTTTCTTGCATCAAATGCCTCTACTAATGCTAATGCTAATTACATTTAAAATAATTTATTTTTTTTCAGTGTTTTAACCTACAATGATTCACAGCACAGAAAACAATTTAGTTAACAGAAATAATACTGTGAGAAATCTTATATAGCTTACATTGGAAATTTCTTCATTATTAAGCCCACTTGCAGCCATATATGTGGCACCGATTGTCTTAATTTTTATGATATCTTTGAATCTGCTTTGTTCCAGCAACTTGAGGGAAAAAAAATAATAATAAAAAGTAAAATAATACATATATTAGAAATATATGCACCATAGTGACATCACAATGAAATGAAATTTTAGTCAAGAGAGTAGGACAATATCATTTTTTCTCAGAATTTATACATAATATTGGGAAAAATACATAAGTAAGGGAAATTTAAGGGAACAAGAATTATTTCCTTATCAAACATATATAGGTCTACACACAATAAAGTATAAGAGAAGTGACTGACTTGGCACATTATGGCCTAAGCTGCCAATGTGCATAAAAAATTAAGCCAATCAACTAGAAGTGGAAAGCAAGTCCATACACTTTCAGTAGTGAGCTAGCTCTGGTTCTGGGATAACGAATATGTACATAGGCATACATATTGTGAGAAAAATGCATGGCCCATTTTAACTGTTGTATTATATGTTGATTTTAAAAAAATAGTTATAGATGAACAGGTTAGTGCAAAGCATCATAGCAAATCACTGAAGTATGTGAAAAGGCATAATTTTTATTACATCACATTGTGAATGTCTTCACAATGAATTGCCTGTTATTGTACTACCTCAAATAAGCAACATTTTCCCAGGAGAGAAGACTAATGCTAATTATTCTTGGTGGATGGCACCATTTCAAGGCTTATTGGCCTCTCATCAGTGGCACAGATAAGTACCCTGGTGATACAATGAGTGAAAACTCAGTTATGAAGTTTACCTTCACAATATGAGAGATGATGTGTGATAGCAAAGCACTAAACAGGGAGCTTTTTAGTACTAAAGTAATTAAAATGATGCTTTTCACTAACATGTTCATCTAGTGAATTTCCCATAGTCTGAGGCTTTTAGCCCTAAACCCCTTTTAAAAATAGTTACAATAAAGATGTAAACTCTGCTGGCCCCAGCAACAGAAAATATAAAAATAAATTTATTTATTATACTTTATTATGCATGAACCTACATATACTTAAAAAAAAAAAAAAACTGAATTAATTAACCTTGCTATTTTCATAATCACAAATATACCGGAAAACTAAACTAACTGAACTTTAAAACTTAATTTATAAAAATTAAATACTCTATATATGCCAATATAACTTTATTTACACGATAAATATTAGCTGTAATTTTAACAGCTTGAATTTTTCAACAATATCTTAAATTTATACATTAAAGTACTGTATCTGATATTCTATAATACTGCATTAGTCAATTATACTTACAGCATCATAGTCAGAGATTACTTCATTCAAGAACCTGAGGCACTCGAGGCCCTGATTATTGACAGAATCTTCTGTATAGAAATCTGAGAAGTTCGGCATGGCGGCAAAAAGTACACCAACAGCATCATAACTCTTACTGTACAGTTCCTGTTAGATTTTAAACAGCCAATATTAGTGATATAATAATACATTTAGAAAATATTAATAACCAGTTAAAAATGGGTGTTGTCAATTTGAATGTGTCTACAGATCTGCCCAGACATGACAGCAGGGAATATATGAGAACCTCATCAATCAGCTTAACCCTGGAAGAATGTGCAAGGCTCACAGGGAACAATTTTTCTTAACATGATCTGTGCTTCTTAACAGAATAGATTGGTTTTACAGGGATACGTTACAATAAAAGGGTACAAGAATATTTGCTAATATTGAGGCAATTAATACTATTGAGGTGAGTCAGAAAACTGCTAGCATGTGAGAATACAGACTCTAATAGATTAACAGCAGCTGCAGGCAGAGGTGTAAGTGAATCTTGCACTGCTTCTACATAGATGTGTTTCTACATAAGCCTGAAAAGCAAGGTCTGTTGGTGGTCCACACAAAACAAGCACAAATGGACTTTGTTATAGTTGCTAAGACAAGAAACAGGCGCATGTGTACTTGCATGTACACTAATTCTATGAGTATAGAAAAGAAATTTGATGAATTTGATGTAGTAGTAGTACTAATAGTAGTAGTAGTGGCATGTGATGCAAGAAAGCATGTATATGAGCTTATGCAGCATCAGCCAAAAAAAAAAAAAAAAAAAAATCACACCATTCCCTCCAAATGCCTGTCCAGTTCCTCCTTAAATTTATTTAACCTATCAACTTCTATAACAACATATGAAAGTTTATTCCAGCAATTAACCACCCGCTGGCTAAAGGCAAATTTCCACACATCTATTCTACATCTGTCTTTCCTCAATTTGAATTTATGCCCCCTTAGGTTCGTAATCTGAACAAGTGGAAGGATCCCATCAGAATTCAACGTCTCAACCCATTCAAGGCCTTATACCCTCAATCAGATCACCGCACAGGTGCCTAGTCTCCAGTCACTGCAATTTTCAGAACTTAAGCCTCTCTTGATAAGAGGATCCCTTCATTCCCCTCACCAATCTTGTTGCTCTTCTCTGTACATGCTCAAGAAAATCTACATCTTTCCTAAAATGAGGCCGCCAGACCTGTACGCAGTACTCAAGGCATGGCCCGACTATTGCCTTATACAGAGGGACAATTACCTCCTTTACCCTGCTAGCAAAATTCCTATATATATAATTGACAAAACCCCATGACCCGCCCTGGCAGCCTGTCGGCATTGCTCAGAAAACTTCATATCTGACTGCATAATTACTCCCAGTTCTTTTTCATTTTCTACCACCTTAATTGTAGTACCACACAGTTGATACGTTTCTCTGGGGTTACTTCTACCCATATGCAGTACTTTGCATTTGTTAAGGTTAAACTTCAGTTGCCACTTCTTAGAACATCTGCCCAAATTATCTAGATCCTGTTGCAGTAGCACACTGCCATTACTCTCATTAACAATCCTGCCAACCTTTGTATCATCTGCAAACTTCAACATTAAGCCTGATATACCTTCATCAATGTCATTGATAAATATACAAAACAACAGTGGACCCAACACCGAACCCTGTGGGACTCCACTAATAACATTAGTCCACAAAGAGCAGCACCCATTGATTACCACCCTCTGTCTTCTCCCACTCAACCATTCTTTTATCCATTGTAGCAACTTACCCTTAATACCATTCTGCTTCAATTTGTACAATAGTCTTCCATGTTCAACCGTGTCAAAAGCTTTCCTGAAATCCAAATATATGATATCAAAATTATTTTTTGCATCGAGTTCCTTTGTAACCACATCATAATATCCTCTCAAATTTGTCAGACAATACTTTCCATTAACAAACCCATGCTGTCTGAATTATTGCTGCAGTCTTGTCTAGATGATCCTGCAATGCATCTTTAACCAGTGACTCCATTATTTTACCTGGAACAGAAGTTAAACTAACTGGTCTGTAATTACTCGTGTCACCCTTTGTGAATTGGGGTTACATTTGTACATCTCCAGTCTGTGGGGACCTCTCTTGAGTCCAAGGATGCTCTCATAATTATGGCTAAGGGTTTGCTTAGTTGCTTTTCCACCTCCTTTAATATAACTGGATAGATCCCATCCACCCCAGGTGCCTTTCTTATGTTTAACTTCAACAATTTCTCCTTACTTTGCTCTCAGTTATTACAAAATCATTAAGCACTCTGCTACAATTTGATAACCTTCTGCCATTTTCAAACCTTAATAATTCCTCATGTGTGAATGTAGATGCAAAATACTCATTCAGTTTGTTTGCTATCTGAGCAGGATGAAGTAGGAGTACATTATAGTCAAATGACTATGATTATTATAATGAATAGCTATACAGACAAATTTAGTGGGCTGGTAAATCCAAATAGCTTATAATGGCGATTCTAACTTTTTAAATATTGGCTGGAACCTGTGTTTGGTCACTCACACAGTAATCAAACCTTTCCAGATTTATTAGATTGACTGTTTTCTACAGCATTTTAAAGAAGCAATAAGAGAAAGCAACACACTTAGCATTAGCATTAGAAAGGAGACATGATGCAAGAAAGCAAGCTTATATAGCATCAGCTGACACACACACACACACACACACACACACACACACACACACACACACACACACACACACACACACACACACACACACACACACACACTTCTCATTTCACCCATCCACTTGCACCAAATGTTTGTCTAGTTCTGCCTTGAATCTGTTTGAGCAAACAACCACTCACTGGCTAAAGGCAAACTTCCACACATCTATCCTGCAACTGTCTTTCCTCAATTTGAATTTATGCCCTCTCAGGCAATTATTCTGAGCAACAGGAAGAATCCAATCAGCATTGAGTATGCTCAAACCATTGAAGGCTTTATACATCTGAATCAGATCACCTCACAGGTGCCTAGTCTCCAGACATTGTAATTTGCAAAACTTAAGCCTTCCTTTGTAAGAGCAACCCTTTGTTCCATTCACTAACCTTGTTGCCCTCCTCTGTACCCATTCCAACAGCTCTACATCCTTCCTAAAATGAGGCCTCCAGACCTATACAGTACTCAAGGTGTGGCCTGACTATTGCCTTATACAAGGGAATAATCACCTCCTTATCCCTGCTAGAAAAATTCCTGTATATCATTCACAAGACACCATGAACTACTCTTGCAGATGTTTGCGCTGCTCAGAAAACTTCATATCTGCCTGCACAATTACCCCTAGTTCCTTTTTACTCTCTACCACTGTCAGTGTAGTACCACACAGTTGATACGTTACTCTGGGATTACTGCTTCCCATATGTAGCACTTTACATTTGTCAATGTTAAACTTCAGTTGCAACCTCTCAGCCCACCTGCTCAACTTTTCTAGATCCTGTTGCAACAGTGTACTATTATTAGTGTCATTAACAACCCTGCCAACCTTAGTATTTTCTGCAAACTTGGACATTAAGCCTGATATACCTCATCAATATCATTAATGAATAGAGAAAACAACAATGGACCCAACACTGAACCCTGGGGGACTCCACTAATATCATTAGTCCACAAAGAGCAGTGTCCATTGATTACCACACTCCGTCTTCTTCCCCCTCAACTACCCCTTTATCCATAGCAGCAATTTGCCTCCAATGCCACTCTGCTCCAATTTGTGCAACAGTATCAAAAACCTTTCTAAGATCCAAATATGATATCAAAATTATTCTTTGTCATATTATATGATATAGAATCATAGTATTGATACTATGATTCTATATCATAGTATCCAATCAAATTGGTCAGACAAGACTTCCCCTTAACAAACCCATGCTGTGTCCGAGCTATAACTGAAGTCTTGTCTAGATGATCCTGCAATGCTTCTTTAACCAGTGCCTCCATTAATTTCCCTGGAACAGAAGTTAAACTAACAGGTCTGTAATTAGCTCTGTCTCCCTTTGATCCTCCTTTGTGGATTGGGGTACATTTGCTCATCCATGGGTACCTCCCCTGAATCCAGGAAGCTCTCATAATTATGGCTAAGGGTTTGCTTACTTCCTTTGCTGCCTCATTTAATATAACTGGATAGATTCCATCCACCCTAGGTGCCTTTCTTATGTTTATCTTCAACTATTTCTCCTCCACTTTACTCTCAGTTATTACAAGATTATCTAGCTTACTGCCACAGTTTAATACACCTCTCACATTCCCCTCCCTGAATAACTCCTCATGTGTGAATATAAATCCAAAATATTCATTTATTTCGTTAGATATGATTGCCAGTAGTGACACTTCACGCATTAGGAATATCCAGGTAAAGGAATCACTTGGTGGGAGTGATTATAAAATATTGAAATGGGAGCTACTTAAAAATATAACTACTGTCAAGGGTAAGGGGAATAGATTTTGCTTTCACAAAGGCTACTACAGTGTTTATAGACAATTTTTAAATTCCCTTCAGTGATAGCAACTGATGATGCAAACCAACTGTAAATTCTAAATACATTCAGGGAAGTAATCATGGAAGCTGATAAGTTTTTTATACCAGATAAGAGATAATGTTCATAGGTTTAGACTTAACAGATGTCAGATGAACAATGAGTCTAGTGGCAGAGAAGAGAAATGAAACCTACAGTAAGTACACATTAGTCTAGAATAAAGTTACTGAATGGGTTAAAACATGCTAAGGCAGATTACATAAAGTCCTTGGTTAAAAAAGCAAATAATTCACTGCTTATTTTAATCCTGTTCAGGTTGCAAACAAACTGAATACATATTTTGCATTTAAATTCATCTGCAAAACAGATTTTAAGAATGTGAATACCAAGAAGTACACCAAGTTATAACTAACAGCTAAATGATTTTGTGAAAACTGAGAAGAATGTGTAAGAAAAATTGTTGAAGCTAAAATGGACAGTTAGTGAAGCTAAAATGGACAATTAGTGAAAGCTAAAAAGTAAATAAAAGCAAATAAAAAATAAATTTTTATAATAAACTTGGGGCTTGCCCCTGCTCACTTTGCTCGCCCACCCCCACACAAGCTTTTCTACATAAAATGTAGAGGTATATGGAGTAAGTCAAATCTTATCTAAGTAAAAGACACACCTGTCGATATGCACTGATCGATATCTAATCAGGAAATGGCCTATTTAATTATTTACCAGTGCATTTGTATTGCTCGGCATTTTCAACGTCAAATAAATATCACTATGTAATTATTTACCTGCGTTTACATAGTTCACTTAGGAAAAGGCCTTTTGCTTCAGCTTCCATAATGCATGAGGAATATTATTGCATCCGAAACAGCAAGGCTAAAATATATAACTGAAATATTTACAAACTATACAAATATATAAAATATTTACAAACTATACAAATATATAAAATATTTACAAACTATACAAATATATAAAATATTTACAAACTATACAAATATATAAAATATTTACAAAATACTAAACTATTTACAAATACTGTATACAATATTCATTAATATACAAAAAACATTACAATGGAACATCAAATGTGAGATAGGGAAGCATGAGCATGAGGTTGGTGAATGTTATGGAGGCAGTTTTCAATAATTAATTGCATTTGTAGTGACGTAATTGCCTCGCCCTCTTCTCCAATTGGCTTGAATAAAAATCACTAGTAGAAAAACTTTTTTAATGTATAGAGAGATAATAAAAATAATAAATAAATTAAAATTATAAAGCAAATAAAAGCACTTGGGTTGATGGGATCTATCTAATTATATTAACAGAAGCAACAAACCCTTAGCCATAATTATGAGAGCATCTTTGGATTCAGAGTGGTTCCTATACACTGGATATGTGCAGATGTGTCCCCAGTTCATAAAGGGTGATCAAAAGGTGACATAAGTAATTACAGACCTGTTAGCTTAATTTCTGTTCCAGGGAAAATAATGGAATCACTGGTTAAAGAAGTAATGCATGGCCCATCTAGGCAGATTGTTATTATACAACAGTCACACCATGGATTTGTTAAGGGTTGATGTTGTCTGACTAAACTGGTTGGTTAATATGATGCAGTAACAAAGGAACTAGATGCAAAAAATAATTTTGATATTGCATACTTGGAATTCAGGATAGTTTTCAATACTGTTGCACATAAAAGACTTCTATATAAATTGAAGCAGTGTGGCATTAAAGGCAAGTTGCTGCTATCAGTAAATGGATGGTTGAATGGGAGAAGACCGAGCGTTGTAATCAATGGACACAGCCTTTCCTGGATTAATGTTATTTGTGAATTCTTCTAGGGTTTGGTGGTGGGTGCACTGTTTTCTGTATTTATTAATGATACTGATGAAGGTATCAGACTGGAAATTTGTTCTAACAATCAACCACTCGCTGGCTAAAAGCTACTCTTTTCCACATCTTTTCCACAGAGTCTCTCTACTCGCTTTCTCATAGATGCACTGTTTCTGCTGCATGCCTCTTCTACAGATACTTCCATGGGCACTGTTCTTCTGAATTGGCTTCTATAATTCCCACTCTCTCTTTCAAAACAGTCTGAACACGTGCCGCCACCAGCCAACATCCATTTACTGTCCAACTTCAAACCCACAGAACCAACTTTTCATCTTCCTCATTTATTCATTCAACTGCCGTTTTCTGGAACAGCCTTCCTTCATACATATTTCCTGAAAATTACAATCTACAGAAGTTCAAGTCCAATGTCAACAAATATCTTCTTTCGTCTTCTCAACCTCCAACCCAAGCATGGTACTAAGTACTATAGGTTCTAATACCTCTCATGTTTGGGGTTCACATAAAAAAAAAAAAAAAAAAACATCTGTGGGTTCAGGCTCAAATGGATGTCAGATGAACTAATGAGATTCGTAGCACGGAGGAAAAGTGTGCATGGGATGCACATAAATTGTCGGGCGACACAGGGGCCTGTGGTAGATACGGGCTACTCTGTGATCAAGTCACAAAGGAGGTTGGGCGGGTGAAGGCAGATTATGAGAAATCTTTGGCAAAGGATGCAAAGAAAAACAGCAAAACTTCTTTAATTATATAAGCTCTAGAAGGAGGGGGATGAATCAGATTGGTCCACATGATAGCAGTGGTTTGACTGTAGATGATTATTCTCATATAACTGCCGAAATAAATGAGTATTTTGCATCTACATTCACACATGAGGAGTTGTTCAAGGAGGAGATGGCCAGATTTTTATCAAAATCTAATAGGGAATTAAATGATTTTGTAATAACTGGGAGCAGAGTGGAGGAGAAATTGTTGAAGTTAAACATAAGAAGGGCACCTAGGGTGGATGGGATCTATCCAGATATATAAAAGGAGGCAGCGGGGGAGGTAAGCAGATCCTTAGCCATAATTATGAGCATGCTTGGAATCGAGGGAGGTCCCCACAGACTGCAGATGTGCAAATGTATCTCCAATTCACAAAGGGGTATCAAAGGGTGACATGAGTAATTATGGACCAGAATGTTTGACTTCTGTTCCAGGGAAAATAATGGAATCACTGGTTAAAGAAGCATTACAGGATCATCTAGACAAGACAGCAGTAATACCTCTCATGTGTACCAAGCATGAGTTTGTCAAGGGGAAGTCTTGTCTGACCAATTTAATTGGATACTATGATGTGGAGGCTCCTCCATAGCCAGGTGGGCAGGAGCAGCAGTGCGTAGCACACGCTTCTTGATTAGACAAGGGGTTCGAGCCCATGCCCACCAAATACGGAGGATGTGGAAAGGTCAGGGAATGACCACCACATATCCTTGGAGCAATATGGCCTTAGTTGCTAATGCTTCTAAAAACCAAATAACAAACAAACAAACAACAAACTATGATGTGGTCACAAAGCAACTGGATGCAAAAACAAATTTTGATATCATATACTTGTATTTCAGTACTTCTTTAACCAGTAACCTCATTATTTTACCTTGAACAAAATTTAAGCTAACAGGTCTGTAATTACTCATGTCACCCTTTGATCTTCATTTGTGAATTGAGGATACATTTGCACATCTCCTGTCCATGGGGACTTCCCCTTAATCCAAAGATGCTCTCATAATTATGGCCAAGGGTTTGCTTACCTCTTTTGCTGCCTCCCTTAATATAACTGGATCCATCCCATACACCACAGGTGCATTGTTATGTTTAACTTCAACACTTTATTTTCCACTTTCCTCTTAGTTATTACAAAATCATTTAGCTCCCTGTTAGAGTTTGATAAACTCTATTATCCACTTCCCTAAAGAATTCCTTATGTGTGAATGTAAATGCAAAATACTTATTCAGCTTGCCAGCACCCTGAGGAAAAAAACATCAGGAACAGTAGAACCACAAGGAAATCTTTACTCATGTTAATTGAATAATCTCCCCCCACTTCTATCCTCTCTGTCCTTCCTGTAATTATTATACTTGCCATATGCAAATTCTGCATGCCTTATCTCTGAGTGACACCACACCTCTGATATAACACAATGTCTGCATTTGATGACTTCACCAGCACTTCAAATTTATTACTATGCTCCTATATGCTCCTAGTACTGATGTAGATGCAAGTCTACATGCATCTTTTCTTACTCTTAGTTACCCTCACACAGCCCATGTATTTACTTGTTCCATGATGACTCATAGTAGGTCTTAAAATCCCCAACACCTTTCTTTCCAGGCTGCTGCATGTTCCAATAGAAGCTGTGCAAGAATCACTTTCACTTCTGCCTGCAGCTATTGTTAATCGATTATTCTGTGTATCCCCCAAAAGTTATCAATTTGCCAACCCAGCTAACACTGCCTCAGTACCATTAGCAAATATTATTGCACCCTTTCTATTTAAGTGTATGCCATACCTATAGAAGCAGTCACTGTTGTTAACAAGCACTGCCCACACCGAGAAAAATTTTATCCCACGACCCTAACACAATCTCTCTGGGGATAAACTGATTGACAAGGTTCTCATCGTATACTCCCTCCTATTATGTCTGGGCAGAATTGCAGAGACTTTCAAATTTAACCCTAACTCTCGACTTTTTCTCTACATTGTTCTGTACTTGTTAAGTAAGTCTTCAGATTTCGTACACTTAATCTCATTAGTGTTGATGTGTACAACAGTATCACTTTCGGTGCCCTTAAATGATGATATATGCTTTACAAGATTATCTGGCACCTCCGTAGTCAGGTGGCCAGGAGCAGCAGTGAGTAGCACATGCTTCTTGATTAGAACGGGGTTTGAGCCCATGACCACCAAATACAGAGGATGCGGAAAAGTCAGGGAATGACCACCGCATATCCCTGGAGCAATATGGCTTTAGTTGCTAATGCTCCTAAAAACCAAATAACAACAACAACAAGATTATCTACTTTTAGCATTAGCATTAGCATTAGTAGAGGCATTTGATGCAAGAAAGCAAGCTTATGTAGCATCAGCCAAAAAAAAAAAAAAAAGTAACATAAATAAATAAAAATAACCACTTCCACTTCACCCCTCTGTTCGTTCGAAATACCTGTCCAGCTGAGCCTTAAACATATTTAGGCTATCAACTTCCACGACAAGGGATGGAAGTCTGTTCCACCTACCAACCACCCGCTGGCTAAAGGCAAATTTCCGCACATCTATCCTACATCTGTCTTTCCTCAATTTGAATTTATGCCCTCTCAGGTGATTATTCTGAGCAAGAGGTAGAATCCCATCAGCATTGAGCATGCTCAAACCATTCAAGGCTTTGTACACCTCTATCAGATCACCTCGCTGGTGCCTAGTTTCCAGACACTGTAATTCGCAAAACTTAAGCCTTTCTTCGTAAGAGCACCCCTTTGTCCCATTCACCAATCTAGTTGCCCTTCTCTGTACTCGTTCCAGCAGCTCTACATCCTTCTTGAAATGAGGCCTCCAGGCCTGTATACAGTACTCTAGGTGTGGCCTGACCATTGCCTTATACAAGGGAATAATCACCTCCTTATCCCTGCTAGAAAAATTCCTATATATCATTAACAATACACCATGGCAACAGTATCTTGCAGCCCGTCTGCACTGCTCAGAGAACTTCATATCTGCCTGCACAACCACCCCCAGGTCCCTTTCGCTCTCTACCACTGTCAGTGTAGTACCACAGAGTTGATACATTGCTCTGGGGTTGCTGTTTCCCATATGTAGTACTTTACATTTGTCAATGTTAAACTTCATTTGCCACCTCGAAGCCCATCTGCTCAACCTTTCCAAATCCTGTTGCAGCAGCATAGTGTCAGTAGTGTCCTTGACAACCCTGCCAACCTTCGTATCGTCTGCAAACTTGGATATTAAGCCTGATATACCATCATCAATATCATTTATAAATACAGAAAACAATAAAGTACCCAACACTGAACCCTGAGGGACTCCACTAATAACATTAGTCCACGATGAGCAGTGTCCATTGATTACCACTCTCTGTCTTCTCCCCCTCAACCACCCCTTTATCCATAGCAGCAATTTGCCTCCAATGCCACAGTGCTCCAATTTGTGCAGCAGTCTTCCATGTGCAACAGTATCAAAAGCCTTTCTAAGATCCAAGTATATAATATCAAAGTTATTCCCTGCATCCAGTTCTTTTGTGACTGCATCATAGTATCCAATCAAATTGGTCAGGCAAGACTTACCCTTAACAAAACCATGCTGTGTTCTAGCTATAACTGAAGTCTTGTCTAGATGATCCTGCAGTGCTTCTTTAACCAGTGCCTCCATTAATTTTCCGGGAACAGAAGTTAAACTCACAGGTCTATAATTACTTGTGTCAGCCTTTGATCCCCCTTTGTGAATTGGGGTCACATTTGCACATCTCCAGTCCATGGGTACCTCCCCTGAGTCCAAGGAAGCTCTCATAATTAGGGCTAAGGGTTTGCTTACTTCCTTTGCTGCCTCCTTTAATATAACTGGATAGATCCCATCCACCCCAGGTGCATTTCTTGTGTTTATCTTCAACAATTTTTCCTCCACTTTGTTCTCAGTTATTACAAGATTCTCTAGCTTACTGCTAGAGTTGAATACACATTTCTGGCATTCCCCTCGCTGAATAACTCCTCATGTGTGAATGTCGATGCAAAATATTCATTTAGTTTGTTAGCTACCTGAGCAGGGTCATCAACAGTTGACCCATCGATCTCAAGTGGACCAATCTGATTCATCCCCTTCCTTCTAGAGTTTACATAAGTAAAGAACTCTTTGCTGTTTTTCTTCGCATCCCTTGCCAAGGATCTCTCGTAATCTGCCTTCGCCTGCCTAACCTCCTTTGTAACTTGGTTACAGATCAACTTGTATCTATCATAGGCATCTGTGTCACGTGTTAATTTGTATGTATCCCATGCATTTTTCTTCTCTGCCATATGCCTCATTAGTTCATCTGACATCCATTTAGGCCTAAACCTTGAACAATATTTCTTAGTTGGTATGTAAAGCCTAGTAGCTTCCAAGATAAGTTCTTTGAATGCTTCCCATTTTGAATTTGCTGTTGGCAATATCATCAGTTGATCCCACTGTATAGAATTTAAATACTGTCTCAGTCCATTGTAGTCGCCTTTACGAAAGCAATACCCCTTCCCTTTACCCCTAATGGTAGTTACCTCTTTGAGTAACTCCCAGTTCAGCACACTGTGATCACTGCCACCTAGTGGTTCATTTATCTGCAGATTCTTAATGCATGAAGAATCACTACTGATAATCAAATCAAGAGTATTACTCCCTCTAGTTGCCTCCCGAATATGCTGATGTAGAAAACAATCATCCAATAAATCCACAAAAGCCTTGCTACTGTGTGAGTGACCAGCCCAAAAATTCCAGTCAATATCTGGGAAATTAAAATCCCCCATTATAAGACTCTCTGATTTACTGGCCCACTCTATTTCTCCGAACAGTTTCTTATTATACTCATCAGAGTCATTAGGCCTATAGCATACTATTACTCTCAATTTTGATCTCCCAATGCTTATGTCACACCAAACTGACTCGACACTGCATTGTCCAGCGATGTCGACTGGCTTCACTTCCTTGGATTTTATGTGTTTTTTAACTAATAGCATAACCCCTCCTCCCTTCCTATCCTGTCTATCCTTTCTGTAGACATTGTACTCCCCAAATTCCAGTTCTGCATTCCTTATATCTGTGTGACACCACGTCTCTGAAATCCCAACAATATCTGCCTTTGATGTTTTGAGCAATACCTCAAATTCATCAAATTTATTTACTAAACTACTAGCATTGGTGTACACACAAGTATACATGCACCTGTTCTTTTTCTTAGCTACCCTAACACAACCCATGTGTTTACTTGTACCCCAATGATTCCCAGCAGTCTCTGAAATATCCTGCATCTTATTTTCCAGGCTGCGGCTCATTCCAATAGAAGCAGTGCAAGAATCACTTTCACCTCTGCCAGTGGCTACTGTTAATCTATTATTCCTTGTATCCCCCCAATCTAGCAGTTTTCCGACCCACCTAACACTGCCTCGATAGCATCAGCAAACATTCTTGCACCCTTTCTATTTAAGTGTATCCCATCCCTGTAGAAGCAGTCTCTCCTGTTAACAAGTACAGACCAGGCTGAAAAAAATTCTACCCCTTGAGCCCTACACAATCTTTCCAGGGCCGAATTGATTGACAGGGCTCTCATCATATACTCCCTCCTATCGTGTCTGGGCAGAATTGCAGACACTTTCAATTTCAACCCTAATTCACGGCTTTTTTTCATCAATGACCTGTACTTGTCAAGTAATTCCGCCGGTCTCCTGCTCTTAATATCATTAGTGCCAACGTGTACAACTATATCACCTTTTGTGCCCTTAAAAGATGATATCCGCTCTACAACGTCATCAACTTTTGCCCCTGGCAGACATACCCTGGTCCTGTTCCACCTATCCATTTTACAAAGCATGTTTCCCGTTTCCCTGACAATAGAGTCACCAACAACTACTAGTTCCTTTGGGACCAGCGCATTCTGCCTTGGGGGTTGCCGCTGTGCTGCGCGATGACCAAGTGCAAGCTCTGGCATTGGTGTGGGCAGCTGAGAGCTTGATGGGCCCGTCACTTGTAATCCTTCGAGGGCATCCACCCTGTCCTTCAAGCTCTCATATAGGCCCATAACAACACTGAGTTGTCACCTTATCTCCTTACACTCCTTGCATCGCACACATACAAAGACATCCCCCATGGCAGTATCATGTCCCATACTTGACTGCTCCGCAAACATCAAGCAAATAGTGCATCTTAAAAGGCTGTGATTCAGAGGACAACTGCACCCCTCAGTTCTCCCCTGGGCCACAGCATTCCCATTAGCTTGAGCCTTTTGCTTTGCTGCTCTGGTTTGAGTCATGATTTAGATTTACTTTCAATAAAATTTCAATTTCTGTACAAAATTAAATCCTAAACTTGTATCCAAACACAGTTATAACGCTATATTTATGTTTCAGTAACGAATGTTATCTACGAAATATTTATGTTTCAGTAACGAATGTTATCTACGGAATATTTATGTTTCAGTAACGAGTGTTATCTACGAAATATTTACGTTTCAGTAACGAGTGTTATCTACGAAATATTTACGTTTCAGTAACGAGTGTTATCTACGAAATATTTACGTTTCAATAACGAGTGTTATCTATGAAATATTTAGGTTTCAGTAACGAGTGTTATCTACGAAATCCCTTTATATAACTTTCGTATCAAGTTATGTATTAATTATTTGTTTTTACTAATTATTTATATTAAGTAACCTAAGTGGTTATATGTAAAGTTAAAAGTACAATTTAATTGCCAATGAAGTTCGACAAGATTAATAGATTTTACTGATTAATTTTCCCGTTACAATGGCGGATATTTACGAACGGTAAACACGTGTATTTGATACCCTTTCCGATACTAAGTAATACCTACAAAATCTCTATCTAAGTTACTTTAAACTTAAGTACCGTAAAAGGAATAAAAGCTACTCTAGAAAATAAGTTAATATGTCAATTTAAACTAATAAAGCAGAAAATAAATCAGAAAAAACTTCTCTGTTCGAAGAGCAGCAGAAAGGCACGTCCGCACCAGCAACCTCGTCCTCAGAAATCCTTTTCGTGCCCTTAAATGATGATATATGCTTTACAAGATTATCTGGCACCTCCGTAGTCAGGTGGCCAGGAGCAGCAGTGCATAGCACATGCTTCTTGATTAGACCGGGGTTCGAGCCCATGACCACCAAATACGGAGGATGCGGAAAAGTCAGGGAATGACCACTGCATATCCCTGGAGCAATATGGCTTTAGTTGCTAATGCTCCTAAAAACCAAATAACAACAACAACAAGATTATCTACTTTTTCTACAGGCAAACATAACCTGGTGCTATTCTACCTATCCTTCCTGCACAATATATATACTTCCTCATTCATTTGACAAATACATGTGGCCTGTGTTATAATCATTTGACAAATATATGTGGTCTGAGTTTCAATTCAATGATGTCTCAATGAATATTAATAGCCATATAGTAATTTCACTATATGGCTATTAATTCACTTATAATTGCACTATATGGCTATTACTCTCTATGTAAATTTTCACTTCCAGCCTGCCAAGCCAGGTGATACTTTTTATGATAGAATCTCAATTATCAGTTGATTCCACCACTGCATGTCAAATCTCCAAGTTCATTTTTTGCCTACAATAAAGATCACAAAAATTGTAGAGCAGTTATTAGTCAATCCGAACTACATTTTCAATAGGCTAAGAGTAGAAAATTTGCTTCTTGTCCAAACAGCAGTCAAGCACTGTAGTCTCTTGCCAAAGCTAATGGCAATATATTTTGCCCATCCCACCTCTGTTAAAACCTGATGATTTTATTGTCTCTTCAGCTAAAGATAAAGACAATCACTAACATTCTCCTTTTTCTAACTCTTGTACTGATGATCTTGGTAAACCTCCTCCTACCATTCCCAGTACACTCCACTCAGTGCCTCCTGGGGTCTTCCATCAAAAGAATGTCAGAAGAATTTTGGACAATCTTGATGCCAAGAAAGTTCCAGGTCCTGATGGCAGGGTCATACAAATGGGGGGTGCATTGGATGTGCTGCACCAGGACCACCGATCTAGGGGACCCCAATCGAGGGAACCATCAAATTCTCAACATAAATAAATGAGGCCTCTTAACTCCTTTGCATCCGGGCCCCCAAGTATCTTTGCATGGCCCTGCCTGATGGTATTTCTCTGCTTGTTCTCAAAACTTGTGCTCCTGAGCTTATTCCTGTTCTTTGTTGCTTTTTCAGACTTCTTATTCCACTGGTTTTTCCTTCTACTGAAAAATTTGCTCATGTCCGGCTAGTTCCTCAAATGGGTGAAAATTCCTCCTACCCATTTATAATCTCATTGCACATCTCATCTCATCTCACCCTACTCTTTTGAAAGTAACTGAGTTGTTGTTTTTGCTTATTGTTTTATGGCACATTAGCATCTAAAGTCATAATGCACCAAGTTGAGCCAAAGGAATGGAGAAATCCATTAACCACCAACTCCATAACTATCTTGAAACCTATGAGACCAATGTTTGCCATATGGATTCTATCAGTGTCAATTCACTGGTGATATTTTGGCTTATATTACCTATTGCAAATTTATTGGCAAAGTTTTGTGAAACTCAAGAAGTTGCCCTTGACATTTCTAAGGCTTTTGATCATGTTTGTCATAAAGGTCTTCTAAACACGCTTCCATCTTGGGTATTACTACTGTTTTTTTGCAGTTGGGTATCCAATTTTATCTCTGAGCCTTTGATATGTAGCCACTGTAGTCACCCTTATGAAAGGGTGACTACAGTGGTCTGAGACAGTATTTAAATTCTATATGGTGGAACCAACTGATGATGTTAACAACAGCAAATTCAAAATGGGAAGCATTCAAAGAATTATTCTTGGAAGCTACTAGGCTTTTCATACCAACAAAGAAATATTGTTCAAGTTTTAGGCCTAAATGGATGTCAGATGAACTAATTAGACATTAGCATTACCATTAGCATTAGTAGAGGCATTTGATGCAAGAAAGCAAGCTTATGCAGCATCAGCCAAAAAAAAAAAAAAATAAATAAATAAAAAAAAAATAAAAATTAAATAAAAAAATTTAAAAAATAAATAAATAAAAAAAAAAAAGAAAAGAAACCACTTCCACTTCACCCCTCTGTTCGTTCAAAATACCTGTCCAGCTGAGCCTTAAACTTATTTAGGCTATCAACTTCAACAACAAGGGATGGAAGTCTGTTCCACCAACCAACCAACCACCCGCTGGGTAAAGGCAAATTTCCGCACGTCTATCCTACATCTGTCTTTCCTCAATTTGAATTTATGCTCTCTCAGGTGATTATTCTGAGTGAGAGGAAGAATCCCATCAGCATTGAGCATGCTCAAACCATTCAAGGCCTTATACACACCTCTATCAAATCACCTCGCTGGTGCCTAGTCTCCAGACACTGTAATTTGCAAAACTTAAGCCTTTCTTCGTAAGAGCACCCCTTTGTTCCATTCACTAATCTTGTTGCCCTTCTCTGTACTCGTTCCAGCAGCTCTACATTCTTCTTGAAATGAGGCCTCCAGACCTGTATACAGTACTCTAGGTGTGGCCTGACCATTGCCTTATACAAGGGAATAATCACCTCCTTATCCCTGCTAGAAAAATTCCTATATATCATTGACAATACACCACGAGCTACTCTTGCAGCCCATCTGCACTGCTCAGAGAACTTCATATCTGCCTGCACAACCACCCCTAGGTCCCTTTCATTCTCTACCACTGTCAGTGTAGTACTACAGAGTTGATACGTTGCTCTGGGGTTGCTGTTTCCCATGTGTAGTACTTTACATTTGTCAATGTTAAACTTCATTTGCCACTTCTCAGCCCATCTGCTCAACCTTTCCAGATCCTGTTGCAGCAGCATAGTGTCAGTATAGTGTCCTTGACAACCCTGCCTACTTTTGTATTGTCTGCAAACTTCGACATTAAGCTTGATATACCTCATCAATATCATTTATGAATACAGAAAACAATAATGGACCCAACACTGAGCCCTGAGGGACTCCACTAATAACATTAGTCCACGACGAGCAGTGTCCATTGATTACCACTCTCTGTCTTCTCCCCCTCAGCCACCCTATCCACAGCAGCAATGGATAGGCAATGGATGGCCTTTATCCACAGCAGCAATTTGCCTCCAATGCCACACTGCTCCAATTTGTGCAGCAGTCTTCCATGTGCAACAGTATCAAAAGCCTTTCTAAGATCCAAGTATATAATATCAAAGTTATTCCCTGCATCCAGTTCCTTTGTGACTGCATCATAGTATACAATCAAATTGGTCAGGCATGACTTCCCCTTAACAAAACCATGCTGTGTCTGAGCTAGAGCTGAAGTCTTGTCTAAATAATCCTGCAGTGCTTCTTTAACTAGTGCCTCCATTAATTTTCCTGGAACAGAAGTTAAACTCACAGGTCTATAATTACTTGTGTCAGCCTTTGATCCTCCTTTGTGAATTGGGGTGACATTTGCAGATCTCCAGTCTGTGGGTACCTCCACTGACTACAAGGAAGCTCTCATAATTATGGCTAAGGGTTTGCTTACTTCCTTTGCTGCCTCCTTTAATATAACTGGATAGATCCCATTCACCCCTGGTGCCTTTCTTGTGTTTATCTTTAACAATTTCTTCTCCACTTTACTCTCAGTTATTACAAGATTCTCTAGTTTACTGCTAGATTGAATACATCTCTGGCTTTACCCTCACTAAATAACTCCTCATGTGTGAATGTCGATGAAAAATATTCATTTAGTTTGTTAGCTACCTGAGCAGGATCATCAACAGTTGACCCATCGATATCAAGTGGACCAATCTGATTCATCCCCTTAATTCTAGAGTTTACATAAGTAAAGAACTCTTTGCTGTTTTCTTTGCATCCCTTGCCAAAGATTTCTCGTAATCTGCCTTCGCCTGCCTAACCTCCTTTGTAACTTGTTTACAGATCAACTTGTATCTATCATAGTCTTCTGTGTCATGTGTTAATTTGTATGTATCCCATGCATGTTTCTTCTCTGCCATATGCCTCATCAGTTCATCTGACATCCATTTAGGCCTAAACCTTGAACAATATTTCTTAGTTGGTATGTAAAGCCTAGTAGCTTCCAAGATAAGTTCTTTGAATGCTTCCCATTTTGCATTTGCTGTTGGTAACATCATCAGTTGGTCCCACTGTATAGAATTTAAATACTGTCTCAGTCCATCATAGTCGCCTTTACAAAAGCAATAACCCTTCCCTTTACCCCTAATGGTAGTTACCCCTTTGAGTAAATCCCACTTCAGCACACTGTGATCACTGCCACCTAGTGGTTCATTTATCTGCAGATTCTTAATGCATGAAGAATTACTGCTGATAATCAAATCAAGAGTATTCCTCCCTCTAGTTGCCTCACGAACATGCTGGTGTAGAAAACAATCATCCAACATGTGACAGAGAAGAAAAATGCATGGGATACATATAAATTAACATGTGACACAGAAGCCTATGATAGATATAAGCTGGTCTGTAACCAAGTTACGAAGGTTAGGCAGGCGAAGGCAGATTATGAGAAATCTTTGGCAAAGGATGTAAAGAAAAATAGCAAAGAGTTCTTTACTTATGTAAACTCTAGAAGGAAGGGGATTAATCAGATTGGTCCACTTGATATTGATGGTTAAACTGTTGATGATCCTGCTCAGGTAGCTAACAAACTAAATGAATATTTTGCATCGACATTCACACATGAGGAGTTATTCAGGGAGGGGAATGCCAGAGGTGTATTCAACTCTGACAGTAAGCTAGATAATCTTGTAATAACTGAGAGTAAAATGGATGAGAAATTGTTGAAGATAAACACAAGAAAGGCACCTGGAGTGAACAGAGCTCATGATGTCTTGTCAATGATATACAGGAATTTTTCTAACAGGGATAAGGAGGTGATTATCCCCTTATATAAGGCAATGGTCAGACCACATCTTGAGTACTGTATACAGGTCTGGAGACCTCATTTTAAGAAGGATGTAGAGCTGTTGGAACAAGTACAGAGAAGGGCAACAAGATTAGTGAATGGAACAAATGGTTGCTCTTATGAAGAAAGGCTTAAGTTTTGCAAATTACAGGGTCTGGAGACTAGGTACCTGCGAGGTGATCTGATTGAGGTGTATAAAGCCTTGAATGGCTTGAGTATGCTCAATGCTGATGGAATTCTTCCTCTTGCCCAGAATAATTGCCTGAGAGGACATAAATTCAAATTGAGGAAAGACAGTTGTAGAATAGATGTGCAGAAGTTTGCCTTTAGCCAGCGGGTGGTTGATTGCTGGAACAAATTTCCGTCTGTCGCTGTAGAAGTTGATAGCTTAAATATATTCAAGGCAGAACTTGACAAGCATTTGGAGCAAATGGATGGGTGAAATAAGGGTTTTTTTTTTTTTTTTTTTTTCTGGCTGATTGCTATATAAGCTTGCTTTCTTGCATCATGTGCCTTTGCTAATGCTAATGCCAGCATTGAAATATAATCCTACGACCTTTACTATTGGTCAGTATATAATAATGATGGCTAGCAAGTGAGTGATTTGATTCAGTAACTCAAGTCATTTAGTTGAATGACTGACTCCAAATCAAAAAGCAGAGCTCTAGCCAGCCTCAGTGACCAGTTAACTGTGCACCAACAGCAACAGCAAATATGCCAGTTCTCAAATTACAACAAAATCACTTGATCTAACTATGTATTTCATCTGAAGCTTCAAAACACAAATTAAACTTATTGGACACAAATTAAATTCTACTGTGGTACCTATTGTTCAAAATTAAAAATCCTAGTGCAACCAGCTTTGTTGAAGTAGAACTGTATTTAAATATCAATCCCTTTTGTCAAAACAAAAAATTACACTAAATTGGTGGAAAGAAAACAAAATTGTTCATTTCAATTTTTCAAAGTGGTTCACAAGACATTTTTGCTGTTTTTTTTGTCTCTGTGGCTTTCACTGCAGTGTTAATTGCTCTGTTTATTAGCATTAGCATTAGCATTAGTAGAGGCTTTTGATGCAAGAAAGCAAGCTTATGTAGCATCAGCCAAAAAAAAAAAAAAAAAAACCCCACTTCCACCTCACCCCTCTGTTCGTTCAAAATACCTGTCCAGCTGAGCCTTAAACTTATTTAGGCTATCAACCTCCACCACAAGGGATGGAAATCTGTTCCACCAACCAACCACCCGCTGGCTAAAGGCAAATTTCCGCACGCTATCCTACATCTGTCTTTCCTCAATTTGAATTTATGCCCTCTCAGGTGATTTTTCTGAGCTAGAGGAAGAATCCCATCAGCATTGAGCATGCTTAAACCATTCAAGGCTTTATACACCTCTATCAGATCACCTCGCTGGTGCCTAGTCTCCAGACACTGTAATTTGCAAAACTTAAGCCTTTCTTCGTAAGAGCACCCCTTTGTTCCATTCACTAATCTTGTTGCCCTTCTCTGTACTCGTTCCAGCAGCTCTACATCCTTCTTGAAATGAGGCCTCCAGACCTGTATACAGTACTCTAGGTGTGGCCTGACCATTGCCTTATACAATGGAATAATCACCTCCTTATCCCTGCTGGAAAAATTCCTGTATATCATTGACAATACTCCATGAGCTACTCTTGCAGCCCGTCTGCACTGCTCAGAGAACTTCATATCTGCCTGCACAACCACCCCCAAGTCCCTTTCATTCTCTACCACTGTCAGTGTAGTACCACAGCGTTGATACGTTGCTCTGGGGTTGCTGTTTCCCATGTGTAGTACTTTACATTTGTCAATGTTAAACTTCCTTTGCCACCTCTCAGCCCATCTGCTCAACCTTTCCAGATCCTGTTGCAGCAGCATAGTGTCAGTAGTGTCCTTGACAACCCTGCCAACCTTTGTATCGTCTGCAAACTTGGACATTAAGCTTGATATACCATCATCAATATCATTTATAAATACAGAAAACAATAATGGACCCAACACTGAGCCCTGAGGGACTCCACTAATAACATTAGTCCACGATGAGCAGTGTCCATTGATTACCACTCTCTGTCTTCTCCCCCTCAACCACCCCTTTATCCATAGCAGCAATTTGCCTCCAATGTCACACTGCTCCAATTTGTGTAGCAGTCTTCCATGTGCAACAGTATCAAAAGCCTTTCTAAGATCCAAGTATATAATATCAAAGTTATTCCCTGCATCCAGTTCTTTTGTGACTGCATCATAGTATCCAATCAAGTTGGTCAGGCAAGACTTCCCCTTAACAAAACCATGCTGTGTCTGAGCTATAACTGAAGCTCAGACACAGCATGGTTTTGTTAAGGGGAAGTCTTGCCTGAGAATTAGTGGTCTAGCATTAGTAGAGGCATATGATGCAAGAAAGCAAGCTTATACAGCATTAGCATTAGCAGAGGCATAAGATGCAAGAAAGCAAGCTTATACAGCATTAGCATTAGTAGAGGCGTATGATGCAAGGAAGCAAGATTATACAGCATTAGCATTAGTAGAGGCATATGATGCAAGAAAGCAAGCTTATACAGCATCAGCCAAAAAAAAAAAAAAAACACTTCGCATTTCACCCATCCATTTGCTCTAAATGTTTGCCTAGTTCTGCCTTGAATTTATTTAAGCTCTCAACTTCTACAACGAAATATGGAAATTTGTTCCAGCAATCAACCACCTGCTGGCTAAAGGCAAATTTCTGCAGCACATCTATTCTACAACTGTCTTTCCTCAATTTGAATTTATGTCCCCTCAGGTGATTAATTTGGACAAGAGAAAAAATCCCATCAGCATTGAGCTAATGGGATTATAAAACCTTTTAAATGAGGTGTTTGGAATTCGTTGTTCTCTTGCAAAGCTTTCTTCTGTATCAGCTTGAATTCAAGGAAACTCTTAGTTGGCATTATTCTTATCTGCTTTGCTAGTACTATACTGTTTTTAATTTACAACTGTTTGTAAATAATAAACACTGCGATTTTTCCAACATTGAATGAAAAAACTATATAATAAAAAAAAATGAAATAAATTTATAATTAAATTTGCAGACTGACAAAATGATCATATTTCTTGAGACAAATCTCAAAAAAATATTGAAATAAAATGTTCATTCAATACCTGGAATAGACAGTAGGCTTTAATTAATACATTAACCAATAAATCTCTTACATTCAATGACTTGAAATTATTCAATTAAATTTTTCACTCATGAGCCAAAGCTACTATAATAAATAATGATTAGTTTGAAGTGACTCAATGATTCAAGTTGGTGACTTGAGTCACTTTTCTTTAATGACTCAAATCAAATGTCAAAATATTTGCTTTGCCCATGACTGGAGTATAAGTTCCATTCTAATATGGATCACTTATAATGTAGGTGCTTCTTCTGATCCTTAACAGGAAAAGTATCCACTAGGGAAAATGCCCCTTATTTCTAGTTGTCATTATGCCACACAAACATTTACTGACAACTCAGCCTGTAAGCAAGAAACAGAAAATCAAATTATTTCTCTATGTGATATCTTATATGTTATAATTGGTGCTGATGATTTTCATTACTATTATCTTATGGTTTTAGCAAATAAATATATAAGAGTCTATAGAGGAAAAGATGTTGATACAAAAATAATGATTGTATGATTGAATGCCAAGTCATTATATGATTTATGCATACCTAACTACTGGTGGACAACAGCACAGACCAAATGCTATTACAAAATATTGATTTAATTTCCAGATAAAAATTATTTACAGTGTAATGCTTGCACCTGCAGCTGAATGAGATGAACTAATAACAAGGACAAGAAATGAGAATACACGTTATCCACTAAATCTTCAATATACTAAACAGAGCAATATAAAACAATAATTTCAATTTATGAAATAATTTGATTGAAATTCTTACTTCATCTTTTCTCATTTGGCCAAGGAAGTGTTTTGCCACATGTGGAGGTAAAATATTGTATACTAAAGCCTCATTTTTTCTTCGCATGTCAGCAACTTTTTCCTTCTGCTCTTCAGCTTCCTTTTTCCAGAGAAAGAGGCGCCGAGATATGAGTTCCAACTGTTAGAGAAAAATTCATTAAAGAATAACTGCTTCTGAAAGAAATATCAGTGTCAGACTGCTATTCATTATTCAATCTAAATAGTATTAATTTATTTACATATTTATAGTAGACAATCCAAGAAACAATTAAGAAATATAAAAAGTGGCTCCATTAGCATTAGTAGTGGCATATGATGCAAGAAAGCAAGCTTATACAGCATCAGCCAAGAAAAAAAAAAAAAAAAACCACGACACCTCTTATTTCACCTATTCATTCCCTCCAATAGTTTGTCTACTTCTTCCTTAAATTTATTTAAACTATTAACTTTTAAAACAACAGATGGAAGTTTGTTCCAACAATCAATCATCCATTAGCTCAAGGCAAACTTCTGAACATCTATTCTGCAACTGTCCTTCCTTAATTTGAATTTGAGGAAAGACATTTATCCCCTCAAGTGTGTGGTGTGAGCAAGAGGAAGAATCCCATCAGTACTGCACAGATCAATCCATTCAAATCCTTAAACAAATCACCTCGCAGGTGATTTGATTGAGTCTTCAGATGAGGCAATTTACAGTACTAATGCCTTTCTTGGTAAGAGCACCTCTTTGTTCCACTCACCAATCTCGTTGCCCTTCTTTGTATTCATTCCAGCAGCTCCAAATCCTTCCAAAAACGAAGACTCCAGAGCTGTATGCAGTACTCAAGGTGTGGCCTGACCATTGCTAGAAAAATTCCTGTATATCATTGACAAAACCTCATGAGCTCTGCACTGCTCAGAAAACTTCATATATCACTGCCCAATAACCCCAAGGTCTTTTTCATTTTCCACTACCATGAGTGTAGTAAAACACAGCTGGTATGTTACTCTGGAGTTACAGCTACCTAAATGCCTTGTATTTTTCAGTGTTAAACTTCAATTGCCATTTCTCAACCCATCTGCCTAACTTTTCTAGATCATGTTGCAGTAGCATACTGTCATTACTGTCATTAACCAATCAGCCGCCTTTTGTATCATCTGCAAAATTGGACATTAAGCTGGATATATACCTTCATGAATATCATTGAAAAATATAGAAAACAACAATGGGCAACAACAAACCCCGGGAGACTCCACTAATAACATTATTCATTCATTACCACTCTCTTATCTTCTCCCACATATTCATCCCTTTATCCGTAGCAGCAACTTGCCCTTAATGGCACACTGCTCCAATTTGTACTGCAGTCTTTTATATGCAACAATATCAAAAGTTTTGCAGAAATCTAAGTATATGATATCAAAATTATTTTTTGCATCCAGTTCCTTTGGACCACTTTGTAGTATCCAATTGAATTGGTCAAACAAGATTACCCTTAACGAACCCATGCTGTGTTTGAAGTATAATTGCGGTCTCGTGTAGATGATCCTGTTTTACATCTTTTACCAGTAACTCCATTATTTTGTGTATTGGGGATACATTATTTTGTGTTTTACGTCTTTTACCAGTAACTCCATTATTTTGTGTATTGGGGATACATTCACACATCTCCAGTCTGCGGGAACTTACCCTGAATCCAAGGATTCTCTCATAACGATGGCTAAGGATTTGCTTATTTCCTTCACTGCCTCCCTTAATATAACATTTAATGCATCCAATTGGTGTTGGTGGACAATGCAATGGCAAGTCTGTTTGGTGTGACATAAGCACTGGGAAAGAAAAAATGAGAGTAGGTGTGTGTTATAGGCCTAACGAATCTGATGGGTATAATGAGCAGTTGTGCAGAGAAATAGAGTGGGCCAGTAAATCAGAATGACTTATAATGGGGCATTTTAATTTTCCAGATATTAACTGGAGCTTGTGGATTGGTCACTCGCATGCACACTAGCAAGATTTTTTGTGGATTTATTGGATGACTGTTTACTACAGCAACATGTTCGAGAGGCAACCAGAGGGAGTCTTGATCTGATCATTAGCAGTGATTATTCATGCATTAAGAATTTGCAGATAAAGAAACCACTGGGTGACAGTGATCACAAAGTACTGATGTGAGAATTACTTAAGGATGTAACTACCATAAGTTCTAAAGGGAAGGGCTTTTGCTTTCATAAAGGTGACTACAGGGATCTCAGACAGTTTGTAAATATTCTGTACAGTGGGATCAACTGATAATGTTACCAATGTTGAATTCTAAATGGGAAGCCTTCAGGGACTTAATTTTGGAGGATACTAGGCTTTTCATTCCAACAAAAATATTGTTCAAAGTTTAGGCCTAAATGGATGTCAGATGAACTAATGAGGCTCGTGGCAGAGAAAAAAAAATATATGGGATGCATATAAAGTATCAGTTGACACAGAAGCCTATGGCAGGTATAAAAAAGTCACAAAGGAGGTTAGGCAGGCAAAGGCAGATTATGAGAAATCCTTGGCAAAGGATGCAAAGAAAAACAACAACCAGTTCTTTACTTATGTAAACTCTAGAGGGAAAGGGATGAATCAGATTGGACCACTTAACATAGATGGGTTGACTATTGATGATCATGCTCAGGTAGCTGATAAAATGAATGAGTATTTTGCATCTACATTCACACATGAGGAGTTTTTCAATGAGGGGAGAGCCAGAAGTTTATCACACGCTAATAGAGAGTTAAGTGATTTTGTAATAACTGAGAGCAAAGTGGAGGAGAAATTGTTGAAGTTAAACATAAAAAAAGTCACCTGGGGCGGATGGGATCTATCCAGTTATATTAAAGGAGGCAGCAAAGGAAGTAAGTAAACCCTTACCCATAATTATGAGAGCTTCCTTGGACTGGAGGTGTGCAAACGTATCACCAATTTACAAAGAGGGTTAAAAAGGCAACACAGGTAACTAGAGACCTGTTAGTTTAACTTGTGTTCCAGGGAAAATAATGGAATCACTGGTTAAAGAAGCATTGCAGGATCATCTAGACAAGACTGCAGTAATAGTTAAGACACAGCATGGGTTTGTTAAGGGGAAGTCTTGTCTGACAAATTTGATTGGATAGTATGATGTGGTCACAAAGGAACTGAATGACAAAAATAATTTTGATATCATATAGTTGGATTTCAGGAACGCTTTTGATACTGTTGCACATGGAAGACTGCCGCACAAATTGGAGAGGTATGGCATTAAGGGTAAGTTGCTACAATGGATAAAGGGATGGTTGAGTGGGAGATGACAGACAGTGGTAATCAATGGACAAATTTGTGGACAAATGTTATTAGTGGAGTTCCCCAGGGTTCACTGTTGGAGCTATTGTTGTTTTGTATATTTGCCAATGATATTGATGAAAGTATATCAGGTTTAATGTCCAAGTTTGCAGATGATACAAAGGTTGGCAGGGTTGTTAACGACAGTAAAGACAGTATGTTGCTCCAACTGGATCTAGATAAGTTTGGCAAATGGGCTGAAAAGTGGCAACTGAAGTTTAACATTGACAAATGCAAAGTACTGCATATGGGTAGAAATAACCGAAGAGAAATGTACCAAATGTGTGGTACTACACTAGGAGAAGTGGAAAGTGAAAAAGACCTGGGGACAATTGTGCAGTCAAATATGAAGTTTGCTGAGCAGTGCAGAGGAGCTTCCAGGGCAGGTCATGCAATCTTGTCAGTGATATATAGGAATTTTGCTAGCAGGGACGGGGAGGTGATTATCCCATTATACAAGGCAATGGTCAGGCCACACCTAAAGTACTGTGTACAGGTCTGGAGGCCTCATTTTAGGAAGGATATAGAGTTGCTAGAATGAGTACAAAGAAGGGCAACAAGATTGGTGAGGGGAACAAAAGGGTGCTCTTACCAAGAAAGGCTTAAGTTCTGCAAATTGCAGTGACTGGAGAGAAGGCACCTGCAAGGTGATCTGATTGAGTTTTATAAGACCTTGAATATGTTGAGCAAGCTGAATGCTGATGGGATTCTTCCTCTTGCTCAGACTAAGAACCTAAGGGGCATAGATTCAAATTGAGGAGTGACAGTTGTAGAATAGATGTGCAGAAATTTGCCTTTAGCCAGCAGGTAAAGGCAAATTTCCATTGTGGAATCTTTTGTTCTTGAAGTTGATAGCCTTAATAAGACTGATCTGGACAGTCATTTGAAATGAATGGAGGGGTGAAATGGAAGGTTTTTTTGTTTGGCTGATGCTGCATAAGCTTGCTCTCTTGCATCGTCTGCCTCTACTAATGTTAATGCTAACTGGATCAGGAGCGTTCCTACGGTATGTGACGCCTGTGTGCCAATCACAATTTGGCACCCCCCCCTTTAAAATTTTCTTCATATATGTAAGTAAGTTTCAGGTTTTCTGGCGCCCCTTGAATGTTTGCGCCCGGCTGCAGTACACCTATTTCACCTTCAGAACAGCCTGCCCCTGAACAATTTCTCTTCTACTTTCCTTTCAGTTATTACAAAAACATTTAGGTCCTTGTCAGAGCATAGATGGAAAATACTCATTCAGTCAGCAATCTGAGTAGAATCATCAGCAGGGACGATTGGTCCATCGAAATTGAGTGGACTAATATGATTCATTCCCTTCCTCATAGTGTTTACATAGGTAAAAAAGCCGTTGCTATTTTTCTTTGAATCATTTGCCAAAGATTCCTATAATCTGCTTTTGCTTGCCTGACCTTCTTTGTTACTTCACTAGAGAACTAGTTTATGTCTACCATAGGCTTCTGTGTCACTTGATAATCTATATTCATCCCATGAACTTGTCTTCTCTGCCACGAGTTTGCTGGTGTTGGGCACTACTGTCGATCAGGTAGCCATTTCCTTCTTTTTAATGAGGGTTATGCCTGGTCTCTTGTGCGGTATAATCTTATTCATTATTATGGCACATTCTGAGTGAGTAAGGTTTCTAGTATGGCCTCTGTCTCATACTTGTAATATAGTAAACTTTCTTTTTTGGTCAGCTGGTATTTTTACACTAGATTCTGATGTATTATCCAGGTGACCTCATTGTTCCTGTGAATATTTGGCATCTGGATGATCATGCTGCTTCCTGCGGGGATGTGGTGGATTGTTTCCAGGCAAGGTCACATTGACATGTGTAATCTGTTACTCTGGGTCCTTGGCAATGTATTTCTTGTAGTTCCTGGTGTTGATTACATGGTCTTGGATAGCAAGTATAAATCCTTTGGTCTTGGGGAAGAGCCTTCCATTCATGAGACAGGCACTGGAAGCCATCGTATCTATGTAATCTTAATAGAGGTCACTGTAGTGTATACCACGGAGTGTCTTCTTTTCCCATCTTTTTCTTTGTTTATTTTGTGTGTGTATAAGTGTAGTCCCTCTTGTTCACTTTGAGTGTTGTGTGCTGTTTATCTATCAATTTATTATAATTATATACAGTCAGACCTCTATATAAAGAAATCAATTGTTCCCTTGAAAAAATTCGTCATACAGTAATTTCTTTATAAAGAAATATGACCTTTTCAACAATGAAAAATACTGTAAATTCCAAAATATAGTAAAAGATGGGAAATAAATCAGAAATAAGTGGGAATGGTTACATTTTATAACATTTTAAAACAATTTATTAATACATACATATTAAGAAATGACTATGTACATGAGGCACAAAATATATTATTACACTTTTAAGAATTATGTCGTAAAATATTTGGTTATTTTTTATTGTACACTGGATTCTACTGTACACCAGTCATAAAAATGTTTGAATTTGTTTAACTTTAACCACTTAATATTGCCCTCATTTTCATTCAACTCATTGTCAATATTGTCAATATTTTAAATACACTCCAAAATGTTGGAGTCACTTGAATATTCAGCTATTATGACATCATTATCAACTCCTAAAAATTAGTCAAAAACAATTTCTCCACTGATCAAACATTGCTTGGAACTCTTTCCAAGATTGTTCAACATCATCTAGTAGTTCATCCCTCTTATCTCTGTTAATTAACATTTTAGCAAAACCTGCGTTTGCGAAGCAATTCTTAATCATTCGTCACATCTTGACTCCACACTTTCGCCAACTCTGATATGCACATCCACAAATCTATAACAGAATTTATAGGTTGGTTGGTTTCTATTCTCAGTATAATTTTTTTCAGTATGAGCCTTCGGTAGTGCATTTTCAAATTCTTGATAATGCCTTGGGCCGTTGTCTGTAGTCATGGCCGGATTTGAACTTTGTGGCCCTAAGCTACAACATGTATTAGACCCTTCTCCCTTACTGTTCACTTGTAACAATATTAAAAAAAGGATTTTTTAAGATGGAACAAGGCCGCTTGGAACGTGAGGCACTAAGCTGTAGCTTATATGTAAATTTGGCACTGGCTGCTGTTAAGACGAATTATTCAGGAGGAAGAAAACAAGCTTCACACTTATAAGTTTCGAAATTACCGAGTGAAGGTGGGCAGGGCAGTTGTCGACAATCTATCGATTTTTCTATCGATTATTCTATCGATTTTTCTGTTTTCTTTGGTCATCTTTCTATCGAAATTTAAAATCTATTTTTTATTTATTTAATTTTTATAAAAAAATGAATTTTTTAAAATTTATTTATTAAGGTAGTAGAAAATGAAAAAAGACCTGGGAGTAATTGTGCAGTCAGATATGAAGTTTTCTGAGCAATGCAGACAGGCTGCCAGGGCATGGGGTTTTGTCAGTGATATACAATAATGATGTCATGGGGTTTTGTCAATAATATACAGGAATTTTGCTAGCAGGGAAAAGGAGGTGATTGTCCCTCTGTATAAGGCAATAGTCAAGGCATACTTGAATGGTCAACCCATTCAAGTACGCCTTGAGTACTGCGTACAGGTCTGGAGGCCTCATTTTAGGAAGGATGTAGATTTGCTTGAACGTGTACAGAGAAGGGCAACAAGATTGGTGAGGGGAATGAAGGGATCCTCTTACCAAGAGAGGCTTATGTTCTGCAAATTCCAGTGGCTGGAGACTAGGCACCTGCGAGGTGATCTGATTGAGGTGCATAAGGCCTTGAATGGGTTGAGCATGCTGAATTATGATGGGATTTTTTGCTCTTTTTCGCACTACGAACCTAAGGGTGCGTAAATTCAAATTGAGGGAAGACAGATGTAGAATATATGTGCAGAAATTTGCCTTTAGCCAGCGGGTGGGTAATTGCTGGAACAAACTTTCATCTGTGATTATGGAAGTTGATAGGTTAAATAAATTTAAGGAAGAACTAGACAAACATTTAGAGGGAATTGTTTTGTAAATTTTTTTTTTTTGGCTGATGCTGCATAAGCTTTCTTGCATCACATGCCACTCTCACTTGCTTTTCACTCATACATTTCTCACTTGCTTTCTTGCATCACATGCCACTACTACTACAGTGCTCAGGAACCAGCTATCCCACGAATTCTGTCTTTTCAGTGTAATCACTGTCCTCCCAACACCGAGAACACTGAGTGGAAAAACAAATTTGAATTCCCTCAATGATGCAAGGAATTGTTATGGGTGTTTTCACAATGTGATTCAGTTAGTCGGTCTCAGACGAGAGTAGCATGGTTTTCTCTCAGAAAAAATTGGGTTTTCATCCAGTAAATAGCAAATCGACCTCAGAACACACACAACCCCAGGGGCTCAAATCTGGTGAGTAGCATTAGCATTAGCATTGGCATACGATGCAAAAAAGCAAGCGTATGCAAGCCAAAAAAAAAAATCCTCCCATTTCACCCCTCCATTCATTCCAAATGCCTGTCCAGGTCAGCCTTAAATTTATTTAGGCTATTAGCTTCCACAACAAAAGATGGAAGCCTGTTCCACCAATCAACTACCCACTTGCTAAAGGCAAATTTCCGCACATCTATTCGTCAACTATCTTTCTTCAATTTGAAACTTTGCCCCCTCAGGTTCTTAGCCTGAGCAAGAGGAAAAATCCCATCAGCATTCAGCTTGCTCAACCCATTCAAGGTGTTATACACCTCAATCAGCTCACCTCACAGGTGCCTACTCTCCATGCAATGCAATTTGCAGAACTTAAGCCTTTCTTGGTAAGAGCACCCCTTTTTGTTCTCCCCAAAGTGGTATGGGCTTGGCACACCCAGGGTCCTGAGTTGGATGTCATCATTCTTTTTTCTTGATGATTTCCTTCTACCTCTCTCTCTCTCTCTCTTTCTCCGGGTAATTCAGAATTTTTTTTTTTTTTTTTTGGCTGGTGCAGCATAAGCCTCATACTTCCTTGCACCAGATGGCTAATAATAATAATAAGTAACAGACATATTACATACAGCCTAAGTTGCAAATATGCCTAAAAAGCTACAACAACAAAAAAAATGTTTTTGAATATGCCAATTTTATAACATTATGGTTCCGACCTGCTATTAGTTTTTGCACTACCAAGTTTTAGATGCAGTTTCGTGGGAACTAAGTAGTAGTGGCATGTGATGCAAGAAAGCAAGTGTATCAGCTAATGCAGCATCAGCCGAAAAAAAAAAAAAAAAAAATCACACCATTCCCTCCAAATGCCTGTCCAGTTCCTCCTTAAATTTATTCAACCTATCAACTTCCACAACGACAGATGGAAGTTTGTTCCAGCAATTAAATACACACTGGCTAAAGGCAAATTGCCGCACATCTATTCTACATCCGTCCTTTCTTAATTTGAATTTATACCCCCTTAGGTTTGTAATCTGAACAAGTGGAAGGATCATTTCAGAATTCAGCGTGCTCAACCCATTCATGCCCTATACACCTCAATCAGATCACCGTGCAGGTGCCTCGTCTCCAGCCACTGCAATTTGCAGAACTTAAGCCTCTTGATAAGAGGATCCCTTCATTCCCCTCACCAATCTTGTTTCCCTTCTCTGTACATGCTCAAGCAAATATACATCCTTCCTAAAATGAGGCCTCCAGACCTGTATGCAGTACTCAAGGCATGGCCTGACCATTGCCTTATACAGAGGGACAATCACCTCCTTTTCCCTGCTAGCAAAATTCCTATATATCATTGACAAAACCCCATGACCTGCCCTGTCAGCCTGTCTGCATTGCTCAGAAAACTTAATATCTGACTGCACAATTACTCCCAGGTCTTTTTCACTTTCTACCATTATAAGTGTAGTACCACACAGTTGGTACGTTTCTCTGGGGTTACTTCTACCCATATGCAGTACTTTGCATTTCTCAAGGTTAAACTTCAGTTGCCACTTCTTAGCCCATCTGCCCAAATTATCTAGATCCTGTTGCAGTAGCACACTGCCATTACTGTCATTAACAAACCTGCCAACTTTTGTATCATCTGCAAACTTCGACATTAAGCCTGATATACCTCCATCAATATCATTGATAAATATACAAAACAACAGTGGACCCAACACCGAACCCTGTGGGACTCCACTAATAACATTAGTCCATGAAGAGCAGCACTCATTGATTACCACCCTCTGTCTTCTCTCACTTAACCATCCTTTTATCCATTGTAGCAACTTACCCTTAATACCATTCTGCTCCATTTTGTACAATAGTTGATAAGGTTAGTGCCTCTTGTACTTTCTCTGGCATCTGGTAACGAATAATATGATTCGCATGGATCAAAAATCTAGTTTATCATAGCATATTGTCAGGCAAAGATTGGTAACCAATGAGAAACAGAATGAAGTTAACCCACAGAACGAGGTGATTACACTTTGCTTATTCAAGTTGCCTAAATTATCCTTTTGTGGAAGCAAAGGTGAGTGTGCTGTAAAAATTTTGTGTTAATTGACAAAGGCATTGCCAAAATATAAATATATTTGTACCTTTTCATCAAGTTCCAAAATTCTATGCAAATGGAGAATCATTACATTCACATAGCTACACTGGTGTGCAAAACTTAAGGACCAACATTATTTCTAAAGGTTACAACCACAAAATCAAATGAAACAGCCTGTGGCGATTTTCATAACTGTGGCCATTCAGTAGAAAGCTGGTGCAAATGCAAAAATTTGAATCGTCACAAGAGGGTGCACACAAACAGATAAAAACCCAGGGGCTCACATCTGGTGAGTATGGGCTTGGCACACCCAGGGACCAGAGCTGGATATCATCATTCTTCTTTTCTTGGTGATTCCCTTCTACTTCTCTCTCTCTCTCTCTCTCTCTCTCTCTCTCTCTCTCTCTCTCTCTCTCTCTCTCTCTCTCAGGATAAATCAAAATATATATTTTTTGGCTGGTGCAGCATAAGCCTCAGGCTTCCTTGCACCATATGGCTAATAATAATAATAATAATAATAATAAAAAGCAGCAGTTCAGCAGTTATGGGCAAATTACCGAATGGTGAGCACGATTATTACAGACGTTCAATTGGTTTCATAGTGCTACAGACAACGAAATGGCCAGTAGACAACATCCGGATGACTTTACCCTGAGTCAAATAATTGGGAAGATCAAGGAAGGTCGAAGTGCGAGGAGTGTTGGCCTTCAGAGTGGCATGGTTGGCCTTCAGAATGACAGGTACAGCTGTTCGAAGGACAAGTGGTGGTTGTCCATGAAAAACAACGCCCAATGATGACCGCTATATACTCCTACAGGCCAAGAGGCACCGACACCAGACAGCGGAATCCACTGCAAACCAGCTGCACAGGACGCAGGATATCGCGGTTTACTGTGGCCAGGTGACTACACAAAGGTGGACTGCTTGCCCGACGGCCAATACACTGTGACCCTTTAACACCTGCCCATTGGAGACACTGTTTACAGTGGTGCATCCAACACAAGGACTGGACAACAGCGCAATGGGGTAAGACACTCTTTACTGATAAGAGTAGATTCAGTCTTAGCAGCGATTCTGGACATCAGCTAATCTGGTGAGAGGTTGGTACATAGTATCACCCTGCAAATATCACTGAAAAGGATTGATATGGCGATCGAGGTGTTCTTGTCTGGGGAGCCGTTATCTTGGACGTACAGAACACAAGATACTGGAAGGAGGTACTGTAACCGGTGCATGCTACTGTATTGAGGTACTCCTTCCCCATGTGCATCTGTTCCATGGTGCCATTTACCCCGAGTTTGTGTTTATGGATGATAACACCACACCCCATCGCACTGCAGCTGTTGATATGCTTTTGGAAAGTGAGGACATTGTTCGTATGGATTGGCCTGCCCGTTCTACGATCTAAATCCCATCGAACACATATGGGACACGTGCACACCCACAGGAAATGTTCACCAGCTGAAGAGGGTGCTGAAAAAGGAATGGACGATGTTACTACAAGAACTTATCAACAACATTGTTCTAAGTATGGACAGGTGGTGCAAAGCCTACATCAACATTAGGGGGTGGCGATATCTCCTAGTGAGGACCACCTCCATCCCTTTGTTCCATCTTTGGCAGTGATGCATCTGTATCATGGCAGCCAGTGCTATGTTGTCATTTTTAAATAAAGTCCCTCTGTACCGTGTTGTTTCCTTCATCATTTCTGTACATCACGAGTTTCCTTTGGTATGCTTTTCCCATATCCAGGCCACTCCTATGAGAAGCTACAGGTGTGTAATACCTGTAGGTGTTACACACCTGTAGCTTCTCATAGGAGTTCTCATAAACACTACAGGTGTTTACACACTGTACACCAGTGTGTAAAGTGAAATACATATATATATATATATACAGGGTGTCTCAAAAATATTGCTTCAAACGTTTAGGGGAGGTAGGTAACATCTAAAGGAATGTGAATCGCATAGGAACCCATAACCGGAAATGTCACCGTAAGTTGGTACAAAGCGCTGTTCATCAGTTCGCAAGAGGGAAAATTTCTGGTTTAATCATTCAAGCAGTAGTCGCCGGACAATGAGCATGCATCGATATGGACAATGAGCATGCAACGAACTGTGAGCTGGCAGACATGCACCTAGTGTATGGATTAGCAGAGGGCCCACATGGTGTGCAGCCCCACGCAGCACAACATTGCTTTGCAATAAATGTGTGGGCAGGTATGGTCGGTGACTACTTAGTCGGCCCATACCTGTTACCATCCCGCATGAACTCCGCTAAATATCAGATCTTTTTGAACAAGTTCTACTAGGGTTACTTGACGATGTTCCAGCAAATGTGAGACGCAACATTTGGTTTCAACATGACGGGGCGCCTGCCCATTATGGAAGGTTTTTTCGTGACCATTTGAACAGGCGTTTTGGGCATCAATGGATTGGTAGTGGTGGACCCGTTGCCTGGCCCCCACGCTCACCTGATTTATCGAGCCTTGATTTCTTTCTGTGGGGGGCCTCAAATGTGTCGTGTGTGAATCTCCTGTGGAGACAGAAATGGATCTCGTGGCGAGACCCATGTTGCACTGCTGTTACCGTCAAAGAAACTCCAGGTGTGTTCGACCGTGTCCGCCAATCCATGCTGCGTCGGCGTCACGCATGCATCGCGTTTCATGGTGGAACCTTCGAGCATCTGTTGTAACATCATGAAATGCATCCATCTCGTACTCCATTGTTAATATTATGTCAAATAAATGTTTGCCACTAATTACTGTCTTGTATCATTTCTGCTTCTTGTGCCTCTGCTACTACTTTCCCGTGATGTTTCCGGTAATGGGTTCCTATGCGATTCACATTCCTTTAGTTGTTACCTACCCCCCCCCCTAAACGTTTGTACCAATATTTTTGAGACACCCTGTATATATATAATTTCAAGCCATTTAAACTTTCATTTGAATCCCTTTTGACCTTGCTTGAACAAAACTATAATCTTATTTGCAGAATCCACTTGATTTGTATTCTTAGGAGTCAAAATTTATAGGGGTATCTTCATTTTGGGTCGGCTGCAGATGGAAGTCGAAAATTGTAATTATTAGACTTTTTAATCTAATAAATTATTGTGTAGCTGGTATTGCTTCCCCAATCAAAAGTTACCTTTCTCGGAAATTGCTTGATTTAACTTTACGGTAGAAACTTTCTTCTCTTAGCACTTTACTACTAGTACTCGTTTTGGCACCAAATTATTACCATTGAAGCAGTAACAGTGATCCCTAACGAATTCCTATATGGGAAGACAGACACCAATTAGAACTCTCCAAATTCATCTGAAATATAAAAATAAGAAATATCTCTTTCAGGAAATATCTCTATCATCTATCAGGAACCATCTTTCAGGAACCATCTATCAGAACCATCTATCTAACTGTGGTAAAGTTGTCCATTCTTAATATTTGAAACCCTTTTGTTCAAATGGCATTAAGTTTATATTTTTGGGCTTGATTCGGGCTAGCTTTGTTTATGTTCATGATCCTGTCAATTGGCCCTAAAATTTGGATAAATCACAAAAATTCCTCATTTCGAATGAATTTTCGACTTTTTTTTGCAGTGTTCTCTAACACTTTTTTCTTGCAGAAAATGTCATTATTGGGCTGTAGCATTTGACTTTTCAATATTTCATAATTATATAATTATTGGAAAAATTTAAATTTAATGGCCGTTCTAAAGGGTTAAGTTACTAGACTATTGTTACTAGCTTTTGTTTTTTAAAGAAAAATAGTCTTCTTATGTTTATTCTGAATTCTATTATTTAAAGGGATAACAGCAGATAAAATTTCCCCTTGATAAGAACAACTTTCCTCCTCCTTTTGGTCTTTTCCAAGACCATAGGGAGACTACAATTAGTGAAAGCATAATTAGCAACAGTCATGTTTCCAGTAAATTCAAATTGTGGAAAAAGATATAATATAAATATTCCCGAAGTCATATTTATAAGATCATTAGGAACATAACCTCTTTCTGGCGAACTTAACATGGCTACAACACAAAGAAGGCTCTCTTAGCTGAAACAATTCTGTTAATTAGATTTTGGACAAATTATGCCCTCAAGATGATTCCTCAATTGATTCTCTCTTACAAGAGTCGGTCGAATACAAGTCAGATTGTCAAAACGAGAGTTAGAGAAAAAGTAATATGCTAGTAAGTCGGCTTTATCTTTAGCTGAGGTGGCAATGGAACCATGGGTTTTTAAATCGGCGGAAGTGCAGACGGGCAAACGTTGCGGCCAATAGCTTTGCCAAGAAACCAGAATGATTGACTACCGTTTGGACAAGAAACAAGTCCAAAACAAATGGAGGATATAACTGGACAGTTGAGCTGAAACCTGCTGAAAGCAAAGCCGTGTGGAGCTTTGCTTTCAGCAGGTTTCTGAGCCTTTGGTGGTATTTTTCGGTCAGACAAGCCTTAATTTCTTTGTGCTATAACTGCTCAGCCTGCATCGTCCTCAAATATTTGTAGGCCTCTCCCTCTGCCCTGGCTTCGATCTCATTACCAGCCTGCAGCTATTTCGCTGGGTTTCTCATACCTTCGTCTTTAGGCTTCAGATATGGGATTCCTTGAGTAAAACACTTGGGTATTGTCTCTGGGTGCCTTATCATTCGGGTGAACTGCTCTGCCTTGTGTGTGCAAGTGAGCTTCTTGTACCAGTAGTTGTGGACGTTATCTATTCCTGAAGTGCGCCAGTTGTGAGAGTTCTTGATCGTCTGTTTTACTTCTTCTTCTTCCCTAATCTCCCACCCTCTCATTTCTTGTACGTCCTTGGTTTTCTTGCGTTCTAGTTCTATCTAGTTGTATGCCAGGTGCTTTTGTCTGCAAGTGAGCTTCTTGTACCAGTAGTTGTGGACGTTATCTATTCCTGGAGGTCGCCAGTTTTGAGAGTTCTTTACTGTCTATTTTACTTCTTTCCGAATCTCCCACCCTCTCATTTCTTGTACGTCCTTGATTTTCTTGCGTTCTAGTTCTATCCAGGGCACTCGGCTGTTATGTCTTACTTCCCTGCTCCATATGTTTCCCGAGAACTCCTCAATCGTCTTCTCTCAGTCGGTCAGTTCCCTTCTTTCCCGTCTTCTCCGAGATTCCTGTAGAAGCCTCTTTGGTCCTCATCGAAGATTCGGTTGTTTATTTATTTCTGGAAGCTCTCATTGTATCGGCGTAATCTCTTGCTGAGTGCAAGGAGGTTCTGCTTCAATGTGTCCAAGTACTCTACTATTCTCTGATTTTTTGTCTCATGTTTGCTGTGGACGCTGTGTCTCTTGAGGATGCTCTTCACTTTTCCAATTAATTTCTTACTCCTATTGCCCCGTTGGTACTGGGTCAATTGGCTTATCTTGACTCTCAATTCTTCTATCTTCTGCTAAAGTCTTCTTTCCCAAGCTGGTGGTTCCTTCTGTTTTCGGTTCTTCTGCTGCTGGTCTCTCGCTTCTCTCCCGTTAATCCTCGTGGCTGCTACCGCAGCACAATACACGGCTGTGTGGATAGCCTCCAGTATTGCTTCTTTGCTGTCGAGGTAATGCGGTATTATGTACCGATTCATGTGGTCTGTAACTCCTCACAAGGTTCTATTTGGCCACTGCTTGGGTATCACGTGACGCTTTGTAGGGTCCATTCCTTCGAATTCTGTTAGGGCCCTCTTCCACTCGTCCTCTATTCTGGATATGATGACCTCGTCTCTTTCCACTTCAGTTCCTGTGTGTTGTATTCCTTCTTGCTCTCCCTCCTCTGGTTCGGTGGTGGTATGTTCTTCCTTCTGTGGTTCCGTATTCTTTAACCTTTGTAGTTGATCGCTCACGTCCTGCTTTATTTTTTCCAAGATTGCAGGAGCTAAAAGGTTCTTCGTGACGATGGTCCTTCTCTGGTCCGCTATTCGCTGTTTCGGTGATCAGAATATCCGGGAATCGTTCCAGCCAATTGGTATGTAGTCTCGCCATGTAAGTTGTCATATCGGTCTCCAGCTTCGTTATTTCGTAGTATGCTTGCACGATGTACGTATTCATTTCGATGCTCCACTTCATGCGTTGACTTTGTGCAAATTCAAATATAATAATTTGAATTTGAATTTGTGACTGGACACTCTCAACATGGTCCTTGAAGTTGTCACAAGCATTCTCTCAGCTATGCCAGACAAGCTATACTTGCTACCTGGGAGTCTAAAATGCTGATGGAACTGATATTCGGGTGACACTCAAGTCAAGTGGACCTAATTTCGGCGAAGTCTGGACGGTCTGTGACAGCCAAATCCTCTGCTTGCACCTTCACAATGGTGGGACTGTTAGTATTCCTCCATGCAGAAGTGCACGGTGGGTGACCCCCCAGGTGTGAACCAACGTAAGCAGGCGGCATTCCTCCATGTGGCGCCCACACCACATGGAGGAACGCCGCCCCTCTATGTTACCAGGCAGTACTAGGTGGTAGATGACTCACATCAACCGGTGCAATACCACCACTTTGCTTATTGGAAGCTTGAAGTGGTGGAACCCATGTTTAGTCTCTAGACCAAAGTTCCGGTCAACTCTTTATTATTATTATTATTATTATTCGCCGTATGGTGCAAGGAAGCCTTAGGCTTATGCTGCACCAGCCAAAAAAAAAAAAAAAAAAATTTCCAGGTTACCCTGAGAGAGAGAGAGAGAGAGAGAGAGAGAGAGAGAGAGAGAGAGAGAGAGAGAGAGAGAGAGAGAGAGAGAGAGAGAAGAAAGGAATCACCAAGAAAGAGAAGAATGATGATGATATCCAGCTCTCAGAACCCTGGGTGTTCCAAGATAGATGTGAGCCCCTCCCTATCTCTTCCATCATGCAGTATGATTGATGACTTTTGAGGTTATGATGAACACGTGGCGAGATCCATTTTTCCTTACATTTCGAGGGTACAGCTCTAAAACGGTGTTCGCAGGTCGGCCGATAGTTAGTACACCGGACCAAACCTATTGGTAATTCTCTAGGAGGCTTCCAGATCAGCTAGTGTATAATCCTGCTACCTCTACTCTGCCAGATAGTGACTGGAAGGAGCCGAGTAGTGTGTATGCGGGGAGCATTGTCGAGGCCACGTTATGTCAAGGGTCTGGGTATATTCTTACCATGTGTACGCCATATCCAAAAATTTCATTACATCATACAGCATGTCCCGTCCACTTTTTCTTACTATCGAATACACCATGAATTGTCAAACTAATAGAGCAAGCTTATCTGCGAAAAGATCTAAACCTCCCAAGCACTTCCTAATTCATTTCACAAATATACGTGGTCTCAATTCTAATCTGAACGATGTCCATTTCCACTTGCAGTCTGCCAAACCCCACGGACTTTTTCTAACAGAATCTCAGTTATCGGTTGATTCAACTACTGCTCATCTCAGATACCCAAATTATTCGCTGTATGATTACTTTCGCCTCAAAGGTGGTACTTGTGCATATGTCCGTTCTGATATTCCCTGTCAGAGATTTGGCAATTTGTAATCTCCTCTCTTTGATCTTCTCTGGCTTAAAATCTCTCTACCTCATTGTGTCATATTCATCTGTTGTCTCTATCGTTCTCCCAACTCCACTAATCACTTGGAGCTATTTGACTTCCTCTCTTTGCAACTTGACTTTCTCCAGTCCAACTTTCCTAACAGTGAGGTAATTTTCCTTGGTTATTTTAATGTTCACAACTCCAGTTGGCTTCCGTTTTCTAGTCACACAGACCCAGTGGGTCGAGATACTGAGGCTTTCACAATTGATAACCAATTAACGCAATTAATTAAAATACCTTGAACAGATTGTTCATTTACCTACAAGAATACCGGACAATTCTAATCATACAGCCAACAAGCTTGATCTTTTTCTCACAAACAACCCTTCTAAGTACACGGTCGACGTGAGAGGTCCTTTAGCCACTTCAGATGACAACTTGGTGATTGTCTCTTCTCGAATTGAGCCTTCATCTCATGGCTATTCCCAACCTCGTGTTGTTTGGCATTACAAGAATGCAAAATGGGATAACCTACTAGATTTATTTTCTTCTTTTCCTCTGTCGGATTACTGTTTGAAAACTTCTGATGTCAAAGTTTGCTCAGATCGTGTCAGTGAAATTATTCTTGCAGGAATGGAATCCTTTATCCCACACTCCACTTTAAAATCTCGTCCTTTATCTAAACCTTGGTTTTCCAATAAATGTGCTAAGGCTGTTCAAGATAAGAATGTTGCATATCGTAATTGGCTTGTTTCTAATTCTTCAGTTTCATTTTCTGCCTACACCAAAGCTCGCAACAATTGTAAAGCAGCTATTAATCAGTCCAAAATAGAGTTTGAACAGGCTAAGAGTAGAAAACTTGCTTCTTGCCCTAATGGTAGCCGGGAATTCTCTCTCTTGCCAAAGCTATTGGCCGCAACTTTTGCCCATCTCTGCTCCCACCTCTGTTGTCACTTCAGCCAAGGATAAAGCTGACCTGCTTGTATCGCTTTTTTCTTCCAACTCATGTATTAACGATCTTCGTAAAACACCTCCTACCATTCCCAACACGCTCCATTCAATGCCTAATGTGGTCTTCCGTCAAAAGGACTTTGACGAATATTGATGCTAAGAAAGCTCCAGGTCCTGATGGTATTTCTCCAATTGTTCTCAAAACCTATGCTCCTGAACTTACTCCTCTATTCTTTGCCGCCTTTTTTCACTTTCTTATTCCAAAAGTGTTTTTCCATCTGCTTGTAAATGTGCTCATATCCATCCAGTTCCTAAAAATGGTGACAAACCCTCACATCCAATTATCGTTCCATTGCAATTACTTCTACTTTTTCTAAAGTAATGGAGAAATCAACTAACCGGCAACTCTTAAACTACCTAGAAACCTTCGTTCTGATAAACGATCGCCAGTATGGATTCCGTCAGTGTCGATCCACTGATGATATTCTGGCTTATGTTACCCATTTATGGACTAATTCAATGGAAAGGTTCGGTGAAACACAAGTAGTTGCTCTTGACATCTCAAAGGTTTTCGATCGTGTTTGGCATAAAGGTCTTCTAAACAAGTTTCCATTCTTTTGGTTTGCCAACTGTTTTTAGTAATTGGTTATCCAGTTTTCTCTCTGATCGCTCACTAAGGATGAGGGTAGATGGCTCTCTGTCTTCTAACTTCTCCACTAATGCCGCTGGCCCCCAGGGTTCAGTTCTTTCCCCCACTCTTTTCCACTTGTATATTAATGACCTTCTTCCATTGACTGCAAATCCTAACCATAGTTTTGCTGATGATAGCACATTGCATTCTACTTTCCATTTTGAAAAACCTTGCCCTGCTCAATCAGCTTCAACGTCTCGATTATCCGCTGCCGATTCCTTAAATGCCGATCTCCAGGCAATTCTTCAGTGGGGAAAAGACAACTTAGTTGATTTCAATCCTTCTAAAACTCGGTCTTGTCTTATTTCTCGCAAAAAAGAATTCTGCTACTCCTATGCTTACACTCCGATTTCTAGGCAAAATGATATATCTCTTTTGGGGATTACCCTGACTTCTAATCTCTCTTGGCACAAAAGCACATTAGAAATATTGCTTGCCCAGCATCTAAAAAACTTGGTTTTCTCTTTCGTTCTCGAAGTTTCTTTTCTTCCAAACAGCTGCTCACTCTGCATAAATCGCAAATCCGCCCTGCCATGGAATATTGTTCCCACATCTGGTGTGATACCCCCAAAACCTCTCTCAGGCTTCTTGATTCCATTCAGAAGATGGCAGTTAGGTTAATTAATGACTCATCTCTAATAGAGTCTCTCTACTCGCTGTCTCATAGACGTACTGTTTCTGCTGCATACCTCTTCTACAGATATTTCAATGGGCACTGTTCTTCTGAATTGGCTTCTATAATTCCCGCTCTCTCTTTCAAAACAGTTCGAATACGTGCAGCCACCCGCCAACATCCATTTACTGTCCAACTTCAGACTCACAGAACCAACTTTTCATCTTCCTCGTTTATTCATTCAACTGCCGTTTTCTGGAACAACCTTCCTTCATACGTATTTCCTGAAAATTACAGTCTACAGAAGGTCAAGTCCAATGTCAACAAATATCTTCTTTCGTCTTCTCAACCTCCAACCCAAAGACGGTACTAAGTACTATAGGTTCTAATACCTCTCGTGTTTGGGGTTTACATAATAAAAAAAAAAAAAAAAAAACTCGCTCAACATCGACATTGACCTATGGTCTATTGACAAGTCATATCAAGATGACATCTTGGTCTATCTTACTGTATGTAAAGGACAGGTGTGCAAGTGCCGGTCCTAGTATGCTGATGTCATTTTATGACATGCTTAATTTGTAGTTTTGCGTGTTTTAATTAGATTATTTTTTCTATTCTGATATTTTGTTTCCAATGGTTATTTTGTAGCTGAACTTTGTTTTTCTGCGCTTGGTCACTTGTATAGTTAATGTTTTGTAAGATTCCTCTGGTTATATGTGCATGGAATCATAAATGTGTCCGATTTAACTTATTAAAGATTATTATTATTATTATATCGCCAGTTCTGCCACCATGGGGGTTTAGAGAGTCGGGGAACCGGGAATTTTGGCTCAGCATGGTTGTTTAAATTAGTATTAGTATTAGTAATGGCCACATGGTGCAAGAAATATTGAGCAATTAGACTTTGGCTTATACAGCATAAGCCAAAGCCTTTGGCTTTGGCTTATGCTGTATCAGCCAAAGCTTATGCTGTATCAGCCAAAGCTTATGCTGTATCAGCCAAAGCTTATGCTGTACCAGCCAAAAAAAAAAAAAAAAAAAAAAAACCCCGAATAGAACAATGATAAAAAAATATAATAATAAATAAATATATAAATAATAATAATTAATAAAAGAAAAGGAAATTAAACCTATCATCCTATGTGCTTCCCTGACTGGAAACGTGTTTTTGTAAAGGGCGGCTCCTAGAACGTGAGTTCAACTCCGCCTCGTATCTCTGTGAAGAACAGTATCACTACAAATGGGCCAGTACTTTCCGGATAGTAGTTTCCCTGACTGGAAAGTACTATCCGGATGACCTTTGTATTTCCCCAAACTGTCAGCCTCTATCACCCATGCAGGCAACTTATTCCAATAATTTATAACTCGCTGGCTAAAATAAAACTTCCTGCAGTCCAATCTAAACATTTCTCCCCGTAACTTGAATTTATGTCCCCTAGTCCTAGCATCATTTATAATCTGAAAATTTCGTCCTCATTCATTTTACTGATGCCTCTCAGAGCATTAAACACCTCAAACAAATCTCCTCTAAGGTGTCTAGTTTCCAAACTCTGCAATTCACATATTCCAAGTCTTACTTCATAAGGACGTCCTTTTGCCGATTTCACCAGGCGAGTTTGCACACTTGAAAGTGTGCAAACTCGCCTGGTGAAATCGGTCGTCACACCCGTCTTTGTACACTTCCAAGAAGCTCGATGTCTTTCTTTAGGTGCGGTCTCCATACTTGAACACAGTATTCCAAGTGTGGTCTAACAAAAGTCTTATATAATGGGATTATCACGTCCCTATCTCTACTTGCAAAAGTTCGATAGATCATCGATAGGACACCATGGGCCTTCCTTGCAACCTGTTTACAATGCTCAGAGAACTTCATGTCTGACCGTATCGTAACACCCAAGTCCCTTTCCTCCAGTACTGGGTTTAGTTGAACTCCACCAAGTGAATAAGTTATTTTGGGATTACTGTTTCCCAGGTGTAATTGCGCGGGGGTACCCGTAATTTGTAGTTTCCCCACTGAGCTGATCGAATTAATTATTTCCTCTAGAACCGCATTTATTTGGGTTATATTCGGTAATATTCTTGTAGCCTTCCTTATAAACTCGTTTGGTCCTCAGCTTTACTAGTGTCTAAACAAAAAAAATATATATTTATTTTAGTACTCTTAGGTTGTATATTTGCATGGCAAGCATAGTAAAATACAAGATGTCTTTTACTGTATCCAGTTACACTGCATTTCACTTTATCATAGGTGTTTCAATCTCAAGGGGTGGAAATTACCTTCATAAAATGAACACATGCTTCTAACAACTCGATAGTGACGAAAACTGAGACCGACATAGTAAAGCTATACATTCCATGACAAAACACACAAAAATATAAATCGCACAATCTGGAAGGTCTCTCTACTAAAAGCAGCCGATACAGCAACAGGAAACAAGTTTTATTACACAACACAATTTTCTGCTTGTCACGCTATTTTATTTTATTATTTTTTTCCCCCCAGTCTTCTGATATTTCTCAATCAGAATATAGTCTAGCTCAACTGCAATCGAAAGTCTGCTTGCTATTTATGCAAACCATAAAATGACGCGTAGAAGCACTCAGCACGTCCATAGCGGTGAATATTTCATTGGTTATGGCTTTAATTGTTTCGCCCATTTACCGATTGCTGTGGCTTGCCTTTCTTTAATTAAATTACAGCAGATCACGTGTCAGGCTCAGGTGTAAGCTGGTATGCATCCCTCTAACCTACCATAATGTAACTAATGCACTTCCCCCCAACTTTGTTTCCATAGTTACAGAGAATAAAGGATTCCTCAGGAGTGTGTCAATGACACTGGTCATTAAACAAAATGCATTTTCTCTAGAAGGAGGTGGTAGAACTCATCATTAGAATCCATCGGTTCGTGTATAGTATTACCATCGAATGTACAATAAAGGGAAAGTGGACTATACCAAATAATGTAATGTAATGCAAAGGTCGGCGACATGGGTATCTCCTCTTCGGGAGGTTTATGATATATTGGTCTTGGTAATGTGTTTACTGTCGTGGCAGAACGTTGTATTTACAGTTAGAAAAATGAGAAATGGCTCTAATTTCGCCTGGTCTCTCCTAAGAGAGAAATTTATAGGCCTTCCTCAAGGAAAGAGTACTGCATTATATAAATTTTGAACTGCGCATTGACCGCGCTCTATCACCTATATCGCCAGCCTAGAGGGCAACCTCACCACCTCTCATCCAGTCGACGGGATTGCTGTTATCCATCACTTGCTGAAGTGGCCTGCGGAAATTCAATATTCGGTGAAATACTGAGGAAACCAAGACGCATTATAGTTTTGTATTAAAATTAAAATTTTCTAAAATTCCTTGGAATTTAACATATTTTTGGTGAGAGGATTTCATTGTTTTAAAACATTTTCGATGAAAACTTGACAGAAAGAACTACCTACACAGAGTAGGGATGGTGATGGTCAGCACGACCCCTTCCCAAGGAAAACAGCCTCACCAGGCTCGCTTTTTCCACCCGGTTTCCACTTTCTAAAACTTATGGTAATGGCCGGCCTCTCTACACGATGTCCGCCAGTCCCCCGCGGGGGACTCGGAATTTGTTCAGTAGGCTTGACGCTACTCTCCATGTTAAATATGAGGTGGGGCTTCCTTACCAGAAAAACATTTAAAATTCTGATATCCCAAAGAAAATGAGCTTTCTGTAAAACTTCAAAAGACACAGGATTTCCTGAAATCTTCTAAGAAAACGGCAGAAGGTGGCGGGTATGCATTTTTTTTTCTTTTTTTATTAATAAGATTCACAACAGGTAACCATTAACAGCGTATTTGAGAGCAGAACAATGAACACAATGATAACAATATAAAATCCAATAGGAAAATAAACATTCATATAGATTTAAACATCAAAATCATATGTACAAAAGAGGATTGCATTAAGGTAAGTTACGGGTAAAACAAATAATAATTAATTAGAGAATAGAAAAATCATAAAACAAATAATAATATTAAATTATTATTAGATGAGAGCTAGTCACTTTGCAATTTAAGAGAAGAGGCAAACTTGTGGATGGAGTTCGTCAGTAGTTAGGAATTGTCAATGAAGTCAATGAGAGAGTCATTTGCTGAATCTGTTTAGTGGACTGAACTTCATAAAGTTCGTGGTGGCAGAGTCAAGGCGAAACAATGTAAGGTTCCTGACTTGTCTACAAGGAGCATTGAAGTCGATTTTACTAAGGATATCCGATGCTTCATAAGTTCCAGTGATTACTTTGGCTAGAAAGGTGATGTCAGCAATAACTCTTCTAGTAACTCATAGAGGCCTCATATGAAAGTAATCACACAGCGATTCATAATACACTGAGTGATAAAATAGAGGATTTGTCATGCTTTTTCTGATGAAAAAAATCCTTATTTTCCTGATTTTTAAATACCCATCCTTGTAATTAAAAGAACACCCATCCTTGGAATTAAAAGAAAGCGTCCGAATTAAAAAAAAAAAAAATAATTAAAGTAAGTTAAGCGGTATACTTTGCAATCGCGAAGAAAACATTCAATGCAAATCGTATCTTTTTCTTTTAAAAAAAGTTTGATTTCTTACTTAATAACCTCTCATTTTCTTTTATTTTAATCTCTAGTAGTAGAGGCATGTGATTCAAGAAAGAAGGCTTATCTATCATCAGCCAAAATAAAAAATATATAAAAAATCACACATCCATTCCCTCTAAAAGTTAGTCCAGTTCCTCCTTGAAACTCTTTCAACTGCTTACTCACCTTTCTCCTCCATACATGCAGACATTTGCCCGAAGTCCTTTTATTAAATATATGTAATATTTATTAATTATATGTCAGTTTAGCTAGAAGAGATATAATTTACCGTGATATTAATTACCGATTTGAACAATTACTATTATAATTATCAGTATTAGTACTGGCAAAAATGATGCACCAAAAAAGATGGAAGTTTTCCCAACAATCAACTCACTGGCTGAGAGCAAATTTGCTCACATCAATCCTGCAACCATTCTTTCACAATTTGAATAGGCATGTGATGCAAGAAAGCAAGCTTATATAGCATCAACCATAAAAAAAAAATAAAAAAATCCGATTTCACCCATCCATCCACTCCAAATGTTTGTCTAGTTCTGCCTTGGACTAATTAAAGTTGTCGACCTCCTCCTCCTCTACGACAGATGGAAGTGTGTTCCAACTATCAACCACCTAAAGGAAAATTTCTGCACATCTATTCTACAGTTGTCTGGCGCCTCCGTGTAGCCAGACAACTGTAGAATAGATGTGGGAAGGAGCAGCAGTCGGTGCGTAGCACACGCTTCTTGATTAGACCGGAGTTCGAGCCCGTCACCACCAAATACGGAGAATGCGGATAGGTCAGGGAATGACCACCGCATATCCCGGAGAAATATGGCCTTAGTTGCTAATACTCCTAAAAACCAAATAACAAACAAACAAACAATCTACAGTTGTCTTTCCTCAATTTTAATTTGTTTCCTCATGGGAGTAATCTGAGCAAGACGAAGAATCCCATCGGCATTGAGCTTGCTCAAACCTTTCCAGGCCTTATACACCTCAATTAGATCACCTCGCACCTAGTCTCCAGATGCTGCAATTTGCAGAACTTCAGCCTTTAATGGTAACAGCAACCCGTTGTTCCACTCACCAATCTCATTGCCCTTCTCTGTACTCGTTCCAGCAGCTCTACATCCTTCCTAAAATGGGGCCTCCAGACCTGTACGCAGTACTCAAGGCGTGGTCTGACCACTGGCTTATACAAGGGAATAATCACCTCCTTAGCCCTGCTAGCAAAATTTCTGTATATAATTGACAACACATCCTGAGCTACTCTTGCAACTTGTCTGCACTGCTCAGAAAACTTCATATCTGACTGTACAATTATCCCGAGTCCCTTTCATTTTCCACTACCCTGAGTATAGATCCACCCAGTTGGTACATTACTCTGGGGTTACTGCTACCCATATGCATTACTTTACATTTATCAATGTTAAACTTCAGTTGTCACCTCTCAGCCCATCTGCTCAACTTTTCTAGACTCCGAACCGGGGGACACCACTGATAACATTAGTCCACGAAGAACAGTATCCATTGATTATCATTCCCTGTCTTCTCCCACTCAACCATCCTTTTATCCATTGTAGCAACTTACCCGCAGTGCGTAGCACACGCTTCTTGATTAGACCGGGGTTCGAGCCCGTGACCACCAAATACGGAGGATACGGAAAGGTCAGGGAATGACCACCGCATATCTCCGGAGCAATATGGCCTCAGTTGCTAACGCTCCTAAAAAAAAAAAATAATAATAACAGCAACTTACCCTTAATGCAATACTACTCCAGCGGCCTCCGTAGCCGAGTGGTCAAGAGCGGGAGTACAGTAGCTAGCACACGCTCTTTGAGTAGACCGGGATTCGAGCCCCTGACTGCTGAACACGGTCGATCTGCCAACCCGCACTGGACCAGCGTAGCAGATTATGGTAAATTTCTCTCAGCATGAATTGTTGAGGAGGCTTCCATCCTGCAGTGGGTTGATAATGGCTGCACTTTACTTTTTTTGTACTTTTACTCCAATTTGTACAGTAGTCTTCCGTGTGCAACAGTATCAAGTGTACAACTTCCACAACGAAACAATAAATCGATACTAATTGTCGCTTAGAAAGTAGAAACAATAGACTGAAACATTTCCTCATCCCATCCATGCCTCATATATTGACCACAAAAACAAAAGAATAAATAAATAAACCACGCTCACCATGCCGCCTCCAAGGTCGCAGCTGTTGGAAAGGCACAAAAGTCAAGGATTGCGGAGACATTACCTCTGAAAGCACTTAGGCATTTAATGCCTATGAAAGGCAAGGGTGGTTGAATTAAATCGCGCCTCCTATCTTCCTTTTATCAAAATTTCTCATTCATTCCTAATATAATATACAGTACCTACACATTAAAAATCAGTTGTCTCAGGGGAAAGGAAAACCAAATGAGAGAAATTAAATATTAATGAATAAGATGTTGTCGGGTAGGGTTGAACTTTGGAGGGCCATAAACCATTGTAATACCCATGATTTCCCCCAATCAATTTTCTCCCCCGTTGAGAACTCCTGGTTTACATGGATACTGGACGGCCTGGTCGTTCATCATCTTCCACATCCTTCAATAGATCTTTTATGTCATTCAAAGAGAAAAGCTCTTGACATAGCATCGTCCCCATAAACTTGATGTAAGAACTCATAACTTTCAGATGGTGTTTTCTTTAGTTTTGTTAAATATTTGAGGGCGATTATTTATTTGATTCTTTTGTCTGTCATTTTTCCGGCAAACTGCAAAAACACAAGGTAATTAAAACTTTTCTCACTGCAAAACGAATCAGTGTATTGGAACGTGACTTGGCACACAACTAGGGAATGGTTTATGGTCAACTTCTGTGCCTTTGTTTCATATGTGGAGCGTAATGTATATTGGCTGCGCGCACAGTCTCGTTATATATTAGCCAAAATATTTAATACCTCGTATTTGTAATTTTTTTTTCTTGCTTCTGAAGGAATTACAGTATAATTTTTGGCTAGGTTATCGGTTAGCTCCAAAACCTTTATGAAAATAAACGAACTACACGTCCCAACTTACTGGTTCTAGGCAGAAGCCGCACATCAACAAATATCATTTAATTCAAAAATTACATTCAACGATTTTAATGCGACCAGTCACTTTTTTTTTTTTTTTTTTTTGTATTTATAAGAAGCAGAATATGTGCAAAGTCTGATGGCAAAGATAAGTGTGGGCCTACCGTGAAAAGGTTCTCATGTTCTCTTTATGTGAGGTGTGCAGCGCTGCTATTAGTCGTAAAAGAAACGAAAGCCTACCATTAACTCAATCCCACCAACGAACAACCAATTAGCTAATTGTAGCCAGCTTTTGGTACTCTTCGTAATGTCTTTTTGGGGGATCCTTTGAGAGTATGTAGTAACTATTTATTACGCAACATGTGACGTTAAAAGCATCTGACGGACGCACGATCATCCCTCGCGTGTTTCGTTGCCACTGACAACAACCCACTAGGTAATTTGAAGTTGCTATGGTAACTATTAAAGTACAGTTCTACGATTGTCATCGCTTGCTTTGGTGCCAATATCTTAATTTAGTTAAGCCTACTTAAAGAATCGTAAGAACATATTCGTACGAGACCAGATTTGCTAAGAAAAGTCAGGGTAAAACCGATAATGGGTTTTGAGTTCGTGGGTTTTTTTGTAAAACAGGTTTGAAACCTGTTTTACAAAAAGGCGAAGACGACTTTGGCGCGGGTAAACCATGCGAGTAAACGCAAGCTGGACAATTTGGTAATTTATTGAAAATTTGAATGATTGCAAATCGGAATAATACCATAGCGCAGAAATCTCTATTTGGCGGAGATGAACTAACGTTCCAGGTGCCGCCCAAGACAAATAAATACATACATAGCGCAGAAATCTCCAAAGTGATACTTGATTAAGGCTCTCTTCGATTCTATTAAAACTATTACGAATTCTCCGTACCTATCACTGTTATTATAATTATAAAATAGACCTATCTACCTGACAAGACGCAGCCGGATAGAATATTTACTAAATATCCTCTTTTCCCAGAAGATAAGGCCAGATTGAAAATCAGCTGATTGAAAATCAGCCTAGATAAGGCCAGATTGAAATACACTTGTACCTACCTGATTTGACTTTATTGACTTGCACTTACCTGATTTGACTTTATTGAATTGCACTTACCTGATGATGTGAACTGGCTTCTCCTTTCATGGATTGGAGATTTTATTTTTGGTATCTTCCCATCCCCTTTACAGGCAGAAATTGTGGCCATTTGTATCTCCAAGAGACGGAACTTTAGCTGGTACCAGGATTTGGGTCTCCTGTGGTACGGTATTGCAAGTACCCTTCTTACACCGGGTTCCCCCCTGTAGGTGTGGGAATTTTTTTATTCTACTTATTTATTTATTTATTTAATTCTTTTTTTTATCCTATTGGTAATTTAAGTAATTTATTTTATTATTATTATTTATTATTTTTTTTATTCCGCTTTTTCACTCAGAGGCGGATCTTTTGCTGGTACTTGGAAGATTCCTGGCAGTCGAGTACTGGGTAAGGCGATGAATGAATGAATGAATAGGGTCACGGGCAACACAAGCGAAACTATTCGACACGAGAGGAACCAACAAGACCTCCTTTGAGTGAAACGCAAATCACCAAAGAGAGCGTAATGAAAGCAATCAACGATCTGCCCAATAAGGCCACTGTTGGACCAGATAAATTTCCAATATTTCCTTAAAATAAGTAGCCCATTTATAATAGATATATTACTACGCATGTATCAGGAAATCATCAAATCAGGAGCGTTCCTGCAAGCTTGGAAAACTTACATTGTAACTCCAAAGATTAAAAACCCAAAATTGGCTAAGGATTACAGACCAATTTCTGTTAGTTGTACCCTACAGAAGGTATTTGAAAAAGCACTGCTTCAGCCATAGATCACCACATTTGCACTCAGTAATTTCGGGAAGATCAACAATAACAAACTTACTGAAAACCCTTTTTCGCATGGCATGCAGAAAGCATTAAATGAGAAAAAAACGAGTTGATATTATTTCTTTGGATATCTCTGCGGCCTACGACATCTCAATTCCAGCGCTCATTGGGATTTTAATATAAGAGGAAATTTGTTAAACGTAATAAGCAGCCTGTTCGAACAAAGAAAACTTACTGTTAAGCACCAAAAGCTACAATCTTGCTTTACCCTCTCGCGAAGAGTGCCACAGAGGGGAGTTCATTCGGCTACCCTCTTAGAGGCTGTCCTGGAGCCGTTTCTTACTCGGTACTGCAATTTTATAATGTATGCTGACGATGTGAAATTCTTCATCGTGTCCAAAGACCACGAATCAGCAGAAGGAATTTGCCAGATGGCGAATAGCACAATCCGAGAATTTGAGAGCTATCTGGATTGAATTGGGCTCCGTATTAATGCACAGAAGTCTGCACAAATGACCATAACTTACAAGCAGAATAAAAATGACATTGTGAACGGGTCTAGTGTGGCAAAGTGTACTCTCACCTGGACCTGGGTCTTAAGTGGGATAACAGACCCACCTTTGCCCAACACTTCGCCCATATTAAGAAAAAAATATACGCTGCTTTATGGGCTACTAGACAAGAACTGATAGGAATTAGGATCCTCAGCTAGAGACCAAGTACATTTTAAAGTGTGTCCTGCCAATTCCAATGTACGCCTCTCAAATCTGGTCCTCAGCTCATGATTCACATTATAAGTCCATCCTTGGGATCGAGTACTGGTTCTTGCGATGGCTTAACAGAGTTGCTGGCCACCCTTTTACTATCTCAAGGGCCATTCTCTACTCAAACCTTAACATCATACCCTGGATGCAGCGGACAATTAACAGGAACATACACACTCTCACACCAATGCTCACAGGCAGAGTGGATGCGCCAGCCCTGGATAATATTCTACTAGATATATTACGTCAAATCACGTGCTACTGCTAGACGTTGCAGAGGAGTAAATGACCTTAGTAGCCTGCAAAGATTTTTCCCATCAAATGCAGCAAATATATTTAACTCTCATCACATAGATGCCGAAAAACTCTATGAGGATGCAACATACCGGAAAGAGATCTTCCAAAATTCTTATAGACTTACTGAAATATGAATCGGCTGCAAAGTGGCAACATACCAAAGAATTGTGAGTAAAAGTGAAGCTTTCTGCTTTAAGAACAATAATAATTTGGTAAGCTATTGACTGGTAAAATATACCTTCCCTAACAGTTGTGTAAACATACAGTAGACTCTCGATTTTCCAGGATAGATGGTTAAAAAAAAAAAAAAAAAAAAAAAAAATTCCCGGATAATCGATTTCCCTGTTAATAAAAATATACAGTAAGTCCCCGATAAACGTAAGAACTACATTTCAAGACTTCTTACGCAAGTCAAGTTTTACGTAACTCGGGAATGACTAATAAAATATTGCTACTACATTGGTGTGCAAAATTTAAGCACCAGTCAGGTTTTCACCTGTAGCTTCTCATAGGAGTGGCCTGGATATGGGAAAAGCATACTAAAGGAACCTCGTGAGGAACAGAAATGTTGAAGGAAACAACACCGACACAACAACGGAAACAAAACGGTAGAGAGGGACTTTATTCAAAAATGGCAACATAGCACTGGCTACCACGATACAGATGCATCACTGCCAAAGATGGAACAAAGGGAAGAAGTGATCCTCAGTAGGAGATATGGCCACCTCTAATGTCGATGCAGGCTTTGCACCGCCTGTCCATACTTGGAACAATGTTGTTGATAAGTTCTTACGGTAACGTCGTCCATTCCGTTGTCAGCGCCATCTTCAGCTGGTAAACATTTTCTTGTGGGGTGTGGACGTGTCTCTCCAGAGTGTCCCATATGTGTTCGATGGGATTTAGACCGTTGGAATGGGCAGGCCAATCCATACGAACAATGTCCTCACTTTTCAAAAGCATATCACAGCTGCAGTCGACGGGGTGTGGCGTTATCATCCATAAATACGAACTCGGGGCCAATCGCACCTCGGAACAGACGCACATGGAGAAGGATTACCTCAGTATAGTGAAGTGCACCGGTCACAGTACCGCCTTCCAGTATCTGGAGTTGTGTACGTCCATCCAAGATAACGCCTCTCCAGACGAGAACACCTCGACCGACATATCGATCCCTTTCAGTGATGTTTGTGGGGTAATACCGTGTGACAACCCCTCGCTAGATTAGCTGACGTCCAGAATCGCTGCTGAGACTAAATCTACTCTCATCAGTAAAGAGTACCTTAATTAAAGATTTTGTTGTTGTAACTTTTAGAAAGTTGTTGGTCCTTAAGTTTTGCAAACCAGTGTATATTCCTGGTATGCCAAAATTACAAAAACTACGTAATATCTTCAGAAGAATGAAGAAAACTAGTTATATATTTTTAATTAGTTCAATTAAAAACTTTATCTGGGGACAGCGGTGAAGTAGTCAGAGTGGCACATAAGAAAACATAAAAGGAAGAAAACACGCATGTTATTGTATTGTAAAAACTGTTATGTATTTGATAGCCCTGGTTATTACCATCGTAACAGTCAAAATTAAATTTTATGAAAAGAACTTCACAGGGTGAAAACTCACTGTTATTCCCCTCCCCCGGTTTCCGGTTTATTGGACTTTTCCGTTAGCGCAATCTATTATAAAGGGGCAGTAAAGTCGATCTTATTGCATTTGCGAGAATACCGATAGCTGGGATTGTGTTGGTTTTTACGTTACGGTATTATGGTGAAATGCGTTCCCATTCACTGAAATCTTCAGTCATATAAAATACTGTATATATATATATATATATATATATAAATAACGTAACGTAAGTCCTAAGTTACATAGGTCGGGGAATTACTGTATCGAAAAATGTTCAGCAACCTACGTAAAAAGTACGTAAAATGTTGGTTTAAAATTAGTTAAGTTTCAGCCTTAAATCGCCACAGAATTCTATTTCTAGCTTATTTCTTTGTTTTGTTAAAATGGAATTAATATGGCTGAAACCAGCTTCAACCACGTACGAGTTTGGAAATGCAAGCAAAAAGGAGAGTACAACTTCAGAAAGTTTTGGATATTTTTCTACAACATTTATATTCGTCCAAAAGTAACTTAAAGTCCAATATTTAAAAAGCGTCTTAGCTTCAAGATCAACTGACAATTCAATAAGTTCATCTTGTAAGTTACATTCGATATTTTCAATATCTGCAGAAAATGGCGTGATAATCCAAACTGGAATGTGTATGTTTTCAAAATATGCAAAGCGCAATTTAAAATCATCGCTCAAATTTTGAAGATGTTTTGTGTATATGTTTTGTGTTTTGTGTCTTCATGTTTTACTTCCAATTGCCATAGATTCGAAAAGTACTGAAAATCTTTTCGTAACAATGATGATTTAAATAAGGCTAATTCAGCTTGGAAGCCTAAAAGAATCGTCCGAGCTTGAATATACGTAACATCTTTACCTTGTAGAAGGGTCTGTGCGTCATTAAATAAGTCCGCCAAGTAGAAAATATGATTCTTATTTTTCTTCATTTCATCACTCAAAAACAAATTAACATCTGTAAAGAAACTCTAGGGTTGAGTCGAACAACTCAACAAATCTTTGTAGACTTGCACCTCTAGATAACCATCTTACTTCAGTATGCAAGAGTAATTGGTTTGATACTTCATCATTTTTTTTTCACAAAGTTTGGCAAACAATCGCGATTTAAGAGGATGAGCTCTAATTTGATTAATAGATTTAATGCACACTCTTAGAGTATCAGGTAGTTCGTCACTGAGAGTTTTTGCCACCAAATGGTTTCGGTGCATCACACAGTGAATAGTACGTACACTTTGAACTTTTTCTTTCATAAAGGCAGCGAAACCTCGATAACGGCCCACCATTGCAGGTGCGTCATCTGTGGCTACTGCTGTTATATTAGTAAATGGAACATCATACTTATTTAAATATTCCTCCAATCGCTGAAATACTGTCAATCCCGTTCCATCACTTTCAAGATATTTTGCAAATAAAAATTCGTCAATAATTTGAAGTTTGGTTTTACTATAATATCTTACATAAGCCATAAGAATAGAAGAACTATCGAATGTAGATTCATCAAGTTGGATGGAGAACTTACTATTTTTGAGTTCTGATACTACAGTTTTTCTACATCTTCAGACATTTCACCAATACGCCTTTTCACGGTATTCGCACTCAATGGTAAGCATTTTAAAACAGGGCCAGAATCTTTTTTCATTATGGTTTCAATTACTTCTTTGATTGCAGGTATAACAATGTCCTCTGCAATTGTATATGGTTTTCCTTTTTTTGCTATATTAAAAGAAATATTGTAGTTGGCTGTTAATCCTTGTTTATTGTCAGCTTCGGCAGATGCTTTCATAAATGATTTTATAGTTGCTCGATGTGTGTATTTCTCTTTCAGTTCTTTAAAAAAGTCAAGATCTTTATCTTTCTTATCGGGATGGAGTCTTTGAAGATGATCTTTCATTTTTGCTGGTTTCATTGCATCGTTACTAAAAGTTTTGTCACAAAGAAGACACATAGGCCTCGTTTCGTTTGTTAATGAAGCAATAAACTCAAGTTTCAAATATTCTAGCAAATATTGTCTGCATTTCTTTTTAGAATCTGAAGCCGCCATTGTGGTTACTGGGGTTGTAACAAAATAATTAAAATTGAAGTCAGTAAGCAAAAGTAATAAGTCTAAATAATATGCCTACTCACGTATTTCTTGGGATGTACAAAACTACCAGCTCTGCTCAACTCTTCAACATAGAGAAGTTTAGTTCGTGAATGAAAAACGATTGAATTATAATATGTATGTTGATGAATTTTAGAACCTTAACGCTCACTTGTATGTCGAAGTGCAAAAACGAGACTGGGATCGAATACGTGTAAGTACTGTATAAGTAAATAAGCAACCGCGCACGTGTTGCAATCTCGCTCCCACCGCGCCGACCGGGCGGGAACCACCGACATCCGTTTATTGGTAAATACGTCATTTTGGCCTACTTGATTGGCCTCCGTTACTATTTTCATGACCTTGATCCATCTTACAGGTCCTATTCATGTCATTCCCACGATTCACTCTTAATTGCGTTGTCATTCAGGATGGAGGTAATCCAAGTTAACCGAATTAAATATTGCCCGTACAATGATGTCTTATATTTTTTCTATCGATCCCCAATCGACCCCTAACAATGTTATATCGACCCCTGGGGGTCGATATCGACCACTTTGGCGACCACTGTCTTAGAGAGTCAGAACATAATGGTCAAACAGCAGAAAGGATGCACGCGGAGGAGCAACGGATGCCAGCAGCAATTAACCATAGATGTCACAGTTATGGAGCAAGACTACAATAAGTACCGCAACTTATACACGGCCTACATCGATTACCGCACGGCCTTCGACTCCGTACCTCACAGCTGGCTAATACAGACCCTGAAGATCTACAAGGTCAATCCGATAGTAACAAACTTCCTAGGAGCAACAATGGCGAAATGGAGTACCACCATTAAGGTCGAGAACATCACACCCAGGCCAATCCCCATCAGAAGAGGAATCTTTCAGGGAGATGCTCTGAGCCCACTGTGGTTCTGTCTAGCACTCAACCCGCTATCCACCATGCTTAACGGCAGCAAGTATGGACATAACCTCAAAGAAGGAGGAAAGAACTTGTACACCCTCATCCAAGTGATGTACATGGATGACATCAAGCTCTACGCGGCAACCGAGAAGCAACTCCAGCAACTACTCCAGATCACCGAAGAAATTAGCAATGATATTAGGATGTAATTTGGTATAGACAAATGCAAGATTCACGCACTGCATCAGGGAAAATTAGTCGGCCGAAACTACCAGCTGTTGACTGGTAAAGAGATCGAAGCTATGGCAGAAGGAGAGAGACCTACAAATATCTAGGGATGATGCAGGCTCAGAAATTAGAGCACAAGGAAATCAAGAAGTGCCTGAGCAAAAAATATCATCAGCGACTCAGAAGCTTGCTGAAAGCAAAATTGAACGGAGGGAACATAGTTAAAGCCATAATCACCTATCCAGCTCCAGTACTAACATACTCCTTTGAGGTCATAGATTGGATTAACACCGAGCTAGAGGATATAATGCGAAACACAAGGACAACGATGACCAAGAGCCGTCAACACCACCCGAAGTCAGCACTGGAGAGACTAACAATAACTCGAAAAGAGGGAGGAAGGGGTCTGATAGACCTGATAGAGCAACAGAAAACAGCGATAGTTAAACTGAAGGATTATTCGAATTACTTCGAAAACAACACAGCACAACTCCACCAAGCCATAAAGAAGATAGATAGGGGTGTACCCCACTCAACCTAAGCGAGGACTCCCCTTCCACCCAGACGGCACAAGAAACAAAGCTAGAAATATGGGCAAAGAAGAGACACTCCATGGCAGAGTGTCTCTTCTTTGTCCACTACAATGCCCTCCATCAAGATCAAATCGATAACACTGTTTCCAGTGCATGGCTCACAAGCGGGACGCTGTTCTCCAAGACTGGAGGATTCATGATGACCATCGAAGGCCAGGTAAACAACACCAGAAACTATAGAAACTACATCGCAAAGGAGCCTGGAATGTCAGACGACACATGTCGAATGCCACCTGGCCTCAGAAACGATCGAACACATCACAGTGGGGTGCAAGGTGATCATCCAGGCTGAGTACACTCATAGACACGACCAGGTAGCCAGGATAATACATCAGAAGCTAGCAAGAAATACCAGTTGACCAAAGAAAGTGTACCATACTATAAGTACGAACCCAGGCTGTACTAGGGACCACAACCCACAAGCTGTACTGGGACCGCGCCATAATAACGGATAAGATCATCCCGCACAACAGACCGGACATAATCCTTGTGGACAAGATGGAAAAGGCTACCTATCTGATTGACATAGCAGTGCCGAACACTAGCAATGTCCAGAAAACCCACAAGATAAAAATTAGGAAGTACATGAACCTGAGATATTAGATCAAGGAGATGTGGCATATGCAAGAAGTATGAATCATCCCAATCATCATGTCAACCACTGGTATGGTACCAAAGACTCTACATAGCAGCCTAGAAGCAATAGGTCTCCCAGAGAACACCTACAAAGAACTCCAGAATGTCACAATCCTGAACACCTGTAGGATAGTCAAAGGTTCCTCGACCAACAGTAACACCAGACATTACAACCACCCTGAGTACTTGGTAGCAGTACCCGTCACCGAGTGGAATCCCCTCAATCAGGTAGAAATAATAATAATAATAATAATACCCCTTCTTGGCGAAAGAACATCGGCACTGGACCTTGGATGATTGGAGACTGGTCTCTTGGGCCGATGAATCCCGTTTCCAGTTATTATGAGCGAAAGGGAGGGTGCGTATCTGGCGGAAACGGCACGAAGCTATGAACCCGTCATGTCAACAAGGAACTGTTCAGGCAGGTGGACGGTCGGTAATGGTCTGGTGCGTGTTCAACTGGCACACGTTTGGGCCTCTGGTATGTCTAGATGCGTCTATGAACGGTCAGAGTTACGTGTCCATCCTTGCAGACCATCTGCATCTCTTCATGGTCATCGTGCACCCACAGGACAATGAACTTTTCAGGCAGGATAACGCGCCTCCCCACACAGCCGTGATAACTAGAACATGGTTCGAAGAACATTCTGCAGATTTTACCACTATGGAATGGCCTCCTCGTTCACCGGACATGAAACCTGCGGAGCATCCTTGGGATGCTGTGGAAAGGTCCGTTCGAGCTTGGCTCCTTCACCCATGAATGCGACGGAATTATGGACAGCAGTGCAGCAAGCATGGATGGAAATACCTGCGGAACGCTTTCGTGAACTAGCGGATTCAATGCCTCGCCGTGACTGCCCTTATCCGGGCGAAAGGTGGCCCAACCCGTTACTAGTTAGGTATCCCATAATTTCTGTCCACTCAGTGTATATCATCACAGAGTAACGAGGCAGAGTTGAACTAACGTTTTGGACTCCCCTACATAAGACACAGCACATGTCCACATTGTGCAGAAAGTTCAGTTTTAATTAAAATGCGAATGTTAACTTATGAAATTTGTACACACAATACCTCTATTGTATTTACAAATGTATATTTGGGGAAAACTGAAAGGAAAGGCTTCGAGATAAGCGCCTACAGAGCTCTGTTCGATGAAGGAGCCCGTTGCAATCCTCTAGCTGTACAGGAATTCTCATAAAACAAAGGAAGTGCGCAGAGAAACCATTCGGCAAAATGATCGATTTTCCGAAGAAACTAAAAAAATCGTATCTTTGTACAAGACTAAACACACATTACAGTAGAAATTTAACAACAGCCTTTATCAGCTGCCCTATCATTACGCCATTTGTACCAGTATCTTTCGTGACTGAGTGCCCAAAAGATTAACTCTTTAATTGAAATCTAGTATAGTCTCTTTTTGCACGAACTACAGCCCGTACAGGTCGTAACATGCACGCCAAAAGGAGTCTCAGTCCATATATCCCAGATTTTTCCAGTTAGATTTAAATCTGAAGAATTAGGCGGTCAGGATAGAAGTTGGATATATTGGGAATGTTCCTCGAACCATTCAGATATAATTTTTGGACATTGGATAGTTGCACTGTCGACTTGAATCAATCGCAGTCCATGTTGGTCAGTTACGACAGAAAGATATTGGTCAGTTACGACAGAAAGAAATCCGTTGGTCAGTTACGACAGAAAGATATTCATTAGAGAGAAAATACGACCTTCCAACTTTGTGAGCGGATCCAGTCCATACCAACAAAACATATCTCTCACCATAATATCACCTGTAGCCGCTTCCTGATGGTCGCGAGACACTTTGAATGCATGGCTTCGTAAAGTTTGCGACAAACTTTCATCCTACCGTTGGTGCATAAAAGCGTAAATCGAGACTCGTCAGACCACATGATCTTTTTCCGCTGTTCCAGAGTCAGTTCAGTTTTATAGACGGCAACACTCCAATCAAATCTTTCGATTTTTTACAGAAAGTGACTTCGTATAGACCAACGGTGGGCAAATGAGGCTCTCAGAGCCGCATGCGGCTCTTCGTTGAGTTACGTGCGGCTCCCATTGAAAATTTAAATCCGTTTTTTTATTATTATTATTATTATTTCAGAACTTTTTTCACTGAATCTTGTTAAATTAACTAAGTAACTAATATTTTGTTATACTGATTTTATGTTGTGTTTATTTATTATTATTTTTTTTATGTCTAGATATTTTGCTATTTTTATTTTGATTATAAATAAAGCCGCGCGCATTTACACTGTTGGCGCCATCAGCGGACTTGTGCAACACTACACCGGGAGTGGGTAGAAAATGTGACCAAACCTCTCCCATAAGAGTTTCAATTTCAGACTTTGGAATTAAATTTATTTAAGTTTTTGATAACATGACCTCAGAAAATATCAAAAAACGAAAATACGAACAAGAAAATAGAATCTTTCAAGAAGAATGGGTAGAAAATTTTGCTTTTATTGACAATAATGTTAAGTCGTTGTGTCTTATTTGTAAAGTTACAATTGCAAACTACAAAGTAAGCAATTTATATCAACATTACGAAGTAAGTCATCCGCACTTTTCAACTCAATATAAACTCAATTCAAAACTGCGAACAGAGAAACTTAAGTCCTTGCAATCTGGTTTTTTGATAGCTTGAAATATTGCTCATGCCAAACGTCCATATGGAAAAGGAGAATTCATTAAAAGAAACTTGGAAGAAGTGGTTAAGGTTTGGATCCAGATAATACAAAACTGCATTGCGCAGGTTCCTATGTCACACCGTACAACTGAGCATCACATTAGTTCAATTAGTAAAAATGTTGAAAATAGTTTGATGTGGGATTTGAAAAATTGTACAGCATTTAGTTTAGCTCTCGACGAGTCTACAGAAATTCAGGATGATCCACAATTGGCCGTTTTTTTCCGCTATGTATCTGCTGACGTAAATGTGAAGGAAGAAATGTTAGACCTAGTAGCTCTTATCGAAACAACTCGCGGTATCGATGTTAGAAATGCGCTTGAGGAAGTAATGAACAGGTTTGAATTGACTTGTGATAAACTTGTAAGTGTTGCGAATGACGGAGCACCTGCAATGATAGTACGAAACCAAGGTCTCATTGGTCTTTTAAACAACGATCCTAAAATTCCACGTTTCTTACCTCTTCACTGCATAATTCACCGCTAGCATCTCATAGCGAAGTACTTCAAATACGAAAATGTGTGGAAGATTGTTTTACAGATTGTGAATTTAATTAGAACAAATGCCAAACAAAACACATTGCCAATTTAAGAACTTTTTAGAAGAGTTGCAAGTAAATGACGAAACAGATGAATTTGCCCAGTGATTTATCCCTATGGTGTGTTGTAAGATGGCTGTCAACTTACAATATTTTGAGATATTATTGAAGATGGATTTCCAATTTCTGAAATAATACTTGTTGAAAAAGCGGCTGGGGAATTGGCGTTATTAGAGATAAAAGAGGATCAGGCATTGCAAATGCAGCACAAATCTACTTCTATAATTGAATTTTGGAAACTCGTGCCAGAATCAAAATATCCTCATTTAAAGAAAGCTGCTTGCCATCTAATTTCAATTTTTGGTACAACATATTGCTGTGAATCTTTGTACTCCACAATGAAGTTTGTGAAATCGAAATATCATCCACAGTTGACCAATCATCACCTCACTGAATTGCTGCGAACGGCTTTAACAAATTTTGCGCCAAATTTCAAAGATTTGACCAAAGGTCTTCGTTAAATATGCATTTTTATTATATTTTATTTTTATTATTAAAATTTTGAAATAATTATTTTGTATTTTCTTTTTTTTAATTATATTTTCTTATATATGTATACTTTACATAGCACTTAAGACTTGTAGAATATATAATCATATTAATTAAATTAAATTTGAATATTTAATACTATGTAACTATGGTGTGGCTCTTTATAATATATGAAAAACCGGAATGCGGCTCTCATTGACCTCACGCGTGCCCACCCCTGGTATAGACCATCCCAGATTCTTAAACTCCCACCATATATTCGGTAGGAAATGGGTTTTTCTTTGCCGAAATTAAATTCTTCAGTCAAATGGTGCTTACTTGGCGTTCTATTCTGGCTGGCGCAGAATTCGCTTCCAGTTGGTGCGGTCTCGGTTTTCAATGACTCTCTGCCACATTTCTTCCTTTTCGAGCTTCATTCTATATTTTTCATCTTCCATTATTGTATAGTTTTGAGTTGGCTGCTTTCGACACACCAGTGATATCCTTCGTTTTCTTAGGTATGCCTCCTGCTAGATCTGCTTCAACAATAAAACCTTCCTGAAAATCGGAAACAGCGTCTGTCTTTCCCATGACCGGGGCGGCTAAGAATCCTTTAAGACAGGGTACAGTATTTATGTGATACCAAGGAACTTATGATTATGCCTTGATCACAAGTTCTTTAGAAAGCTGATAATTGCATACTGTACGTTTAATTATCTGTTGATGCCAACTGCAAACGGTTTCTAATTTTTTTGTCAGCGAGTGTATAATTTGTAAGTACAAGGGACACGAATTGACGCCTATGTAGCAATCAAAATCAGTTACCAGCAAAGACACCGCAATTATCATTCGCCCCAGGCACTAAAATCACTGCCTAATATCACTGCGAACTATGATTGATAAGTATCAAGATGACAGCAAACTGTAAGTTGTACTCCAAAAGCTATAGCGATCATTAAACTCTGTTTTCATTTCAGAATAACTGGAGATTAATAGACATTACTGATTCACTTTTTACAGTCTATTAATTTAAAAAGTAATCAATTGTAATTAATACAATGAAGTTCTCTGAGCAGTGTAGGCAGGCTGCTAGGACAATTCATGAGTTAATATAATCATCTCTCTGTCTCTGCTAAAAAATTCTAGCAGGGACCGAGAGGCGATTATCCCGTTGTATAAGGGGCAACATCTTGAGTATTGTGTAGAGGCCTGTTAGTCTCATTTCAAAAAGGACGTAGATCTGTTGGAATGGGTGCAGAGAAAAGCAATAAGATTAGTCAATGACACCAATGGATACTCTTATGTACCAAGAAAGACTTCAGGTCTGCAAATTGCGGCATCTGGAAGCTAAGGATTTGCAAGAAGAAGCGATGAAGGCATTTAAGGCTTTAAATGGATTGAGTAAGTTTAATGCTGATGCATTCTTAGTCTTTCTGGGACATCACACACGGGGGGGGGGGATTGAAGAAAGATGGCTGCAATATAGACGAGACGTGCGAAAATTTACTTTCGGCCAGAGAGAGAGAGGTTGATTGTTGGAACAAACCATCGTCTGGTGGAAGTGGGCAGTTTGAACAATAAGTTTTTGTTGGCTGATGTTCTATAAGCTTGCTTTGCTGCATCATTTGCCACTACCAATATTAGTCATCATCAACATAATCAGCCATTTTCAATCCACTGCAGGATTAAGGCCTCTCCAGTAACTTTCCAGTTCCTTCCGTTTGGTGCAATGACCATCCATTTACTACCCACGAACTCTCGAATTTCATCTGTTCATCTCCATTGTTGTCTTCCAGGTTTTCTTGTGTTTGCTGCCTAATCCATATGTTTCTCTTCTTATGTTCCTAATATAATTCGTTCCATTCTTCGCTATGTAGTTTTCAGCTTCTCTTCCATTCTTTTCGCGAGTACCCAAGTTTCACTTCCATAGTGGGGATTTCAGATAAATTGGGATATTTCTCCTCAGTATGTGACTATATTTCTTGAATGCTATCCATCCGAAATTTATTCTTCCCATGACTTCCAGCCATTTATCATTATTACAGCTAATGACTTGTCCAAGCTAAGTATATGAATCCACATTTTCAATTTCTGCTTCTTCAATGATTATATTCCTGTCTTTGGCATACTTTTTCATTATTACTTTTGCTTTAGCCGTATTCATCTTTAGTCTGAAATCCTTACTAACTCTGCATAACTAATTAAGATTTTCCTCTAATTCTTTGGGATCATGGTTTATGATCACAATGTCATCTGCAAATCGTAAATGGTTTAGGTACTCTGCATTCACATTGACTCCTTTCTGTGACTAGTCCAATCTTCTGAAAGCTTCCTCAAGAGCAGCAGTAAACAAATTCGGAGATAGTGTCTCTTGTCGAACTCCTTTCTCAATTTTAAATTTGCTACTCTCTTTCTTTAGCCTTAACTAATACTAGTAATAGTTATTAATTATACAACTTACGCCCGACAGTATTTAGCAATATAAAGAAATTTAAAGGAATTTAAAAATCAAAAGGAAAATAAATGTCTAAAAGTTTAATAAAAATAGTTGCCCGAAGGGTTATTTATTTATTTATTATTTTTTTACTATATTAATGGAATATTTAGAAGTAGAAGATGATTAGGAAATAAGCCAGGTAGAAAAATGTTTCACAAATATCCTTTTAACGTTTCGTTTGATTTTTACTTTCAGTTCATTACTCAAATATTGATCAAAACAAATGAGTGAAAAAAATGCCTAAAACACAAACCAAAGTATATAGAAATTTCGATAAATCTCTCTTTCTTTCCTTCGAACCAGTCCATCCTGGCACTTGTGGTTAATTAAGAGAATTCTTGAGAGGCTTCTGAAGCCTCTGATATGAAGGTATCGTAAGCGTGGCAACTAATATATCAATCGTGGAACGCTGGTCTGTAGCTGGACTATGTTTCAATATCTGTTGCTATGGTAACGACCACTTTGTTTGTGTTGTGCTGAAGAGAATGCAGCTACGAACCTTACACTGACAGCCGTCAAATCCTTTGCTTGCTTAGACACTAAATTACCAAAAGTCAGTGAACACCACGAGAGGTTTATCAAAAAGCCTCAATGAACGAAAATTTAATACCTAAATGATCCCAAACACCAAGGGTTATCACTTCATACAGAATTTTGAGCAGAAAAACTGCGACTTACCTGCCGGTCGATGATGACTAGAACGACTCCGACAATGATGACGATGACAGTTAAGGTGATGTCGTGAGGAAGATTCCTGTCGCTGCGGAAGGAAAAGAAAACTAAATTAAATAGATGTTTTTGTGAGCGTTCATTTGGCACAACTTTCCTCAATATAAGTCTTACTAAAACAAAATCAGATGTATTTCTTAGGCGCACTAGCAACTTGCGCCATATTGGACCGTATATAATATGTTCGTAAATTGCGTGTGTTCTGTGGTCGATTTGCTGTTTACTGGAGGAAAACCCGAGTTTGGAGGAAAACTATGCTGCCCTCGCATGAGACCAACTAATTCAGCCACGTTGTGAAAACCCATAAAAATTCCTCACATCATTGAGGGGATTCGAATTTCTATTTTCCACCCAGTGTGGAGAGGATGGTGATTATACCAACTGTACTGCCCACGAGGGCACAAAATCAGTTAAACAAATTTTAGCAATAAAAAACACGGTACCTAACCTGAAGTGGAAACATGGCTGCATCTGCCTCCAGGAGTCGGAAAAAAATATAAAAAGAAGGGTTCTTTTATACTATCAGAATTTGATTATGGATATAGGAGGGGCATCAAAAAAGTTCGTGCCCTGACCTAGATAAAACATAAGTTGTCCACATATTCAGTAACTAACATGTGAAATTTCATTCCCGTAGGTGATCGTACACCAGAGGTGGAGCTAGGAATCTGAGGGAGGATACTACGGTTGACAAAGTGGAGTATCGAGTAGTGATCAAGTTCCTGCATTTGCAGGGCAAGAAAGCTCAGGAAATTGACGAAGAAATAAAAGCTGTGTATGGACAGAATTGGCCATCCTATGGCACTGTAAAAAAGTGGAAATAGGAGTTCCAGTGTGGTCATACAAGTGTCTTTGGCGAGCCAAGAGAAGGAAGGCCATCAACATCCACAGACAGTTAGACGGTTGCAAGGGTGCTGAGTGACAGATGTGTCACAATTCATTTCATCGCAAATGCGGTGGGAATTAGTTATGGGTCTGCCCACAGCATTTTGCATGATCATCTGCACATGTCTAAGGTCTTCGCACGATTGGTTCCAAAATTGCTGACGTCTTTTCAGAAGCCGTTGCCACTACCACCACCACCACCACCAACTTTGTTGCCCAGTGCAGCTTCGCACTACTGCAGCACCCACCCTATTCTCCTGATCTAGTACCGTCAGAGTACTTCTTATTTCGAGAAACCATGCGTGGACGCCGCTTTGAATCGTCTCAGGAAGTCATCAATGAAGTGGAATCGTGGTTTCAGGCATAAAGTGCGGACTTCTATGATCGAGGCATTAAACTGATCCATAGATGGGAGAAATGTGTTACTATACATGGAGAGTACATAGAAAAGGATTAAAGTTCCTGCGAAGTTTCACCTTTCTAGGGCTATAAAAAGTTCGTACCCTAGGTAAGAGTACGAACTTTTTGATAACCCCTCGTATTAAAGAAACACGACAAAAGTTTCAAGGAGTAAAGTACATCAGAATTATATACAAAATTTTCGTCTAATTTACTCATTAAAAATAAAAAGCTAGATACAAGATTTTCGAAGATATGGTCACATGGCATCAGTACGGCGTATGATCCCCTCCAACGGCTAAACAACCTGACAGCGGTGAACCATGCTCGATATAAGAGTGCCTATAAGATTCTGCAACAACAAATCCCATTCTTCCACCAGCGCAGACTTCACCAAGTGACCGAAGAATTGGCTATCGGCACGCAATGCGACGCCGAAGGTGGTTCCACACATGTTCTATGGGATTTAAGTGTGTGATTGTGCTGGCCACGGAAGTCGTTGGATAGTTATAGTTTCAAGATATTCCTCCACCACTTGAGATCATTGTGTTTTGGTGCAAAAACTGAGAGTCGGAACAAGAGGACTCAGTTGAAGAAAAGAACCCACTGAAGCCTTACGGAAGGAGTGCAGACGATTACAGTCTCTAGATAAAACCTAAAATTTCAGAAAGCGTTCCCAGAGGGTTATTGATGTCATTAAAGTCCAGAGAGAGTATACTTGATTTTAAAAATTTCTTTTATAATCAGAAGATATTTTTTAATTAGTGTCCCAGTACATGTCAGGAAATAGTATTTTCTGTACTGATTGCTCGTATACAAAAGTCGACGTATTACAAAGGAGGAGTGATCAAGTTGCTCTACCCCTCAGGTAGTAGAAATAGGTAGTAGTTCGTCAGTTATCATTTCGTTACTTACCTGGGACTAAAAAAAGATTTATTATGAATGATCTCTAATTTCATGTATGCGCACAGAGATATGCAGGTACATAATACACGTTTCAAAAGAACTTGAAACTAATCGTTCCAATATTAGAGGGAGAGCAACATGATCAGCCCTCGCACGTGTTCTATGTACACATTTATAATTGATTTTTTATTCGTGGAACAATTTATTACACAGTAATAGGTTCATAAGGAAGAGAGGGCCTCTCACCTTTCTCCGTATACCTTGATGTCATACCAGTGCAATGCCTGGTTCAGCACGACCAGATTCAGGCAGCTCTGCATGGTCGCCAGGACAACGGTGAGGAGAATTTTGATGAGATAACTTAGATGCATAACTACGGTGATTCCTAAAAGCTCCAACACACAAAAATAGCTCAAATACTGAGGAAAGTTCACCACATCTCCCTGGAGACTCAAGTTATTTACAGTCGCATTTGCCATCCTGAAGTTTGGGCTGTCGACCGCTACCTATCAGATAAATAAAAAAAAAAATAAAAAAAAAACGAATGAGAGCACTTTCACACGACACCCAATCTCCTAGTGGGTGTTAAACATATAGTCCAACTTACCGCTGTCAACACTTGAACTGTAGCCCAGATTGAAACCATTATCAGGACGAGCAATAGCCTTAAATTAGGTTTTGATTGTGCTGCAGAGGGCGCTTTCATAAACCCTGATGAACATGTCTAGATGAAAGAAACAATGAGGATTAGAGTATCGGAAAGAACTAAACAGATAGGAATCGTTTATTAAGAAACAGCCAACTTATTTCAAGTAACATTTACATGTTCAAACATGAATAAATTACAGTTCCTATTCATCATTTCATTGAGTTACAGTTACAGTTACAGAAATAAATTTTCAATATTTAACCAAAATTACAAACCAACGACGTTGTGGTTTCGTTTATATGCTGTGGAAATTCAACCATAACATAAAAACGAATTTTTATCCATGTCTGCTGTTTCATGCACTCAGAAAATATCAAAAACATCAAGTTATCGCAACTGTAAATACAAGAGCGAGTATGCAGAATTCCTTCCACTTAGCAAATATGAATAAACTTCCTTTGAATTACATCTCCGTCTATGCTCTTTACTAAGTATTACTATTGTTATTATCGTTATTATTGCTTTTACACTTTTTTAACGGATTTTTTTCCGCCCCGTGATGGGTAGTGCATGGGGAAGGATGGTTGTTGTTTTGTTGCTGTTGGGTTTTAGGAGCATTGGCAACTAAAGCCATGTTGTATATTGTCCGTAAATATACATGTATAGTGTCCGTAAACTGCGTGTTCTGAGGTCGATTTTCTGTTTTCTGGACGAAAAACCCGAGTTTCCTGAAGGAAAAACTATGCGAACCTCGCCTGAGAGCGAATAACTCAGGCACGCTGTGAAAAAGGCACATAAAAATTCCTCACGTCATCGACGGGATTTAAACTCCGACCTTTTTCGCCCGGTGTGGGGAGGACGGTGATGCTACCAACTGTGCTACCCACGATGGCGGATGTGTCCAGTTACCATTATTATTATTGTTACTGTTGGTCGAGGAATCCTCTTACTATCCTACAGGTGTGCAGGATCGTGGCTTTCTGGAGTTCCAAACAAATGTTCTCTGGGAGGCCTATTGTTTCTAGGTTCTTTGGCACCATGCCGGTAGTTGATATGATGATCGGGATGGTCATTACTTGTTCCATATGCCACATTTCTTCGACTTGGAAGTCAAAGTCCATTCTTACGTCTGAGTACTTCCTGATTTTTTCCTCATATGTTTTCTGGAGTTGCTGATGTTGGGCACTTCTATGTCGTGCAGGTAGTTAGCCATTTCTTTCTTGTCAATAAGAGTTATATCTGGGCTCTTGTGCGGGATCGTTTTGTCCGTTCTTATACCAGTCCCAGAACAGTCTGTGAGTAGGGGTCTTTAGTACTGCCTGAGGCTAGTACTTGTAATGCAGTAAACTGTCTTTGATCAGCTGGTCCTTTTGCGCAAGCTTCTAATTTATTATCCTAGCCAATGATCGTCAGTGAATGTACTCCGTCTGGGTGATCACACTGCATCCTGCGGTGATGTGCTGAATTGTTTATGGGGCCAGATGGCATCGTTGGCATATGTTATTTGTCACTCTGGAGTCCTCGGCGATGCATTTCCTGTAGTTTCTGGTGTGAATTACCTGGTCTTCGATGGCAAGCATAAATCCTTCGGTCCTGGGGAAGTCTTCCGTTTGTGAGCCAAGGAATGGAAGCTGTCTTATCTAAGTAGTGTCCAGGCAACAAGCCATTGCTGCTTGGGTTTGTTGCACTGTAGTTTTCATGGTAGCGGGTTGCTGTCTATTCAGGTGGGTTTGCTGGTTGCGGCAGGGTCATTGTATTGTCTGCCATGGAGTGTCTTCTTCGCCCATCTTTCTTCATTGTTTCTTTGTCTGAGTGAGTGTGATCCCCTTGTCGAGGTTGAGTGGTGTGTGCCGTTTGTCTCTCTTTCTTATGGTTGGTAGATTGGTGCTGTGTTTTTCTGGAAGTAATCCCGCAGGTTCTTAATCGCTTTCTTCTCTTATTCAATAAGGTCAGTCAATCCCCTCCCTCCTTAACGGGATATGCTCAATCACTTGATGGCCGACTGTAGCTCTGGGACTGCATAAGTGATGTTTGTGACCGTCTTCCCGCCATTCAGCTTTGATTTTAGAAGGCTTCTCAGTCTCTGATATTTCTCAGTGAGGTGGGCCTTTGTGTTCTAACCGGAGGGGTGCATCATCCCCAGTTATTTGTATGTCTCTCCCTCTATCATGGCTTCAATCCCTTCACCGGTTTTCAGCTGGTAGTTTCGTCCAACTGGATATTCTTGATACAATCCATGGATCTTGGATAAATTGCATCGTGATGTCACTGCTGAAGTCATCAGTGAACCGGAGTAGCTGTTAGAATTGATTCAGTTGCGGCGTAGAGTTTGATGTCATCCATGTACATCAGGTGAGCGAGGGTGTGCAGGTTCTCCTCCCTCCTTTTAGGGTATATCCGTACTTGCTGTTATTGAGCATGGTCGAAAACTAAAATGATGCTGGTTAAGGGTTCGCTTAATATTTCACGGCCACCTGTTGTAAAACTTCAAAAGAAATCACTTTCCATGGTTTCTTCTCTAAAATTTCTTGGTCTGATCATTGATAGTAAACTTACATTTACTAAACACTTGGAAGATCTCTCAGAGAAAGTCAAAAAACTTACCTTCTCACTTCTGCGTCTCTCTAAACAATCTTGGGGTCTTAATTCTCGTTCTCTACGGTTATATTACAAAGCTGTGTTTCTACCAATTTGTTCCTATGGCGCGGCCGCCTGGTTCTGGCATGTTAAGGTTTCAGTACGGACTAAACTTCACAGCATTCAACGTAAAATGCTTTTAGCAATGTGCAGGGCCTGTAGGACTGTGTCTACTCTTGCTTTGCAGGTCCTTAACGGTTGTCTGCCCCTCGATCTCTTTCTTATGTATCGAGGCCTGTGCTTCTACCTTAGGCACGCTGTCCCTGTCACCTTTCTTGGCATTACCATCGATGTCACTGTGGATCCCAAGGCAGAGAAAAGACGCCATTGGAATATTTTGATGCAGAGCTGGCAAGACAGATGGTCCGCTATCTCTAAGGGTCTTGTTACTTTAAAGTTCATCCCTAACGTCACCGTTGCCACGTTAGAGTCCACTCAGAAATGGTTTCATCCTGGTCTGTACACACCCTACTTACTCTCTGGTCATGGCTCCCTTAATGCCAAACTGGCAATTTTCAACCTTGCTGAATCACCTCTCTGTTCTTGTGGTGACCCAGAAGACTGGAAACATATTTTATACCACTGCCATCAATACCAAGATCTTCGACAGAACCTTCTTCTCTCCACCAGTATCACTGTCCCCGGGAATGAGCCGGACTTCCTGAGCACCACAGAAAACTTCCAGTCCCTGCAAGAATTTGCTCGTCATGCTTTTGATCGCTGGAGACGTCTTCGCACTCAACTACGGAATACCTCCTAGTCTTCCTAGTGGAGACTCCTGCTGGCACTGGCTTTTGGCCAGTGCGGGATCAGATATAGATATATATATATATATATTTTTTTTTTTTCTTAATTTAATTTAATTTTATTATTACTTTTTTTCACTTTTAATTTGTATTTATTTATTTATTTTTGCTGGTTCCTTGGGTTTGGGCTGCCCGATGGACAGGATTTTATTATCTAGTTTTTATTATTTTATTAGATAGGTATATATATATATTTTTTTTTTTATTATTATTATTCTTATTTTTTTTTTTTTTTTTTTTTTGCTCTGATATTAGGGCAGTAAGAGCTGGTAAACCAGGGAAGTCGCGATACATGCGTAGTTGTGGCCTACCTCCCCGTGGTGTAGACGGACACTGAGCAGGCTTTCCAGGTGATCGCCTGCCTGGTGACAAAACGGCCAGAAACAACACAACACACACACACTGCACGAACATAACGTTACACACATTTCTAGCCTTTTACAGTGCTTTCTGTAATCATCACAGTGTACGAAGGCGGAGATGAATTGACGTTCAGGTGCCGTCCTACATAAGATACTATACATGTCTACATGTTATTGAGCATGGTGGACAGTGGGTTGAGTGCTAGACAGAACCATAGTGGCATCAAGGCATCTCCCTGGAAGATTGTTCTTCTGTTGGGTATTGGTCTGGTCATGATGTTCTCGACCTTGATGGTGGCGCTCCATTTTGCCATGGTTGCTTCTAGGAAGTGTGTCAGTATCGGCTTGAATTTGTAGGCCTTCAGTGTCTCTATCAACCAGTTATGAGGAACGGAGTCGAAGGCCTTACAGTAGTCGAAGTAGGCCGTGCACAGGTTGCAGTGCTTCTTGTAGGCTTGCTCCATAGCTGCAGCTTCAATGATGAATTGCTCCTTGCATCCTCTCTGCTGCTCGGCCACGATATTCTGGCTCTCTAAGTGGTCTCATATGTTCTTAGTTATGCAATTGGTCAAGATTTTGCACATTGTTAGGAGACAGGTGATCCGCCTGTATTTCGCCAAATATGTCTTCAGATATCTTCGGGTAGCTGTGTCCCAAAATATGAAATCAAGATACACAGCAATAACGAAAAATATTCAAGCATATTTTTCCCACTGAAAAATGCTGTTGATTTGATTTATACCACTTTGTACGTTAATTTCAATTTCCTTTTGTTTTGTATTTTTGCGTCGAATTAGATTGTGATCTTTTAAAATTATATGTGATTTTATATATGTGATTATAGATATAATGCATACCATGTACTTTTTTATAAATAAAGCAATTACATTGCATTTGTTACATTAACGATTTCATATGATTTTGTGCTTGAACTTCAATTTAATTCTGCTTTGTATTTTTTTATTTGTGATATTTTAAAATTATATGCGATTTTATACATAATGCCTTCCATGTAAATGATTTATAAATAAAAAAAAATATATATATTAAAATTATATACAGTAGAACCTGGATAAGAAATTCCCGCATAAGAAGTTTTTCCCTGTACTAGGTTTGGTTTCTTAAGTCCCAGTTTTAGCTCTATACGTTGTAATGTATTATTTTTCCGCTCAAGAGGTTTCCCGGGTAAAAAGTTCGTGATAAAGAATATACAGTGTATTATTATAATGATGTTTTTCCACTTAATACGTTTTTGAAATATAGAAATTATTTATTTTTAATATTAAAAAATATTAAACAATATAAACGTTTGTTAATCGAGCAAGTGCCAAGCATCGTTTTAGTTCATAGTAAGCTACCGAAGTAGGTGAAATGATATACAGTACATGTATCTCATATTGTGAATGCCTTACTGGGAACGAATCATCCCAGGGGTGGTGGTATCCGCCGAGAATAAGTAACATTAGTCTTTTCCATTGGCGAAGCGTTGCTTATCAGGGTAGTGCAATATCAGGGCAACTCGTTGTGAAGGCATTTACAATATGAGATATACTATAACAGAAACGATATGCTATAACAGAAACGATGCCATTTCACCTACTTCGGTGGTTTACTACGAACTAAAATGATGCTTGACACTAACTTGTTCGATTAGTGAATTTTCCGTAGTCTGAGGCTTTGAGCGCTAAAACCTTTATAGCATAAACATTTTGATATAATGGAAACGACATATTGCAATTGTTTTCATCGATATCCATAATTGGATACGTCGACCACGTTAAGAGTTAAGTTCTGATGGTTGTGAACAGTTCTGAATTACTGGACTGTTGCTCTGTCTCTTTGTAATTGTGACCTTTGAAGTGTGTTGAAACTCCAAAGGAGTTCATTCTTCCAACTTGGTAATGAGTTTAATGAACAGAATGTTAAGCAATTAGAAATCCTCAGTTTAAAAATGTTTCCCATAGGTAGAGTGAATGAGATACATGTATATCATATTGTGAATGTCAGAGTAAAATATTTATAATTTCTGAAATAGTACTTAAAAATCATCTTTAACTTATGCATGTGTATCTTTTCATTTTTTTTTTTTTGTAGTTAATATTTCATTTTCCTAAGAAGTTTTCCAGCGTAAGAAGTTCTAAACCTCCAGTCCCTTGGAAAACTTCCGTTTGCTGTCTAAGTTATAATGTACAAATGTATATAGGCATCCTCCTGGCTGATGGCTGTTCAGGGGTGAAGCATAAGCAATAAATTGAATAATAACAATAATAATCTGGGGTTGCTTCTGTTTTTCTGTAGTTGGTGACATCGTCAGAATTGAAGGAATTTTAAGAAAAGAAAGCTATAAAAACATTGTTGAACATAATTTAAAATCATCTGTACTTCGACTTTGTGGAAGAAATATTAAATTACAACAAGACAATGACCGGAAGCATATCAGTAAGCTGTGCAGCGACTTTCTAACAACTAAACAACAGGAGTATTGCAAATTATGGTGTGGCCATCTCAATCGCTTTGCTTAATCCTAATAGAGCTTTTGGGTTCATCTAGACTAGGGGTGACGAACCCTTTTAAGGGTGCGTGCCAACACTGGCCAAATCTTTTAAAAAACTACCCTTGCGTGCTCAGAACAGAAAATTGGCTAAATTTTTTATGAATGTTTTCATAAATGTGCACAACCCTTTTCCAGCCTCAGAGTTTAATTGTAAAGAAAACAATGACATTGAATCTGAAAACACCAGATGACTTGAAACCAGATGCGTTTTCGAATTAACACATTTCCCAGTTTCCGAAAGTTTTTTGTATCTTAAAACCTTAATATTTCTGTTTCTAAATTCCTTAGTTTTCCAACGATATGCTATACGTCCACATTATCCCGTTTATTACGTGAGAAAATTTCCTCGATCACATGTTCATATTTTCCACTATCCTGGCAAAACTACTGCAATTTTCAGAGGTTTGAAAGTTTTTCCTCTAGTATAGAGCTAAGATGAAGTTCCGTGCAAAATTTCATTAAATTTGGTCCAGTAGAAGATAAATTAAACTGGAATAAATTTTCGTAAACGCTTTTCGCATGCCGGTTTTTCATTATAAAATTTTTGGAATAACGCCAATAAAAACGTTCTTAACGTCAAAACTACCCCCATATTTCAGAATACAAAATTATGCATTTTGTGTTCTGAAACAGCTGTGTAGAACCTACACACTACTGTTTCAAAACACAAAATGCATAATGCTTTATTATTTTTCTTAATCATAGCAAATCTTTCACTCCCAATATTCTTGAAATTCTCTGCTACTCTCCTCTTCATTTGAACGTTTTTGTTTCTTTGCTGGTTGAGCTGATATTCTAAACAATCTTAAAGGGCAAATAGCAATTAAACTGTTTATGAGAATTTATAGGAATTAATGAAAAATAATCTCTAATCTCCACGCCACATACAAACAGTAATTGATAATGAAGGAGGCTACAGTAGATACTCAATGTGGATAATATATCTCGCATAACTTTACCAAACATTCATGTTCTGAATAAATGTGTGAAATATACGAATTTTTTTTTAAATTTCGTTTCACAATTTCGTCAGTACGTCTCACCCCTCCGACTTCAAACAAATCACTGCATGTAGTAAAGTGTAAAGTATAACGTGTGTTAGCTGTCTGGCGGTACCAGGGGCTTTCCTCATCTCCGCGTTGTGTACTCTGTGGAGGACAGAGATTTAAAAGTGGATGGGGAGTGGAACGTCGTGTAGTGTTATGTTCTGCTGTTGTTGTTGTTGTTCTGACCATTTAGCTTGGGCTCCTAGTGGGACCCACCGTTGCCCACATAGTTTGAAAATTTTTTGGGACTCTCTGAATTCCGCGTGCCTGCCCAGAAAATTTGTACGCGTGCCATGGGTTCGCCACACCTGATCTAGACCATCAAGTGCGTGAAGACTGCCCATCTTCACAAAATTTATGGGAAACCTTGCAGGTCGATTGGAATAATGTTAGCCAAGACAGTATTATAAAATTTATCAACAGAATGGTAAGTCTGTGTAAGGCAGTGATAAAATCTCGTATAAGATATTTTGATGAAAAATCAGTATAGTTGTTAATATTAATAATTTCAATATTTTTTGCTGTAAATTTTTCAATGCTTAATAAAAAATCATAAAAATACTTTACTAAGTATTTTAATATAAAAAAAGACCCAGTACAATGTGTCGTTTTTTTTAATATTAAACCTTACATAGTCATGGGTAATTTCAGAAAAAATTAATGAAAACTGTTAAGCTGTGATTCCAAAATTTTAGGCTGGAGTATATCGCATTTGTAAATTTCATGTATTTTTGGTCGATGTAGTTGTTTTACGTGATGAAATACTCGGGCTTGCAATCATGGAACCCCTTCCCGACTCCGTGGCTGAGTTAGCCGGTCTCAGGCGTAGATAGCAAGGTTCCCCTCCCCCAGAAACTGGGGGTTTTCGTCCAGCAAAACAGACAAATCGACCATAGAACATACGCAATTAACAGAAATAAAACACAGCGCGGGAGATGAATTTAATTATTCGTGTGGCCTAAAAATAACAGTTTGCACCTCTCTCTCTCCCCGAAACCAACTAACTCAACCACAGTTAAAAAAAAAAAAAAAAAAAAAACAATAAATACATAAAAAGTAAAAATGTTTCCCACTATCAAAAGTAATTAGGACGGTGCCAGATGGAGGCTAAAGGAGCTTTGCCTCCTCCCTTATGAATGTCGACATTTTACTGCTACATGATGATTAAAATTCAAGATTCCCAGGAACACTGCTGTCCACTTAACCTCCCACTTCAGAAAATCGTGGAACTGCTACTGAATCGAATCCAGGCTCTTTGAATAACAGCGGCCATGGTTACTGTGCCAACATAATGACCTGTTAGTCGAAGAAAATAATTGTCATGTCCTGTGATATAAAGAAATCTTTCACACGCGCTTAATTTCAAAAGATAATGTAATCGATGTAACAGAATGTGAGCCGAGAACTGCCACGGGCCGTGTAGCAATAAATGGTGCTGTCGAGTTGTTTAGTGCTAAAACCATACTCCTCTTTCGATTGGAACCGATTACTTTGGCGGCTGCTTGAAACGCCAATTGGACATTCCTGCAGTCACCGACTAGAATGAATTCTGACGGCAGAAGACGAGAATCGAATTCAGACCATTCCAAACGGAAGGCTAGTGGTGTAGCCACTACATTGGTGTGGAGGACGAGTCTGTCAAGAATTGATCGGATTGTCACCACTTTAGTGAGTGTTTCGTATTGACTTATTGATCAAGGAGAGAGCTCACTGTGGTTTTGTTCTGCGTGTCGGCATCCGTGTACTTCAGCCATCAACTTACAGACTCCAACCTTGATTCCTCCGAGCCGCGCCTGTAATTCCACACGATCAGCCCTGACATAATGACAGGGGACAAACTTTTGAATGACATTAAGGCCTCAAAGATCAATTATGCTGGGATATCGCGCAATCAACGAGCAAGAAGCGGAAGTTTAAAGTAATTTATTGGCAGACTACCGCAGAGTTTAGGGTCATCGAAGAATTCTTCGCCGATCTATTTTTTCTATACTTGGAAGCGTGAATAAAAATTATACATGGAAGCATTGTATCAAGTATAACGTTTGACCATTTTGAATCTATCGGGTTAATTTTAAAGTAAATAGAAATTTAATTCCATTAATTTTATTTATTTATTTCCGCCTCCAATAATTTCTACAAAACAATGGAATACACTATCAACTAAGGCTAGCAGCAATCCTATTCTGCTTCTCACTAGTGAGAATTAGAATAGAATTCACTAGTGAGAATTCTATTTTGTCTTTACGTGCAATCAGAGGGCATCCCATAACTTTCAGTTGGATCGTGGATATTATTGGGTATCATATTCAAATCCTCAGTTTCCCGCTGATATTCCGATGAAAATTTGTTAAACTCACCTGAGGTGCAAAAGGAAGGACGAATACGAACACGATGGTCATGACGATCACTAATCCTAAAGGATAAGCCACTGCCGACACCAGAGTCCTGCATATGAAGAAATAATTATGCACTTGATAAACCATTATTTATATATGTGAAAATAGACAAACTAAAACAAAAGAAATAAGATTAAAGCATACAATTTTGCACTCTTACCTATCTCTACGCCTGTAACTGTGCTTCTATAGGAGTATATTTACAGGAGGAGAGATAGGAGCATATTGAATACTTGACACTGAATAATACACTGCAGAAGGAACAATTGGAGATCCTTATATGCCGGTGCACGAAAATAAGCTTACTAATAAACAATCTGTGGAGGTCATGAAGGTGATACAGATATTGGTAAGAACTGCCAAAAGTTTATAAACCCTTAGCATTAGATATTACATACGTTGGGACATCATGTAACATCGCCAAAGCTGGACGGGAGGTACTCGCACCAACCAGTACTTCACTCAGAGAGCGAAGGCAATGGGTGTACACAATTGCTGTGAAATTATCATCAGGCATACATCTTGTGCAGTTTCTAAAATTTAATTTTATATATTGGTAGGTGGAAGAAGAAGAAGAAGAATGAATATCCACCAAACCAAACATTGTTAAATAATAAAACTTTTTATCAGAGGACAGAAATGCTAACGAAATCCCTGAAAGGATGAGTAGTGTTTGGGAAAGTATCACCTAGTTATGCTACTATTGCAAAATTTCCAGTAGAGTTCAAAAGAGGACGAGAGTCGATTAAAGATCATCCAGGGTCTGGTCGGACATCGGAAGCAATCAATTTTCAAACGGTTGTGAATCGAAGAAATAATTTAAAAACAGAAGAATTAAAGTGTCTGAACTTGAAAACTTACTCTTCCCATGGAAGCATTTTAACAATAGTACATGTTCAGTTTGGAATGTCTAAAGTTTATGCAAGACGGGTTACGAGAAACTTTTCCTTTCATGACAAACACTAGAGGGTGAGTGGATTCAGCAAAAGAGGATTCAAAATTAATTCTTGCTAATCCAGATAGATTTTTATCCCGTTTGGCGACGAAACTTGGCTACATTTTTATGATCCTGAATCCAAATTAAAAAGCATGCAATGGAAGATTAAGGGATAGCCAATTCCATAAATGTTTCGAACCCAACCATCAGCTGAAAATGTTCTGGGACACATATGGGTTATTAATTACCTTGCACCTAAAATCATAATAACACGGGGACACTGCAGTCTTATGCCAAAGTTATGCTGCAATTCGGGAAAACAAACGACGTAAGTTGAGTCATCGGGTTTTTCTTCTCAATGACAATGCACTCGTGCACAAGTTAAAACGTGGATTTGAATAATTAATCCACCTTCCGTACAGTTCAGATCCCCGTGAATATTATTTGTTTAGAAACGTTTAGTCTTTCATGGAAATCATTTTAAAGATGATGAAGGGCAAAAAGCAGCTGCGGAAGCCTGGTTTGATGGCCAAACTGAAGATTTTTTTTTAATTTTAGGAATTAAACTCTTCGCAGTTGAACAAAAATCAATGAATTGAACTTCAGGGTGAAAAATACATTGAAAAATAAGAAACTTAAATTTTGTACCTATGTCTTTTATACGCCGTTCTCAGAACTGTTTGACTACCCCTCTTACCCAACGCTGTAGCAATGGAAACATGCAATTACTTAAAAGAACCCCGTTTTACACGATTTTCTACAGATGGGTGCAGTATATATAAGGCAGCCGCATGAAGCAATGGATGCAGACTGCATTCCGTCCTCTATGTACATATCTGACGGTGATTTAATGAAGGAAAATATTTTTTTTGCATGGTATTGGTTCTTTCGCCATTCCTTGAAGGCTTTGTGAACTCCCGAGTGTACCTAATTATTGTTGAGATGCGAGTTCTTCCTACATTATCTGTGGTAATGGAATGTTACGAGATATTTCTACTGTGGAGAAGGAAAGGATTGTGCATAGATGATTGGGAGATCACTCGAAATACGAGATGCTACCCAAAAGTTTCTGGACGGCAATGACAAAAAAATAAATAAATAAATAAATAAATAAAATAAAATAAAAAAGTAAAATTTCATACTCTGTCGCTGCTTGAAGAAATCCCTTGAAGAAAACCAAAGTCTTTACTTTGCTTGTGGTGTCATAGAGTCACAAATTTTGCCGTTTTATTGTATTGTTAGTTTTTCTGTTAAACTGTGTTTTCAGGTTCCGTAGATGAGTTCCAGTTGTTGCTCCCAAAGTTAAGGATGGTGAAATGAATGTTTTAGTAAATTAACTCCTGCAATATTTTCATCTTATCTGGCCGGGGGTGATATTCCTTCAACAGGGTTCAGTACATTTTTAACTTTCGCCAACCAGTGAAAGTTGCATTTTGCTCATTGCTTGGCTTTCCATATGCCGAAATTATCCTTTATAATTTCATGTGTTTCAAAAGCAGTCTGCTGTTTTCCAAGTTTATAGGGGAACTTGATGGATAATAGTAAAACACGGAAGTCGTGAATAATTCGCAACACGATGTTACTGCATAGACGTAAAATAACGCCAAAGAAAACTGCACGAGCGGGAACGAAGCCCAACAGTTCTTGACAGAATTGCATATAGTCATCACACTTTGCCTTGGCAAAGTGTGAAGTACAGAAACTTTCGGATAGCATCTTATCTATGCGGAAGATTCCTGGTCCAAATTACAAGTATTTCCAAGATTTGGACAGAATCGAGAACCATTGGAATCATTTTGGAAATGGAGAACCATTGGGATCAATAGAGAATGACATCAAATTGAGGAAGATAAGGGTATCGCATACCTTCCTCAAATAGTGTTTTATAATTTCAGGAATGAATTATTTAAATAACACAGAATAACAAAACAAATAAGTTATCTGATACTTCAAGTTCATTACTTCACCTAAGGAAAAGATTTACAATATTCTTGTGTTTCTGAGCCTTACATTTCAATGCGTTTGAGTTTCTTCTCGTGTGCAAGATTAAACTTTTCACACGTTGTTATCAACAATTCAGTGTCGGAATACTATATTAAAACGACACTTAAACCGTGTTTGGAATTAAACATGCTGACATATTAACACAGTTCCACGAAAACTGCCTGAAATGAAATCTTAGCCTCTACAAAGTATAATCTGTCTTCGCTTCTCCGGTGTCAACTGCCACTCGCTGATTAGAGCTTTCCTTCCGATAGCAAATTATGCTTCCACTTTCATTCTTCATGGCTTGCTACACGATAACGAGGTGGTCTGAAACACTTAAACTAATGATCTGCATCAATTTAAGGAAATGCATGATCTTAATAAATGACAACGGTACAACAAGCAATTATTTGGCCAGGGTATTCACATCAGTCACTGCTTTTTTTATTTCCCCACGTGTCAAGAACTGTAGGCAGCTAATTATTTAATTACTAAGTAATCTAACGTTGGTTAAGTTAGGCTAGTTCACAAAGATCGTTCATTCACGAATATGACTGATATTAATAATCATATTAACCAATTTCCGTGATCATAAAATATTTACCATGGACAATTTTTAAGGCACGTTAAGCGCCAAAGAAACCAAGGCTGTGAGGTATCAACATATTGTATATGTAGTTGCGTGTAGTCTTTGCACTGTTTGCTGGACGAAAATCTGAGTTTCAGGGGAGAAAAAACCTCGTAATCTTCATTTTAGACTAGCTGTGAAAAAACCCATAAATATTATTCACGTCATTGACGGGATTCGAATTTAGGCCTTTTCCGCCCGGTGCGGGGGGATAATAATTGTAATCCCTTTCTTACCATGGAGGTAAACTCCTTTTCTTGCGATAGATCATTAGTAACCCTTAGAGATGTTCATAAAGGAACGCTTTAGTGTTGCTCAAGGTTCTTCCCTGGATCCACTATTATTCAATATTTACATCAAAGGGTCAACATACCTTCCTTTTCCTATCCGAACAAAGATATTAACGAAATGATACTGTATCATTGTTCGAAATAATAAAATTCTTTTCTTTTGTTGATAAGAAAATTGTTGTAGGAAAGGCTTTCTTTATTTGACCAATAGGCGGAAGAAAACAATCTTATTATTAATACTAATAAAGTAAAAACACAACTTATAAGGACCTTAATAAGCTACATTGATTTCTACTAGCCAATAAATAATCAACTAATTAATAGCGACGACTATTGTTAATCTGGTTATTACTTTTATGTACACGTCAGGTACGCCACCCAGGAGGAACAGGCGGCTGGTTTGTCACCAGGGGGAACAGACGGCTGGTTTGGATTGGTTGTTAAGGAGCACATGGGGGCAGCTCATTCATAAATCTCGCGGGGATTCAAAATTTGTAATTTGGTACTGGTTTTGAGTAAGCCAATACAGATTGAATTACCGATGCAGCTTTTAAATTTTCCTTTTTTTCCTAAAAAGAACAATTAGGTTTATCGCGCTATTTTGAAATAATCGATAGATTTACAGAAGCGTCACTTAAGATATAGAAACAATAATCAATGTTACGATTCCCTCCAAACAATTTAATTCCGACTTTGATCACTTTAACTCCTCTTTTCTTCCAAATAAAGACTAGCTTTGTAAAACCACGATGTCGGAAAATTCAGAACTGTAAGCTAGAGCATACATACGTAAAGATGACAACGGGAAATCATCGGGTGTTTCTTCCCATGGGCATTAGGATGCATCGCATCAGGACCACGAGCCCTCTGTACAGCGGGAATAGAGTAGACAGATAAGATTAATGTTTACATTAAAACACATAAACATGCCCAAAGTAATGTACACTTTCACAGAATGGAAAGAAAACGAAGCGATACTTACGAAGATATTACCAAAAAGTAGGAAGCGGTACAGAATAACAAGGCAATGAACAACCCGAACATGGAGACTATAGTGACGCTGTCCCTGGTGGCTTGGTACTGAGTTTCCAGCGCACAATCCTTGAAGCGCAAAGTCAAAACGTTTGCTTGTTCTCTAAGATTCCTGAAAAACATTTAGTAAACGAGCCGTTATAATCCTCCAACAACCGTGTCAAGACGCACGAGGATTATTTTTCTTAATTAAATAATTTAATTCTAATGCTAAGCAGAGAGCGTTACAAAATGCCTGAATATTTATCACTGCTTCAAATGTAAACCAGTAAAAATTAAACACATTCTCAAGAAAAACAGAACATAAAAAAGATGCGTGAGCACAATTAATTAAAATAGAATTAAAACCTCAATAAGATAATAATATAAAAATACAAGCATCAAAAATACTATTAAACAAGTTGGGTAATGCACGAGGTGCGTTCCATTTCAGGAGCGTTAGCAAGTTGCTAACGCGCCTGAAGTGGCAATAATTCATAATCATGAATCGTTGCTATTTCGTGAAATAGCAATAATTCATGATTTATAACAAAAAATAATAATAAACAAATAAAAAGAAAGAAAAGCAACGACTGTCCATTTATTCTTACAACCAGAGCATGGCAACAAACATAATATCCAATTCTTCAGCTACAATATATGGTATATAGAAAACTTATGTGAAAAATAATAAGTGCCATATTTCTATTGGTCCGATTTTAATTAAATTTGGAAAACTCGACAAATATTTCTGAAAGATCAAAATATAAAATATCACGAAGATCCATTCATTAGGAGCCCGAGTTATTACGTGCAGACTAATGGAAAAAGAAGGAATGATTTTCGATTTTCTATTAGTCCGATTTTAATGAAATTTGGTATTGTTCGACAAATCTTTTTGTAAAGGCCTAAATATCAAATTTGATGAAAATGAACCGTTCATGTCTAAAAGACAGGCCATCTAAACAGTTAAAGACATTAATCAAAAATTCTACAAATAGCAATATAAAAAGTAAACTAATATCGAATATATTTTAAATATTAAATGTAAAAGTCCTCTAGAACTGTAAAGAAATTTCTTAAATTTCTATACTAAGACTAAAAAGGTTATCAACTTAATCAATTTTCTAGTCTCTATTGTTAAATTTACACCATGATTGAGTTGTAGACCCAAGAATGTTTTTAACAATTTAACTTAAGAAGGGGAGATTTCAAAAAAAGATTTGTATTTACTCAGAAGTAGTTGTGAGAGAAGGTAGAAACAAACATCACATATCACCAGACAAAAGGACATATTTTTTCCGCTTCTCAATACACTTCCGCATGCCAGTTTTGTAAAGGTCCTCTGACTGTCCTTCAAACCACAACTCGGCAGCATAAATCACCTCATCACCAGCAGCAAGGTGTTTTCCAAGGAGAAAGGACCTCAGGCAGGAGAGAGAAAGAAATCCGAGGGTACAGGTTCAGGGGAATAAGCAGGATGCGACAATATTTCAACTTTTCCTGGCACAATGACAACATGTGCCCTTTCCTAGTTCTTTGACTCTAATACAATGATCTTCCACGGTTGGTGCCTCATTTTTTTTTTTTTTTTTTTTTTGCAATACTGTAATCTGGGGGTCCTGGGATTTCTTCATCATGCACTGAAGTTCTTCCATATTTGAATTGTTTATGCCAAAGTGCAACAACACTGTAACCTGGGCAGTCTCTGCATTAACAGTGACCACTTCGTGAATTGTTTTTGGGTGTTTTCCCTTGCAGAAAAAGGAACCGAATCACTGATCTGTATTCCACTTTATACATTGTGACACTTCACTTCATTCAGCGCTGCAAAGAAAAAAAAAATTAATTGTCATATCGAACCAAAATTTGTGTAGTTACTATAGAGATTTCAGAATATCAAACAAAAAAGTTTCATATTTCTATCACAACTACTTTTCGGTGAATACAAATCTCTTTTCAACCCACCCCCTCATATACTGTACTTTACTACTTGATCACCAGAATACTTTCCGCCATGATTCGGTGTTCATCTATCAACTCTTGCAAACCAAGTAACCTCATAGGTCATCAACTATACAATCAGTCATAACAATGAGCCGGATCAACTTTAAAATCATATAAGAATTATTAAAAAAATAACAATTTGACTTATTTCTTAAATTTTAAATTCTAGGTAAATAGATGACGATCGTGACTGTTAAAAGACTAATGACCCTACCCTGCTTAAAAACTGAAAATTTAAGTATATCAGGCAGGAAAACTTAGATTTAAAAAAGGTTTCTTATTGGGACAAAAGCCTAGAAAGACAACAAAAATAAATCAATATCTCTCCTAGTAAATTTGGAACATTGTCCATTGATGCAACAACATTAAAAAATAGAGTATAAAACAGAGCACCTAGTGATAATCTCTAAAGCAAGTCTCTTTGAATATCAAAAAATGATATGCATTAAACAGTAGCTGATCTATCGCAGAGGAATCTATTGGCCCAGTCCACAACAAAGACAGAAAGTGGTAAAATGATGTAATACCCCGACCGCGGGGTATTGCATCATTTCGACCCCGATTGCCTTGATCGTTCAGGACGGTCAGAGCCTAAAAATTTCTAAAAATTCCATGCCTTCGGAAGATGTTTCAGGAAGCATGACTTTGGGAATCGAAAAACCATCAACGATTTCACCAAACTCAAATGAGTTTACAAGGCAATGCACGACTTAAACTTCTTTAAATCATCAAACCTAATTTTAAAACTGTTCAAAGTAGTTCTTGTAATTTACCTCGATATTATTCGATTTTTCAGGAGATGTTTTGTTCAGACAAGGAAAGATTAAAAGTTTTTATGATCAGGTAATTTTGAAATTTTTTTTTTTGAAAGCTGAAAATCGTCTGAGTGAGGTCAGAAATAATTTTATCCTTTCCCTGTAGTGCTAAGTTGAGGGTTTGTAAATGTCGCATTACATCAATCAAAAACCTAACGTCCTGTTTCCATTCGTCATTTTCAAAATGTGGATAGAATTTTTCCTTTTCTTTAAGAGAAATCAGATGAAAGGTCCGAATAATTCAAGAAACAGACTTAAGACAGCGTAGGTTGAAAACCACCTCACGAAGAAGTAGAAAGATACGTCATTAGGGTATCTTCACGATCCAACTCTTCAAGGAAATTTTTAAACTGATTGGTTCTTTGCATTTTCGCAATATAATTGACAATTTGTAGAGTTGTTTTCATAATACAGTGTATTATCATAATTTAAATATTCAGCTGCGAGAAGTTCACTTGAATGATGCAATGCACAGACAGAAAATTTGGAATTCTTACGACTTTAAAGAGAACAAGACACATTGTAACCTAACATTGGAGGTGCTCCTTCGGTTGCCACATTTAGAAGAATTTTTCTGCCTTACACGCATTTGTCATATCATAATAAGTGCATTTTTGATATCCACACCACGAGGTGGTTCTAGAAGCACTACTCAAGCTAGCATTTCTTTTTTCACAGTTACACCCGCGAAAACAAAACGAACAAACACGGCTAACCGTAGATTATCTTTTATATCTGTGGATTCGTCAAGAGCTAAGGTGAATACCACATAGGTTTTAAAACATTTCTCAACCTCCTTAATAATGCGAAATTTCAATTTGCATTACTAATCTGTGAAGTTTTGAATTATTTGGATCTAAAATTTTAATATTTTTTTTCTTAAAAGAATTTACCTTCAGTGTAAGGACGTTTAGAACGAGCAACGTTCCAAGATACAAGAAACTGGATAAAAACACGATAATAATGTGGCTGATTACGTAGTCGTCCACATTTTAAAGAAATAAGCTTGTCTGTCCTAATTAAGAGGATATTGAGTTGAAAAACCGTGCATGATTTTTCTCGTAATGAACAACCCGAACATGGAGACTATAGTTTCACATTTATCGGTGAATGAAAAACTTTCTTCCCGTTCAGATTTAAAACTTCAATTTTATTTCATTTTTATTACAAATCACTCCGTCAGAGCCATAAAAAGCTAGAAGAGTGGGTCAGAAATGCATAAAATTCCTTATCTACACAATTTTTTATATTTTAAGATAATTTGATAATGCATTAATGTTTACAATTTTTTCTTTCAATACTTGTCGCAAATGCAAACTTTCGGTCTATTCCTTTTCTTCCACATTAAAGTTGCTTTTATTATACAGTGTGGTATAGCACCCGTTTACTTCTGTAATTTTTACGTTTTCCGGTATTCTTTTACTTTTAAATGGATTAATTTACTCCTTCTCAGGCTTAAAACTTTAAAGCATAAAACAATAAAAGTTAACACATAAGCCATTATAACACCAGAATTAAAACATAAATTATTTAACTTTTGGATTATTAAGATAATATAGTTACAGAGTTCTTTCCTTAGCCAAGGTAATAATTATTAGCTTTAGTTATCTTGTTAGACCTTTGAAAGTCCTTCAAACTTAGTGCCCACTATTCTTTTTTTTTTTTAGCACGTCGCAGATAAGGATCACCTCAGCTCCACAAATATGATATGTCTGCATTCAATAAGAGCTAAGCGCATACTGGTGCATTCAGCCTAGTTTGATAGTTAGCTGTTCAGAGCGCCTGTAATGCGTTTACCTATGGCTTTGTCGCGTTTTCTTTGCGATTTTTGCCAATCCGCAAGTTACTCCCATGTGAAAACTGCCTGGAGCGCGCCTAAAGAAGTTTCACTTCAAAAAAAAAAAAAACCCATCCCACATCACCTGTCCCTCCCCTCAAATAGTTTGTATAGTTTTTCATTGAATTTATTCAAACTACCCACTTTCACAACAACAAATGGCAGTTTGTTCCAACTATCAACAATCCGCTGGCTGAAGGTTCTGCATATCTATTCTGCAACCATCCTTCCTCAATTTCAATTTATGCCCCTCATATTTTCAGTCTGAGCAAGAGGAAGAATGCCATAAGCATTGAGCATGCTCAATTCATTCAAAGCCTAAAAGACCTTGATCAGTTAAGCTTGCAGGTGCCTAGTCTCCAGACGCTGAAATCTGCAGAACTGAAACCTTTCTTGGTAAGGCCACGCTTTCGTTCCGTTCACCAATCTAAAATGAGGCCTCCAGACCTGTATGCAGTACTCAAACTTAAACGGCTAACCATTGCCTTATACGATGGAATAATTTCCTTTTGCACTCCCGATTGCACTGCTCCCGTTTTTGAGCAGCGCATCTCCCGATTGCACTGCTCAAAAATCTTCATACCTGACTGTACAATTATCCTCCCCTTCCTGATCATCTACATTCTGCACTATCCTGAGTGTAGTACCATATAGTCGGTACGTTAATCTAGAATTACAGATTATCTAGGATTACAGCTCCCCATACGGAGTACCTTGCATTTGTCGATGTTTAACTTCAATTGCCATTTCTCAGCTCATCTGTCAAATTTTTCTAGATCTTGATGCAGTAGCCTACTTGATTACTATCATTAACTACCCTGCCAACCTTTCATCTGCAAACTTAAATATTAAGGTTGGTATAACTTCATCAATATCATTAATAAATATAGAAGACATCAAGGCCCAGAACTGTACCCTGGGGAACTCCACTAATAACATTAGTCCAAGAAGAACAGTGACCATCAATAACTACTCTCTCTCTCTCTCTCTCTCTATATATATATATATATAGAGAGAGAGAAATATATATATATATATAATATATATATATATATATTCAGAAATATATATATATATATATTTTTTTTTTATTATTATTTTTTTTTTTTCGGTTTAAGATGCGAAAATCTACATGAGTTCAAGATGTCAAAAGAGGTTCTTTGTTAAAAGCGGGAGTTATTCCTTTGGCCTAAGGAAGCGAAATAATAAATTATGAAACAGAAAATGGACAATAAAAAATTTAAAACGGAGGAAAGAACAGTCGGAACAGGCGGATCGCCTAATCCGTGAAGGAAGATAATAAGATAAGATAAGGAAAGAACAGTTTAAACTTACCCTTCGTTATCTCTGCTGAAGAGTTCCTGGCGAAGTCGATTCTTGTAATCCGTTTCCACGGTTCCCTCTTTCTCCTTATTTTCTTTGTCCGGTTTGGTCGCGTCAATCTGCGAAAAACAGAAAACAAAATTTTATTGAAATGTATCAAAAGTAGTAAACATGCCCTAAAATAATTATGAATAACAAAATAACGCTAGCTATTTTATAACTTCTGTTCTGAAGCATACTGTAGTTTTAGTTCCATTTTTAATTTATGCAAACTGCCTTTTATTTTTCAAAGCTCCATTGTGCTAAGAATAACAGTTTCATCCAAAGGGGAAATAAGCAAGACAAAGCTAACATGTAAATTAATTAGGAAAAAAATTTCCTTCAATTTATTTCAAAGGATCACATCGAGTAGGCAATTTTTTCTTCTATCTGTTTTTCTTTGAAACGCACATCATTCATCAGTTCTTTGCTTTTCAAAGGCGATACTAAAGGTTCTTTCATTTATTAAATAAACACTTTTCTCAGTTATTCAAAGTTTTATTTTTTATCTTCTTTATACAACTACGCTTACGTTCCGTCTGCGCGGTAGAGCGTTGGGCTTTTTTTCTCTCGGTGGCTGAGGTAGTCGGTCTCAGGCGTAGATAGCAAGCTCCTCCCCCAGAAAAATTGGTTTTTCGTCCAGCAAACAGGCAAATCAACCAGAGAACACACGCAATTTAAGAACATGGGAAGGTGAATTAATATTCCGGGTGGCCTTCGTGTGACACTTATTATATTACGCTTACATTTTTAAAAAACGTTTCCTTTTTGTATATGGAGCCAAACGATTCATATCTAAATTATTTGAAGAAAATCCTCCTTTAGCCTGTAATACAAGATGCAGTCTACATGAGCAGTTTATGCCAATTCATATACTGTATATATATTTTTATTTACATCAAGTTCAGAAACATAAGTTCAGAAAGGTAGGGCCCTCTAACATAAATATTTAACAAGAAATAATTGTCATATTAGGACCATCCAAATCGAACTTATAAGCACGTGTGTATTTATATCCGCAAATTGCGTGGCAATTTACCGACATAAAACTGGCAAATTATGTCCGATTAGCCAGTTTTATTAGACAAAAACCCCGAATTTTCGGGAGAAAAAACCTTGCTATCTATGCTTGAGACCGGCCAACTCAGCAACGGAGCGAAAAAAGCCCATAAAAGTTCCTCGCGTCGTTGATAGGATTCGAATCCGGACCTTTTCCACCCGGTTTGATGAGGACGGTGGCTACAACCACTGTGCTACACGTGCAGACTAACAAGAAATAGCTGGTTGGAGAGACATTAGGTGGAGATAGGCATACACCTAGGAGCCACCATAGACAGGAAACATATACATACATACATACATACATATAAGGATAACTTTAAGCATTTACGTTTTTAATGCCACATTCGCGAATGCTTAAAGCATTTACGAATGTAGCTAAAAAAAAAAAAAAAGTCTTTATTGTAACCATAAACAGACAAACTCGGGTTCAGGAACTCGCAAATTATATTGATGCAATAAGTTGATGCTTAGTGACAAATGGGCCTGGAGTACTGGGGTCCATAGTTTAATAATTTTTCAAATATTGCCCTGCCCGCACTGCCCGCACCCTGTTCTCCAGGGCCTGGAGCCATTCCAGCACCGACACAATTAGACGTACGAGATCTCCCGTGTGAAGGCGGACCTAACCAGATGCGGTTATCCATCCCATGTACTAAACAGATGCTTGTTACAGGCACAAGAACTTACTTCCAACCCAAGACCTCCGAAGCAAGTCGGCATATCATCCGCCTACATTCCGTACTATCCAGGAGTGTCAGGACGTATCTCGAAGATCCTGAGAAGTTACAACATCAAATGTGTGCAATTACCAGGTAGGAACCTACGTTCACTTGTCTCCAGTGTGAAGACCCCTATCACACCTGTCTTACGCAGCAGTGTAGTGTACCGTATCACCTGTAGGGCCTGTAACAGTTGCTACGTAGGTGAGACATCGAGACGTCTCCAGGATCGCCTTACGGAACACGACAGAGCAATCCGGCTTGCCGAAACTGACCAGTCCGCGCTTGCAGAACATTTTTGGGCTACCAACCACGATCTTGACCTCAAACGCGACTTTGAGATAGTGGACCACGCGCGACACTTTCGCCACCGCCTATGGCTAGAGTCACTAAACATAATAAACAACCCTAAGGCATTAAATCGCCAGAAAGGCATGCGTATACATCCCATCCTAGAGACAACCGTTTTATTGATGGATGATCACTGGCGTAAGGCAGCACACGTCCGTGCTACAACAATGACGCATGAGTAACGTGCCACACTTTGCTTGTAATGTATTCAAATTTGTCAGTTGATAAAGGGACACGGGTTCCGAAAGCTACTGAATGTACTTATATTTTATTTTATACTGGGTATACTGTAAATATCTATTTGAAAAATTATTAAACTATGGACCCCAGTACTCCAGGCCCATTTGTCACTATTCGATCACTTTATGGCCATAATACCTACAACGATTGTGCGCAGTTGCAAAAGTGCTTCCTCTCAATAGCTCGCTACAGGCAACATTTACGCTTCGCACACAGATGCAAAAGCAATCGAATTATACCTAAAGGGTTCCGATACAAAGCCCCGTTCCACAACTCTCATATGGATCGTGCCTGCTTTAACTTCAGCCTACGCACATTAAATTTGTGGATATCCCATCTCCACCGTGAAATCAGGAACGCCGACTACAACAAGTCCAGACTGTTACAACATCTACAAGGTAAGGTCTCGCCTATTATATTTACAAACCTTATACATACCATCTGCCATCGGGCTAGTCAGACCTCGGATACCTACCGTTTACGCCAACAGCGCAAGTTCATAAACTTGAGCATAGAAACTAACTCCTTAAAGACGAACACTCGTTCAGACGACACGACTTCTTTCGTGTTGAATCTAAGTAACAAACAACTGTCCAACGAGCAGCTGAGTGTTTTATCAAACGGTATGAAATTCGCCGTTATACCATCGAAACTTCCCATCACACAGCAGCTCGCTATGGGTATAGAAGCCAGTATTACCAACCTTCCCGAAGAAACTGCCAACGAGATCCGATTCAAGACTGCCGCAGTCCTCCGCAACACTCGAAAAACGTGCTCAAACCTCAACCACCGCCAACGTGCCGCCCTGTCATCTATAAGAAAAGACAACTCCATCGTTGTACTTCCTGCGGATAAAGGGCGCCGGACTGTTGTGCTGGACCGATCAGCCTACCGAGAGAAAGCCTTGGCCCTATTACTCGATCCTAACGTATATGAACCTCTACCTGATCCTCCCGTTAAAGTCTTGAAACGTCTGGAAGCAAATGTTAATAAGCTTGTCCACGCATGGCTTAAAGATAAGAAGATCCCGACCGCGACTCACCATCTTCTGCGTGCTACTGGCTGCCAACTACCGCAATTCTACGGATTACCAAAGATCCATAAACCGGGTATTCCTCTCAGACCTATAGTGTCTTGCTGCAGTGCCCCAACGTATGAACTGTCCAAACACATCGCGAGCCTCCTCTCGCCTCTTATAGGTAATACATCTCACACCGTTAAAAACAGCAGTGAATTCATTAACATCATTAAGGACATTTCAATCCCTGATAACTCTGTCATGGCATCATTTGACGTGGTTTCTTTATTCACCTCGATTCCCGTCCAACAGGCCGTGCACTGCGCCAGAAGGCTCCTTGGGAGCGACTTAAGCCTCCAATCCAGGACGTCACTATCCACTGATGACATCTGTACCGCCCTCAACCCATGCCTCTCTAGCAGCATCTTCACCTTTGAAGACTCACTCTACAAACAAGTACATGGCACTGCTATGGGTGCCCCTGTCAGTTCCGTAGTAGCTAACATCGCCATGGAAGATCTCGAGAAGCAGATACACCAGAACCCACCTACACCTATTACAACGTGGTGTAGATACGTCGACGATATTTTTACCATAATACCACGTGGTTCTGAAACGGTACTACTAGAATACCTCAACTCTCTATCCAATTTCATCAAGTTTACCGTAGAATCAGAGGTGGACGGTTCGCTCCCGTTTCTGGACGTGCTAGTGCATCGCGTAGGCCCACATCTAGAGACCTCAGTATACCGCAAACCCATGTGGTGCGGTCAATTCACCAACTACGGGTCCGGCCACGCTCCAAGCCATCTCAATAGCACTGCCCGCACCCTGTTCTCCAGGGCCTGGAGCCATTCCAGCACCGACACAATTAGACGTAACGAGATCTCCCGTGTGAAGGCGGACCTAACCAGATGCGGTTATCCATCCCATGTACTAAACAGATGCTTGTTACAGGCACAAGAACTTACTTCCAACCCAAGACCTCCGAAGCAAGTCGGCATATCATCCGCCTACATTCCGTACTATCCAGGAGTGTCAGGACGTATCTCGAAGATCCTGAGAAGTTACAACATAAAATGTGTACAATTACCAGGTAGGAACCTACGTTCACTTGTCTCCAGTGTGAAGACCCCTATCACACCTGTCTTACGCAGCAATGTAGTGTACCGTATCACCTGTAGGGCCTGTAACAGTTGCTACGTAGGTGAGACATCGAGACGTCTCCAGGATCGCCTCACGGAACACGACAGAGCAATCCGGCTTGCCGAAACTGACCAGTCCGCGCTTGCAGAACATTTTTGGGCTACCAACCACGATCTTGACCCCAAACGCGACTTTGAGATAGTGGACCACGCGCGACACTTTCGCCACCGCCTATGGCTAGAGTCACTAAACATAATAAACAACCCTAAGGCATTAAATCGCCAGAAAGGCATGCGTATACATCCCATCCTAGAGACAACCGTTTTATTGATGGATGATCACTGGCGTAAGGCAGCACACGTCCGTGCTACAACAATGACGCATGAGTAACGTGCCACACTTTGCTTGTAATGTATTCAAATTTGTCAGTTGATAAAGGGACACGGGTTCCGAAAGCTACTGAATGTACTTATATTTTATTTTATACTGGGTATACTGTAAATATCTATTTGAAAAATTATTAAGTTGATGCTTCACGTTGTATTGACTTGGCATTAATCCAAAATAACTCAACCAAAGCACTAGAGGGATTATACTGAAATACTAAAAATTCCTCAGCCCAATTATTCATCGGGAGAAATAGATAATTGATTATTAGTGTACCGTAAACGTTTTTGGAACAGCCAAAATCAACCTACCTGTTTTCCGCCATTTTCTTCTTGTTTCACGTCATCCAATGTTCCTTGAGGATACTGAAAAACAAGCAAAAATGTTTAGTCATTGTTAACTCTTTAATTAATCTTTTAGTAGTGGTATAAAAGTGTTTGAGGAATAAATAATCTTTAAACGCAGCAATTTTAGAAACTGTACTAGAAAAAAGCATTAGAAAAAGAAAAGCGATAAATAGGAAAGAGAAAATAGTGTTATGGGAAGTAAAAGGGCTAACGGTTCTAGCCTAGTTCATACCCATCCATCACAAAAACACATTAAGGCCACTTGAAACTTGACAAAGACAAAATAGTCGCGGTCTTAAAAGCAGGAAAGATTACTCCCAGTGAACCGGGCTGGACTTTCTGTATACTATCTTTAGCTAAGGCGCGCACTTTAATCTACAATACGAAGTTATCTATCACTTTGTGTCTTTTTTTCATACAAGTTAAAATATAATACTGTACGAAGTTTAGACTATGAATGCATTAAACACGCAGCATCTTTTTGAGAGCAGTCGTTAAAAAGAAAACTTTTGTTCTATTTTGCGAATGTGAAAAGAAAAAAAGAAAGAAAGGAAGCTACCCTGTTTTAATAAATACTCCTGCCAAGTGGCGTATGGACTTCCTTTTACTCCAATCAAACAACGTAAGTGCGCATGCCGAACTGCGCATCTAATTGCGAACATAAATTAACTACGAAGTAAAATATTACCCACTGTCGTTTCACTTCCAATCAGTTTTTGTTACTGAAAAGGAAATTCGAGTTAATGAGAGGGAAGCAGTGAAAAAGGCTATGAATAGAATATCAATGACAACATTAATGAAATATTCTACGCTCGCACATAATATGTCTTCTGTTAGAGCTAGCGGAAGTGAGTGAAAGATAATGCGCCACCTACCGGTTTCAGAATTCTCACGATGAAGTAAGTGTTAATTCCTGCTTGCCTCAAAGCTTCTTCTCTAGATTGGCCCTCTGCTGGCGTAATCTCAAATTCTCCATTTAGGTAACTCAGCGTTTTTTCTGAGATATGAACTCTCCTTCCAAGAAATCAAAGCAAAAAAGGAATGAGTTTTTGATGGAAGTCTAAAAAATTCCTTATTTTTTTGAAAAATGAAATGAATAAAAAGCTAAAATTGAAAAATAAAACTATAAAAAAGAACTCGATTTTAGCCTTTTTTTATAACGAGGGACATTAATATAATTTTCTAGTTACTGATATCCTTTTAGTCTACTTTTATTATTTTAGTTCTATGTTGGTATAATACTGACTTAATTAGTGTCATGCCGATGTTTTCTTCAATTTAATGGAACTTCGTTTAAATCGCATACAGCGTCATTCAAAATGAGGCAGATGTTGGAAATGGAAACACAACTCTGGTGGTGTGAGCATTCGAAAAACATTTCAGGCTGGGCTGTAGATTATGCTTAAAACGTTTGCTTGTTCAGTTGTTGGGTATAGATAGGCTGTGGCCTTGTACGAGGATGTATTCTTGTAGCTCTTTGTTTCTCAGCCCTCGTGGGTAGCATAGTTGGTAGAATCGCCATCCTCCCCACACCGCGTGGAAAAGACCCGAGTTTGAGTCCCGTCGATAACGTGAGGAATTTTTCAGGGCCTTTTTTACAATGTGGCTGAATTAGTCCACCTCAGGAGAAGATAGCGTGGCTTTTTCTCCCGGAAACTCGGATTTTTCATCCAGCAAACAGAAAATCGATCTCAGAACACACGCAATTTACAGACAATATACAGGGAGCAATATAGCCTTAGTTACTTATGCTTCTAAAACCCTACAACAACAACAACAACAACAACAACAACTTTGTTTCTAGTTGTGTGGTTTGTTTCTTGTTGCAGTCTTCATCTGAACTAAATTGTACGAAAATGAGTACTTTGATCTTCTCCAACGTTTTGAAAAACAAGATAAGTGTTTTAAAACACAATAACGTGAATAACACAATAAAAAAAATATTAAAATGGGTTGTACGAAATTGCATTGCATATTAGTTAAACGAAACTGCATGAAATTAGGATATATATTTTCATTTTTAGATGTGCATTTACCGCAAAAAAAAACACAAAAAAAAAAAAAAACGAACTCTGTATTAGCTGGCAGTTATTTTAAAGGAAGCAGGATTTCTCTCACCATTATGCTGCATATGATATAAGCAACTAGAACGCCAGCAACAACTTGTGCACAGCACGTAAGTTTAGATCTTAAAAGTGATGCGCTACTATTAACATTTGTGGGACATTTGCTCTTCAAAGCTGCTTTAGGGACTCGTTCAATTAGGAGGACTTGGTTGCATTGTCCAAATAGATCAAACTCCCTTTAGTGAAAAACAGCTACCATCGAATCCGTAGCCTCAATAAAAGAAATTCATGGTTATTTAGTGCCTATAATCCCCAGAAAGGACTGGCTATGCCCGATTCCTTGAAAACAGAGATGCGATAATGATCACAAACGGGCGCATTACACTTCGCGACGAATGGCGAGCATATAGTACAATCAAAGACATTCCTGGCAAGACTACGACCTCCTAACAGCCAACCATTCTGGCACTTCGTAGATGCCGTATTGGCAGTCTATAGTAATGACGTCAAAAGATATTGGACAGATTGAAAACAGACTTAAAACGTATGAGCGGCACATACAGGGGCATTCTTCCTTGTTATATCGATCAGTTGATGTAAAGGGATCGGTATGGTAAGAAAAAGAAAATTTTTGAACTTTATATTGAATTATTTGGATACATTTCATTATTATATTTTCATTGTGTTTTTTACTCGATTGTTGTTTAAATGGAATTTTTTAATGAAATGTTTAATGCCAATTAGAAATAAAAATTATATCTTATCTTTGTGTCGTACTTCGATCAATTTTCCTAAGCTGAACTTACGTACTAATTTCATTACGATAACGTAATTTCGCATACTAAGAGAAGGGAAGAGAACAACCGCCCTGTGCATTGCACTTATGCACAGGGCGGTTGTTATGTCCAGTGTTACTGTTGGTCGAGAAACTCTCTGACGTAATCCTGATTAGGAGACGCTGCAATTATTTGCAGAACTGAAGCCTAAGTGAGGCCTCCAGACCTGTATACAGTACTCAAGATGCGGCCTAATCATGGCCTTAAACAAAGGGATATCACCTCTTTATCCTGCAAGCAAAATTTCTGTATATCATTGACAAAACCCCATGAGCTATCCTGGCAGCATGTCTGCACTGCTTAGAGAATTTCATGTCTGACTGCATAATTACTCCCCCCCCCCATATCTTTTCTCATTCTGCACTACCCTGAGTGTAGTACCATACAGCTGATAAGTTACTCTGGGATTATTGCTATCCATGTTCAATACCTTGCATTTGTCAATGTTAAACTTCAACTGCCATTTCTCAGCCCAAATTTCCAAGATCTTGTTGCAGTAGCTCACCCTGATTACTGTCGTTTGGCCTGCTTGCAAGTAACCCGAGTTTTGTGGAGAAAAACCATGCAAATCCTCGAATGAACGACTACCTCAGCCACGTTGAGAGAAAAGCCGATAAAACTTTTTCGCATCATTGATGGGATTTGAACCCGGGTCGTTTTCATCAGGTGTGAGGGAGGACTAATCCTCAAGCAGCCCTTATCTCAATTAGAAAATATAACATTTCTCTAAGTATATCTAGTGAAGCCAGTGGCCATGTATAGTACATTCTTTTAATTTTAATTTTCTTCTAAATTTCATTTTACCTTTTTGTGTTTATTTCACATTGAAAAAAAAAAAAAAAAGTGAAACTGTACAGAGATCTGTTCTAACTATGCTTAGAAGATGTTTTCCGTCTAACATCCTCCAAACGTACAACATCCTGAAGATTGATCCCCACAAGTTCTGTGATGAGAAAGCGTACAGATCTGAGAAGATACAGGACATGTACCACTACATAAAACTGTAGAAGTTTCCTGATTATCTCCTTCAGGATGGAATCTCCCATGAACTCTACTTTGCTGAAGAATTAATTTGTTTTAAATAATTATGTGTTTTGTATGTATTGGCTGTATATGCACACATTAGGACGCGTATGTGTTTATATGTCTCTACCTTTTGCTCGTGTCACTGTATATATTTTTATCTGCTATATTTGCTCACTTTAGATGTTATTTTGTTGGATAAAGAAACTAATGTTTATAATATTATATAGAAACTGTTTCTATAAAATAGAAATAATAATAATATGCGTAATTTATGTACGACTTCTATGTTTGCTGTCTAAGTTATAATGTACAAATGTATATAGGCACCCTCCTAGCTGAAGGCTGTTCAGGGGTGAAGCATATGGAATAAATTGAATAATAAATAAATAAAATAAATAAATCTGTTAAACATAGATCATTATTAGTTTCACCTAGCGTATAAATTGTTTTAAAATAGAAAAAAAAAATGCATTACATCACTGTATGACTTGTACCAGTGATGCGGCACGTTTCCCCTGTAGTCCATTTACATCCACACTCACTTCGGCATGATTAGGCATATATTCGTCATTGTATTCGAAGCCAAACTGACCAACATCAATCGAAGCAATAGGAACGAATTTCCAGCTGTACCTCATTTCATTATCTCTCGCTTGAGGTATGCCATTTAAGTGCTAGAACTCTGTGTTAAACAATCCTTCAATGGCATGAACAATTAATGCCGAACTCTAGTTGTATGCCGGACTTCTACTGTACTTCATGATAGCCTTTATGGACTGTACTCTACCGTATAAACAGATCTGAACTGACCAATGCAAGGAAATATAATTAAATTATTGAAAATAAATGTAATATTCCAGCTATAAATGATATAGTTATCTCTGTTGGCGATTTGCAGCTCCACTTTGCTAAAACCAGCTTCACAGTTTGTTTTCTCTCTTACTCCTGGTTTACTGTTATAATATGCTGCCAACAGAAGGGGAGAACTTGGAAGTTTATTTCAAACGTAAGAGAAATCCTTTCAGCTAAGTAAGGCTGTTTAACCACAAGGCATTTCCATTGAATGAAACTACGTTCCACATGAAAGTTTCTCATTGTGGAGACTAATGCGGGAGAACAAATCTCTGCGATTAAACATCAATATTTGATGAGCATTCCATTAGGTATCTTGTGGATATCAGCGGTACCTCGTAACCTTCAGTGATATCGCTTGGAACTTTGCGTGGTTTTAACTTGAACCAGAAGGTTATTTTATTTAACACTTGGAGATGGAGTAAAGGTGAAGATGTATACTCTAGTCGGTACAGGTAAATAAAACTTACTATAAAATTAAACTTTTAAATTGAAATTTTTTCCAGATAGTTTTCTTAATAATGTTTATAACTGCTATTTTATTATGCCTTAGTAATAGAGTATTTATTAGTGGAGAAATTAATGTTCTAATTCGATCATCGAAACAACGACTGGTGAGGATTCCTGCAAATTTATAGTTTTTCTGTTCCCCCATTCAACACAGAGATACAGTTGTGAAATTATTAAAAAAATTTTACCAATTGAACATTTCTAGAGGAAAGATTTTATAACCACAAAATTACAATAGGTATAGCCGTCTCATGTATCATGGTGGTTATAATTACGGTCCTCTCTAGGACCTCGCCGGTAACACAGTGGATATAATCACTCCTTCCCACAACGCGTTGAAAAGCCATCAATTCAAATCCCGTTAATGATGCGATGACTTTTTGTGGGCTTTTTCACAATGTGGCTGAGTTAGTCACACTCAGGCGAGGACTGCAGGATTTTTCTCCCAGAAACTTGCGTATTCTTCAAGCAAATAGTCAAATCGACCAGAAAATACTGCCATGGCGTCAGTGTATGTATTGTGTTATAGACACAATACACACACTATTATTTCCCTTCGGCCAGCAAATATTCCTCTGCATATTAAACTTATAAATACTACAGAGTTTCATAAAAAAAAAACGATTTTTTTTCCTCATAACTTCCTTGTAAATAATTGCAACCAGTTAAATCAATTAACTGTTTTGAAACCCTAATGAAAACTTATCATCGATATGTCTCTCAGCACTTTCTGCCAACCACGATTTATGTGCAATTCTGGCGAAATGCTTTTCCATTTTCTCTTATTGGAGAAATGTAATTCCTGCATATGCGCAGCAATTAAGCTAAAACGAACTAATGAATATAAAAGGATTTAATTAAAAAATCTAGGTCACTCGCTCCCTATTGGTTACTATTTCCAAAATAAATCGTTAATGTTTTATTTTTCTATTTACTAAGGTCACAACACCCGTGTTTTGGGTTTAATTTAATACTACATGTAGTGAGTTTGAGTACCACACCCTTTTATCGTGCGTAAAGAGGGACTATCATATGGGAGAACAGTTCGAATGTGTAGTGAACTCTCGGATCCCTTGGCAATTTTCATAATTTTTTCTCTCAGATTAAGTTCTCAAGCCGTCTGCAGTTTATAATTTTGGAACGTAGGCTGCTTTGAGTCGCTGATCAGTGGATGCTGATAAATAATCATAACACAACACATGATAAAACTGATACTTCTCTAAGAAGTTTATGTCATTCTGTACAGAATAAAATTGCTAATTTAATACTTATATAACTTTTGAACACTTTTAATATTAGGTCAGAAACACATCCAGACACAAAGTTCTACATGCAGTGATTTCACGAATTACACTTACCCTGGCATCCCGCTACTTTCCATCTTATTGGCTAGCACCACATCACGACTGTACACGTCGAATTGCCACTGTCTTTGTCCTAGGACACCCGCCAGGACTGCACCTGTGTGAACGCCCACCCTCATATCTACACCGGACTTGGTCTGTTCACGAACAGATCTGAAAACAGTAAAAACATAAATAATTGTTTTATCTTTGCTTAGAGACGAATCCAGGAATGTCAAAAGGCTTGGAAAGAATGGGTGGTGGGGATATGAAGGACGATAGGATAAGGCATAAGTTACCTTAATTTTTATTGCATTACGGAAAGTTAAACCTAAAAGAGAAATATTAAATTATGAAAAAAAAAAAAAAATTGGGCCTTGGCTATCTGGGATGATAAAAAGCATTATTACCATTGCTATCAAAAACAGAAACGTATCCATCTACTAATCTCCTTATTCGTTTCCTAATGCATCTAAGCGTATCCATCTGCAGCTAATGCATCTAATGAATGTGCTAAAACTGTTCAAGACAATAATGTATCATATCCCAACTAGCTTATATTTAAATATTTTTTTTCGGCTTCATTTTGTGCCTACACTGAATATCGCAACAACTGAAAAAAAAACTAATCAATCAAAATTCGATTTTGAACAGGCTACAAGTAGAAAAATTTGCTTTTTGTCCAAATGGTAAAAGACCAGTATTCTGGTCTCTTACCGTTATGCAATGCTCCAGTGTGGGACCAAAATTTCCCTATACTTCCTCTTAAGCTGGCACACCGGTTGCTGCTCTCTTCCTTTCTGCGGCCGGGTGCAAGATCTCGCTATTTTCTTTTCTTTCTTTTTTTTTTCCACGTACTGCCCTGTCCTGGGGCTCCCCAGACCAGAACAGCCCCATTCTTTCCCTCTCTTGTTCTAAGGAGTGGTTTTTTTTTTTCCTCCTCTCTCACAGTCAGTCCCGGATTGGGACTTCTTTGGGCTGGAAAGTTCCCCTCCTCTCTTGTCTCTTTCCCCTCTTCCTCATTATCCGGAATTGAATTCCTCCCTGAAAAATTCTTTGCTCAAGGAGTAGAGCGAGCTAGTAGTAATGGAGACCTTCCTGTGGCTAGGGATGAGTACTTGGAAGCTGTCTTCCAGATGAGTGCTGCTTCTATGTAGCCAAAAGGTCAAAACCCAACACAACACAACACAACAGAAAACACACTAAAGCTCACAAACACCGTTTTTTTTTTTTTTTTTTCTTTTCTCTCTCTTTCCTGTCGTTCTCCCGCGCGGAATGAAAAGCTCCTGTGTGGGATAAAAACTTTTTTTTTCTCTCACTTTCTCTTCGTCTATCTTCATCCGGCACGGCATTTTCTTGAGCGGGATGAAATTTATTTATTTATTATATATAATGAATAAATAATATATATATATATATATATATATTTTTTTTTTTTTTTTTTTAATAGCACACGCATATGGCCTAACCTTAACAGAGTCTGTAAAAATGAACAGGGCAACGAGACGGAGATGAACTTATGTTCTACGAGCTGCCTAAACAGAAAATACAGAATAAAAAAAAACGTGCTTTTATTCTGACTTTTTACAAAGTCAAATTTTATTGCAAATTTGACTTTGTTACAAAGTCAAATTTGCAATAAAATAGCATATGCTGACGATTTAGTGCTATGCATACCAAGCAGGTCAAGGCTTTTGCTAGAAACAAATGGGAAAGAATTTTTACATGATTTACTGGAATGGTCTAGAATCAACAAACAATTTCTGAGACGAAAACGAAAACTAATAAACCGGATTATAACAGACCTCCTAAACTTCATATCAACAATGCCCATATTCCTTATGTTTCTCAATAAATATTTTGGTCTCTTAATTGATGATAAATTTTCTTTTATCCCCCATGTAAAGAACTTATCTGAAAAGATTAAGAAGTTTACTGCCAGTGTTATTAGGCTCTTCAGAGTTGAATGGGGTATAAAGCACAAAACTTAAAAGGCTATATTTTTGCCAATTGTAGTATATGCGGCTGCCATATGGTTTCCTAGAGTTACTCACGTCACAGTGAAGGCCAAACGTTTATCATTGCAGAGAAAGATGATATTGGCAACACACAGATGCTGCAGAACAACATAAACCAATGCATTAGAAGTGATCTGACGTTGTATCCCGATTGACCTTTATGTGGCATAGCGAGGCATGATTTCTAACTTAAAGAAAGGGTTGGCAACTCAAATCCTCGACATTGTAAGTAATCCGGCCACGGACATTCGGCAGGGGAAAATTAATTTTTGGACAAAATTCACTGAGAAGTGGAAATACAGATGATAATCCAGTAAAATAGGACTCACTACCATGAGTTCATTGAAGATGCAACATTTGCTGTAAATAAGAAAGTTATGGGATGGTTTCACCCTTCAATGACGTCATATTTAATTACTGGACATGGGTCACTGCGGGATATATTGTGTAAATTTCGACTTGAACCTGACCCTTTGTGTTTTTGTGGGGCAGTAGAAGATTGGAGGTATGTTCTACTTTATTGCCCGGCTTATGACAACTTCAGACAAGAACTATTTAATAGCATTCAACCTATTAGGACTGACAAATTCAATATTTTGATTCAAGATGCCAAGAACTTTGCGGCATTCCAATCTTTTTCTGATAAGGTATTTAAAAGAAGACTACCTTGTTTACTAATTCTAGAAGTGGACAGTAGCCTGATGTATTCATGAAGTTATATTTCTACTTTACTAGGCATTAACTATACATAGAAGGATTTATTTGTTCTCTGGGATTGAGAACTTTTTGGTTCAATTGTTTTAAGGAGCTAATGACCTGTAGCCTGTGTTGCCCCGATTCATATCTAGTTTTAGGACAAGACTACACAAACTCTGTAGTCTTTCTTTGGATTATAAGTTAATCTAATATTTAAAATTATATTTTAACATGCATTGAACTTTATACAGGATTTTGTAAATTATTTTATTTTTTTCCCCCTCGGGTTGGGCAGCCTGAGGGATTCTGTCCTTTGGTATTGCACTCCTTCCACTGGACGACAAATTAATGCAGCAGCACTAGATAATAGAACCAGGCATAACTCCTCATGCTTAGAAATGATCTGCCGGGTATTGATCACTGTAGACAGTGTTACTTTTTCAATACAGATTTTCCAAGGTGGAGTTAGTGCCACCTAAACGTTTAGGTGTCACCAAAAACATGTACATATACATACATACATACATGGTATATCTTGTGAAGTGAAGTTTTTTAAAAAAAAAAAAAAAAAACATCTTGATAAACCACCTCCTACCATTCCCAGTACACTCCACTTGATGCCTCCTGTTGTCTTTCTACAGGACGTTACAAGAATTGTGAAAAATCTTTATGCCAAGATAACTCCAGATCCTGATGGTTTTTCAATAGTATAATGTACAATCGATTTGATTTAAAATAATTAAAACTTCAACTGACAGAAGGCAATATGAGTGTGGTAAATTTGAGTAGTCTCTACCCCCAGGAGAATTGGACTTTGCTTACCTGTATTTTATAAATTAGTTACATCTAATACAAATTGTTTATCATCTTACATTCACTTTTTGAGTTCCAGACTTATTTTTGTCTGAATAGGAATAAGATAGTGCTTGTAATATACAAGAGATAATATCAATGAGAACTGGATTATTTTTCGTATAGATTATACCTATACTCTATGTTTGTTCATTACTTTACCTATAAAGATAGAGGGGGAAACTGATTTGAAGAATAGGAGATGTGGAGGACAGTACGATTTGAAGAGCTTCTTTTTCAAGATGGGAAATTGATGGAATTTCTTTGAGAATAAAATGAAAAAGCACCCTATATTCTTCTTGAAGCCAAAGAATTTTATACAAATATTGTTTATGCTAGTACAGATATTTTTAAAATTAGATTTATTTTCAAAATTTTTTTATATTTGCAAATTAGATTTATTTGCAAACTTTTTTTATAATTAGATTAATTTGTTCTAAAGTAAATGCATCGAGGTATAGGGGTGGCACAGTGGTTACTATCGTCATCCTTCCACGCTATTTGCGAAAGATTTAAATTCGAATCCTGTCCTGAGAGGAAAAATTTATTTTTTCCAAACCATGACCGAGTTAGCCGGTCTTTAACGACGTTGTACGTTTTTTTGGAAATACAGGTATTTCATCCGCTAAAACAAGAAACAGGCAGGGAATACTCAATTTATAGACATTATACACGATTCCTAATGGCCTTACTTACCTTGGTGTTTAGTCAAACAGAAGAGAACATCGAATTTTAGTTAAGTTCCCAGGCGAGACAAGTAGGTGATACCGATGTCGCATGCCTCAGCCAATAAAGATAATAACTATCATCCCTCCCCGTTCTCTTTTATCTTTTCTGAGTGGATGCGATCCATTGAAATTCCCTAGAGGAACTGGAGCGCAGAGCAATCAACCCCAGTGAAATTAAAACAACTCTTGAGCTTCCTAAAAACAACATCTAAGACAGATTTAATCCCCATTGCCGAACAAAAATAAAACTCCACGGAAATATCAAAGGAAAAAACGCCGATAACCGGAGACTGCGCGGTCAAAGAGAAAGAAAGTGAACGTTGGCTTGTACTCAAACACATAATCCACACAAAGTAGATATCGGAAACCAACTTAAAAAAATAAATAAATAAACATAAGTTCTTAACAAAAGAGGGGAACTACCGCTTATTAAAAAGACAATGATGAAGTAATTAAGCAAATGATATGCATGCCATCAGAGAAATTTATAAAACTGCGATAAATTAACCTTTTCATTTTGAGCTTAAAGGATAAAGCAGAAATGTAATCCTTTAAGTTCACATCGGTAATAATGAACATCGCTCCAAGGTGTTAATTACTCAATATTCCCATTTTTCCCCATCTCCTTCTTCGTGAGAAATGAGAAAAGGCTCGCCAATCAGTGCTACAAAGAAAGAATATTTTAAAAAACGCTGTATTCTTAATAGAAATATGAATTCTAAAAGCAGAAGTGGCAATATAACATTCTTAATCTAAAACATATCGAATGTTAATGATATATCAATTGTAGCAATGTTTACATAATATTTTGTACACTGCTCCACAAAATTAACAGAACGCGTAGAAAGTGTGGTGTAACTCCTGCAGCTTGCGATGAAGCGGGACAAAATTTGGTATGGTGGTGGTGGTGTACCATAGATTAACAATGAATTGAGGAGACAGCGAGAGACTATGGACAGGTATAAGGGACATTATAGGGATTGTATAAGAATTGTCAAAAATGGTCCCATTACAGAAGTCGATACAAGACTCTCGAATATATGGTCATATGACATCAGTCTGTAAGATTCTATGGCAACAAATCCCATTCTTCCACAAGGGCAGACCTCAGCTCACCAAGTGACCAAATAGTGGTTGCTGGTGAGCAATGCGACATCGACACATGTTCGATCGGATTTAAGTCTGTGATCGTGCTGACTGCGGCATCGCTGGATATTTCCAGTTTCAAGATATTCCTCCACCACTTGAGCTCTATTTGCAGTGGCGTTGTCGTGCATGAAAAGAAAATTTGGGCCAACCCCATTCATCATTATTCCGCTCCACACGAGAACTTTAATGTGACCTTTCTGTCCTATAAATGTCCCTTATGCCTTTTCCGAAATTTCTTGCTGTCTCCTCATTTAGCATGATTTCTTAGCATGATATTTCACAAATATCATGCTAAGAAATTACTGTTAAAATCAGCATTAAAATAAATGACAATATTGCTAAATCTAACTCATATTTTCCACTCATTTCATCTAAACATTTATCCAATTCCCTCTTTAAATTTACATCATTGTCACGGTTCGCAAGGTTAAGCGGGAGTTTGTTCCATTTGCCAATTGTTCTTTGGCTGAAGGAAATTTTTTTTTTAACGCACTCTGTAATTATCCTTGTTTAATTTACATTTTAGCAGTTGTACTTTTATAAATGCACAAAGCCACACACGCGACTGAATTTAATTATGTCGTGCGTCAGCTATTTTTTTCCAACTTTTATTTTTTTTATATGAGGTAAAAAAAAACTCTTTTTTTTTAACCGGAGCGCCTCTCACCTGGCTAATAATAGCGCATGAAAGATTTCAGGGCTTCCAGTTACTTAAAATTATTCGTTTAACTCATCACGCGACGTATCCTTGGAAGATGAAAGAGGGTTGCTCATTAAGCTATTTTACTGTCCGTCCTTGTAATCTATAATGTATTAATATTAGGAGAGGAGTGGTTTCTGATTAACAAAGAGTTTTTCTTTCAATATAATAGGGAATTTCCAATTGATCTCAATGAATAGGGCTCAAATGACGTCGAGGGCTGTTGTAGTCCCGCTTGCAGGCCCATTTTTTTTGACCATCTGAATTATGCATAATTTTAAACATTATGACACGTATGTGTCACCATTATCAAAATGCTTATTAAATTTTGAAAATAATTGGAAGAAACTGATTAAACCTGCCATCTGGCGATGGCTTCATAGCACATGTAAGTGGTCACGTGATCGGGGAACTTAAACAGCCAAATAATTGGATTTCATTCTTTGCAATTAAATTTTTTCGTCTTTTTATCAATTTTTCATAAATAATTCATTAAAAACACATTTCAGAACGAATCCATGCATTTAATTTTCAAGTAATTTCATAAAGTTATTACAGATAATTTGCACAGCATTGCCTGTTTTTAAAAGTTCTTTTATTTTAAAATTGAGGGTTGATTATAGGGTTGTACATAAGTAAGGCTGTGTTGTATTAGGGTTTCAGGAGCATCGGGGACTAAGAGAGAGAGAGGCAGTCCAATGTACGTGTTGTCTGTAAACTGCGTGTGTTCTGAGGTCGATTTTCTGTTTTACTGGATGAAAAACACGAGTTTCCGGGAGAGAAAAAGAAAACTATGCTATCTTCGCCTGAGCCCGACTAACTCAGCCATATTGTGAAAAACGTCCAATAAAAATTCCTCACGCCGTGGACGGGACTTGAACTCAGGTCTTTTCTACCTAGTGTGGGGAAGACGGCGATTCTACCAACTGCGCTGATTTTTTTTTGATTTTTGGTAGTTGTTGGCGCATCGGCTTCTGGGGGCCATATTGCACCTCCCAAGGTTTTTGCAGTACTTTGATCCAAGCCCGAGGCGGGAATCGAACCCGCGACCTTTGGGTTGCCGGGTAGGTACTTTACCCACTCGGCTAGCCCGGTCGGCCCAACTGCGCTACCCACGAGGGCCACAAGAAAGAAAACTATGTTGAATAACTGTTGATCTAAATATCTGTACGTACTTGGTAAAATATTTCGTAATTTTCTTTGTTATTATTTCAGAATAATTTGAAAGTATGAAAATTAACCTGAATCTTAAAATGAAGAGGATTGAAATTGTAAAGTGGCAAACATTATACGAAAATACTGCAGAAAATACTTCAAGCCAGTTTTCAAGCCATACAGTTTTTGTACATAAATCACACACAATAAAGGCCATAGAGCAAATTGGGAAGAAGTCTGATGAAGTGGGAACAGTGTCCAACTATCAAAAGATGGCATACCTTGTATCTCTGCCAATCATCTGCATATTTGGAACTTGTAAGTGAAGATATCAGAAGAGGTCCGAAAAAATCTCAAAGAAACCAAAGTTTGGAACTTAAATATTTTATGATCCCACGTTGCTATAAACTTGAAACGAGGATGACCCAGATAGCAGATTGGAATTTGCCAAGTGGTTTTTAGCCACGAGTATTACCAACCATATATCGGTGACAATGTTTTTTAGCCGATGAAGCCACATTTAAAATAAATTGATCTGCTAACAACTCAATTTATTTTTTGACAAGGATTTAAAAGATTTTGGTTTGACAATGTGAACTGTAATTTGGACAGGAGGTTTTCTAGGACCTTTTTTCTTTGAAGGAATTGTGACTGGGGCTATCTGAGACTGCTAAGATGCCCTTTCTATTGTGCAAACATTAATTAAGATATAAATTTAAAATAGTGTTGTTCTTTACAGTCAAACATGTTAAATGGAATTTATATCTATTGTTATGGACAAATATGTTGCGTTCTGAAGCTACAAAGCGTTTCCGTGAGGCAGATTGGAGATGTCAAATCAGTGAGCACATGCACGAACCCGAAGATACATAAGTTCCAGGCATTCCAGGAAACGAAGTGCATTTAGGTGGAGCTGGATAGACCGACCGAGGGACTAGTGAACGTTTATTATTCCGCCTCTCACCGTGTCACTAATTAACTTTCTCGAGTACACGACTTTCCTTTAACAAATGACTCTCTTTGCCAGTAGCAGGAACGAAATGGCATTGCACAAAAGAAGTCCATCATGGTGTTTTGTTGTTGTGCCTCTTGCTGCTGTACTTTCCCCCTCATTAGTGTTTGTCAGCAGCGCGATGGCACCTTCACGATAAACGAACAAAATAAATAAACCTGGAAAGTTTTTTGCTTCTGCTTGTTCGGAAGATTTACGTCCTCAAATAGACAAGTGGAGACGTACCGAACATGGTTAACACCGCGTTTATTTTCTACCAACACCATATTTTGGCATCACCACTACGTTTATATTTTTATTTATATTTTTTCAATTAACCAACTTTCGGAGAGCGGACTTAGAAGATCGCTTCATTTGTGTTTAAATTTTGACTGGGGGAAAATTGCAAAATATCAGAATAATGACAAGACACGAGAGTACATACACCAATAGTAGGCGTTTTTAGTTCGCTTCGACATCTTCAAAATAGGATTGTACAGCATTATTCAAAATGTTGAAAAAAAAAGTGGAAAGTAGGCTTAAATTAATTCTAATCAGAATTGTTTTTTTTTCTTCCCGCAACAGATTTATTTAAAATAAAGTTTAATTAAAATCTTGTAGTTGTATGTTGTTGTTGTCGTTGTAGGGTTTTAGGAGCATCAGTGACTAAGGCTATATTGCTCCGTATATACTGTCTGTAAATTGCATGTTCTGAGGTCGATTTTCTATTTGCTGGACGAAAAACTCCAGTTTCGGGGAGAAAAACCATGCTACCCTCGCCTAAGACCGACTAACTCAGCCACGTTGTAAAAAGGCCCATAAAAATTGCTCATGTCATCGGCGGGACTCCAACTCAGGTCTTTTCTACCTGGTGAGGGGGAGGACGGCGATTCTACCAAATGTGCTACCCATGAGGGCGCAGTTCTATGTTCATTTACTGGATGAGACCTATATCCCCTTAGTGACACCATCCCACACTGACACCCTGATTATTGGAACAGCAGTGGATGAGATCCTATCCCAACACTGACCAACTAATGGACTGTACACTGTCATGGACCTGACGAAGCCACAGCTTTGCTACATACACGCCATGTTAGTGATCTGAGCCGGCTCCCTTGTTCGGCCCTTTCTTCTCCCTTACCCCGGCGGGGGGAGGTGACGGCTTTCCTGTCTCCTCCCCTCCTTGCCGACCCCACTCTTCCCTCTGGTGGGGTATGGGCATGCCCCACTGATTCTACCTGGGGTCGTCTCCCCTATTGACCCCATTCTTCTGTCTTTATCCCTCCAGTCTTCATTCTCCCTACCCAACTCTATCTGTATGCAAGCGAATGCCCCACACGCCAAAAATAACCGTGTCTAAATTACGCTGTTCGCCCACCATTTTGGCTTTTCTAATTCTAGCGCAATATTCCCATGCAAATTTTTTTTTTTTTATTATTATTTTTTAAAGGTCCTAGCCACTGAAATCCCAGGAAACTAGGTGGCAGGACCTGCCAGAGTCCAAATTTAAACTAGTGGTTACCTGGTCTGCCTCCATGGGGCGAAGTGCGGGCAACCTTGGGCCTCAGCTGGGGTCCAGCGGCTAAATGGCCAGAAGAACAACGGTACATAACATAACACACTCACATGATCCACACACTTTTAAATCTCTGGCCTTCCCAGTGAACTGGTACACTCACAATGAAAGCAACGCGAAGATGGGGGGAACCCCTGGTGCCGTTAGACACTTAACACACTTTGCACTTTGCACTTTGTTCATTTCATTTAAGAAGAGTACTCAGTTCAGGTAAATATAACCCTCGACGATGATCCAGATAATAATGAAGATGCAAAGACAGGCCCTGCCTCTAAGACTGACCGAGAGAGTAGGAGTGCTTGTGGGTTAAGAGAAGTACAAAACAACCAGTGCTCACAAACGGAAAACGCCGAGAAGGGGACAAAGCAAGACTCTATCCCACCCCTGGGCACTTCACTACCGGAAGGAACAGCTCTCGAACAGATGTTTGCCCTGCGCACTCAACTAGAGAATTTAATGTCCAAATCAAACAGTAGAATCACCACCGGTCTCCGTTTTGAAATCATGACAATTTGGACAAAACTGGAGACTATAATAGTAAACCAGCACGTAGAACAGGAAAGGGCTAAGGCCAAGTTGGAGGCATACCTAGATGAGCGGGGCAACCAAATGCCACAGCGCGCCCCTTCGTATGCAGACGCGCTGAGGACTGCACCCAATGGGACACAACTACCAAAAGCAAGTGGGCCCCCCCTTGGGGAAGAAGACACTGATCAAACAGCCAAACCTGGTCGTTTTAAGACCAACAACGCAGGATACTGCGCAAACAAGCGAAGAAATCAAAAACCACGTTATGAAAAATCTAAATGAAGAACTGAAAAATACTAAAATCAAAAGTATAAGGAAAACCAGAAACGTGGGAGTGGTCATAGAGACTGAAACCAGGGAGGAAGCCCAAGAAATTATGGAAAACCCAAAGATCCAAACTCTAGGCCTCACTGCTGCGGCCCCCAAAAGAAAAGGGCCGTCAATTGTCATCTTCGACGTAGATAAAGACATCACCCCCTCCGAGATCACCGATGAAATATACCGACGTAATGTACATGGACATCTCTCGGACCTGGACAAGAGTGACCTTATTATGCCCAGATACTCAACCAAGCCAAGAGTTGGAAATGGAGTAAACTGGATAGTGGAACTAGCGCCGATTGTCTGGCCTATCTTAAAAGATCAAACGAGAATCTATATCAATTGGGGCAGTCACCGCTTCAGGGAGCACGTGGCTGTACCAAGATGCTATAAATGCTGCAAGTTCGGGCACACTTCACACACCTGTGCCCAGGCTGTCAGGACCTGTGGCCACTGCGCTGAGAAAGGACATGAATACAACACATGCCCTAACAAAGAATCTGAGCTTGTCTGTGCAAATTGTAAAAGTAATAAACTAGACCACCACCACTCTATTCGGGATAATACGTGTCCGTCCTATATAAGCGCCAAGAGTTTATACCAGATGAAAACTGATTATGGGCTCACAGCCTAAAAGATATAACTACGGAGTTAATAAATTTTTTCAAATCAACGCACAGCGGGCCAGGGCGGTGGCCGATCAGATAAGAATCAAGGCAGACCAAGAAAATGCAGATATTCTCATTATACAGGAACCGTACACTCACACGAGGTGGTGGTGACATAGTGACATAGTGTTTTTTGACAAGCGGCACCGGTGCTTTCGCACAACTCCGCATTTGAATCTCTTGTGAAGTAAGACAGTACAGTACTGTCAAGGCCAGATAGCATATGTTAGTGTATGTTCATGTTTGCTTAGTGCGGGTTATGTTGTTCATCTGGCCGCTTAGCCTAGGGTCTGTGGAACACCACAGACTGCTAGTTACCGTCACTGGCACTGGGAGCCGGACCAGGTATGTGGAAAGAGAACTCTGGCTGGCCGACCCTGGGGTTAGCCTGAGCTTCCCAGGGAGGGCCGAGAAAAAAAAAAATAATAAAATAAAATAAAAAAGAATAATAACATATAAAATAAAATAAAAATAAAAATAATATAAAAAAAATAAAAATAATAATAATAAAAAAAAATTAATAAAAAAGAATATAATAATAATAAAAAAAAATAAAAAAATAAAAAAATAAAATAAATAAATAAAATAAAATAAATAAAAATAAAAAAATAAATAAAAAAATTTTTTTTTTTTTTTTTTTTTTTTTTTTTTTTTTGAAATAGGAGAAGGGGTGAGAGATTGAGGAGAAGAAAGAAGGTAAGCAGAAGAGAGAGGGTGAGGTAGGGTGGGCTCCCCCCCTGGGGGGAGCCCACCCTACCTCAGGAAGAAGAGAAAAGGTTGTGAGGTCAAGTGACCCACAAAGTCAGATTGCCTAATAGCATGATCCTGCATTTGAAAGTCAAATGCCAGCCCCACTCCCAGAGGAGTATTTATATGAGTTCCTGCACAAGTAGGAAAATCAGATATTGTCATACACCTTGAAGAGAAGAGGTGCCAGCAAGTGAGTGGGTCCCACAAAGGGCAAGGGGCCCAGGGTCAACAATTTAATCTTCTTCATCCAAGGGTGACTTGTAGGCAATGAGCAGTGTCCCACACTGGGACTTGGATAATCTTCTCTTAGGGGATGAGAGGAGGCACATGGATTCATGAAACTCAAGGATTGCTTGGAGTTCTTGTGGCTATTGTAGAAAAGTCCTTTTTGGGTTCGTGGGTTTGTCAGATAGCTTCCTTTGTGAACGTCGAGAGATTCCTGTTAGGTCATGACAAAGATCAATATTCTGTTTGTGTTTTCCTCTGATTCCATTCAGGATATGTTCTGTGAATTGAGTTTTGGGTTCATTATAAGATGGGGGTGCATTGAACAGTTTGCTGTAGGTGAATTTGACGCATTTCAAATACAGTCTGGGCAAAAATAGTGAAGGCTTTGTAGTTGGTTTCGTCAATTATGTAGAGGTGTTCCTGCCCACTGGGTATATTTCCAGTTTTGGTAATTAGGAGACTTCTGGGTAAATCATAAAGAGGGCAATTATACATGAGGTGAATCCAGTCTTCATTGTCACCGCATGTGCAGAGAGGAGAATCGGTGAGACCCAGGGCATGCAGCTTGGCCCGAAACGATCCATGACCAGTGAGGAAGAACGAGACGTGAAGGCCTGGTGAGTACCACGGAGGAGGTTTTGGTGCAGTTATCATAACTTGTGGAAGAAATCTTTTAGTTGTTTCACCTTTGGTTGTTTGCTCCCAAGATCTTTGCCAATGCTGGAAGAGCTTAGTGTAAATCTGTTTCATTTCGTTTTTTGGATCATTAGCTAGATCGAGTGTTATATCCAGAATGGTGGTGGCAATTCCTCTCTTTATGCGGTATGCAAGGCCGCGACGAATAACCTCCAGGTGGTGGTGGTGGTCTAGTTTATTACTTTTACAATTTGCACAGACAGGCTCAGATTCTTTGTTAGGGCATGTGTTGTATTCATGTCCTTTCTCAGCGCAGTGGCCACAGATTACCCCCTGACCTACAAAATAATTCAAACAGATCAGGATACCTCCTGGGCTGCAATAGTTATTCGAAATCCAGAAATCACAGCAACTAAAATCTCAGCACTGTGTACAGCCTGGGCTGCCTGTGCCCACCTGATCAGCTCCATGGGATCCTTTTACGTGATCTCCCTATACTGTAGACCAGGCGAAGAGATTACCTATGCTATCAGATACCTGGAAGATGTCCTGAGAACTCTGCCAAACGCAAAAATCATCATCGGAGCCGATGTCAATTGCCGATCACCGGTCTGGCATAGTTTGACACCAGACAGGCGGAGCACTGCAAATGGTCAACGCCTGGAAGACTTCCTGGCAAACTCGACTATGACAGTAATTAACCAACCAAACAATCCTACCACCTTCTCAAACACCCTATGGGAGGCCACTATTGATATCACTATGGCCTCAAGGAACATTGTTGGCAACATTTCCAACTGGAAGGTCAACGAGGCGTGGACTACATCGGATCACAGGGTTATTTCCTTCCAGCTAAATCGATCTCTAGCTAGATCCCCAGCCATACGAGTCATGTTAAATAGATATGCAATTGAAAAGGCGAACTGGGACGTCTTCAGGACAACCCTAACTAATGAGACCCAACCCCACCTACTTCCCGACAACGCAGATGCTCTCCAAAGACAAGTCACTGATCTGATCACAACCGCCTGCAACTTGGCAATCAAAAGGAAAAACCCTGCCCCAGGCGCAAAGCCCTGGTGGAGCCCAGAGCTGCATAGATTGCGCCGAGAAGTCATTATAAGAAGAAAGACTTTTCAGCGTGCCCGGAGGACCTGGCCGGCACGTGAAGTGGAGGCGCTCAGACAGAACTACAGGGAAGTGCGAAACCAGTACACGGCCCTGATCCGCAAACGAAAACAAGAATCCTGGCAACACCTGGTCACCACCACTGGCAATACCGACCCCTGGGGAGTGGTGTACAAGATCCCCACAAACAAACTACCCAGGGGAGAGGTCACCACTTCAACCAAGTCATTACAAGGTACGGAAGCAACCACCTGGCAGCAATCCATAACAAACATTTTGGAGGCCATCCTACAACCAGCAACAAACCCAATCACTCAGGAACAAAAATCCCTCTGTGCAGAGAATGAGACTTACCACACTGAAGAGCAGGAATCTCCCTTTGACTTGGGAGAACTACAAACTGCTGCGGCCCTGATCAAAGATAGGAAATATCCAGGATCGGACCTGCTGGAGCCTGAGATTATAAAGAAAACAGTGGAGTGTGTCCCCGAATTACTACTTCATCTATTTAATACCTGTCTACGTGATGGTCACTACCCAACAGATTGGAAGTCGGCCAACGTAAAACTAATCCTGAAGAACCCGACGAAACCACCTGAACTCCCAAACTCCTACCGTCCCATCGCTCTCCTGTCGGTACTTAGTAAACTCTATGAAAGGCTACTCTACTACAGACTTCTCAAACACTACAACAATGCAAACATGGCTTCTCACAGATAATTTGGATTCAAAACGGGGCACTCCACTGTAGATGCACAATCTACAGTGGAGATTGTGCATCTACACAATCTACTGCACTCCACAATCTCCTTGAAGCAGTAGGAATTACCCAAAAGAAATACTTTCTGGTCATCGCTGTCGACTTTGCTGGGGCGTTCGATTCACTTTGGTGGCCGAGCGTCCTAGGCAGACTGCGCCAATCAAAGCTTCCAGTAAACCTATATAACTCCATCAAAAGCTACCTTTCCAACAGGTCAATCACTGTCAATGCTCCATATATGAAAATCACCAGACAGGTCTACAGAGGATGCCCACAGGGCTCGGTTCTGGGCCAATTCTTGTGGAATCTTGTCCTTGATGAATTCCTTGGCATGGACCTGGGAGAGGTCACCTCTCAAGCCTATGCAGATGATCTTATTATCACCGTTACCGGCGATTCTAGGGCCCGACTGGAGACTTTGGCAAATAATGCACTACAGAAGCTACAGGACTGGGCTAAACACCATAACCTCACCATCTCTGCCGCCAAAACAGATTCTATTCTTCTCAAAGGAAGTCTCAATGAAGCCAGACCGCCACAGATAAAAATCGACAACAGGACCATAAAATTCTCCACTCAACTCAAGTATCTAGGAGTTATACTTGACAGCAAACTGAATTTCCAGGCACATCTTAAATACCCAAGAAGAAAGATACGTAATTACACCGCCCTTGTCACCAGGGTCTCCAGACGGGACTGGGGACTCAATAGGCACACTCTGTCCTTATTCTATAAAGTGATATTTACCCCGATTATAACGTACGCAGCAGGCATCTGGTACCCGAAAGCAATCACTGTTAGTGGTAGAAGAATCCTAGACTCTCTGCAAAGAAACATCCTGCTCGCTACTACCCGTGCCTGCTGCACTGTCAGTACCCATGCTCTGCAAATCCTGGTATACCTTCATCAATGATATTGATGAAGGTATATCAGGCTTAATGTCGAAGTTTGCAGATGACACAAAGGTTGGCAGGGTTGTTAATGACAGTAATGGCAGTGTGCTACTGCAACAGGATCTAGATAATTTGGGCAGATGGGCTAAGAAGTGGCAACTGAAGTTCAACCTTGACAAATGCAAAGTATTGCATATGGGTAGAAGTAACCCCAGAGAAACGTACCAACTGTGTGGTACTACACTTAAGGTGGTAGAAAATGAAAAAGACCTGGGAGTAATTGTGCAGTCAGATATGAAGTTTTCTGAGCAATGCAGACAGGCTGCTAGGGCAGGTCATGGGGTTTTGTCAATGATATATAGGAATTTTGCTAGCAGGGAAAAGGAGGTGATTGTCCCTCTGTATAAGGCAATGGTCAGGCCACGCCTTGAGTACTGCGTACAGGTCTGGAGGCCTCATTTTAGGAAGGATGTAGATTTGCTTGAGCGTGTACAGAGAAGAGCAACACGATTGGTGAGGGGAATGAAGGGATCCTCTTACCAAGAGAGGCTTAAGTTCTGCAAATTGCAGTGGCTGGAGACTAGGCACCTGCGCGGTGATCTGATTGAAGTCTATAAGGCCTTGAATGGGTTGAGCACGCTGAATTCTGATGGGATCCTCCCACTTGTTCAGAATACGAACCTACGGGGACATAAGTTCAAATTAAGAAAGGACAGATGTAGAATAGATGTGCGGAAATTTGCCTTTAGCCAGCGGGTGGTTAATTGCTGGAACAAACTTCCATCTGTCGTTGTGGAAGTTGATAGGTTAAATAAATTTAAGGAGGAACTGGACAGGCATTTGGAGGGTATGGTGTGATTTTTTTTTTTTTTTTTTTTTGGCTGATGCTGCATAAGCTCCTACACTTGCTTTCTTGCATCATGTGCCACTACTACTACTACTACTACCATCCTCGAATTCACAACAGACCCCGCAAACGACAGAACAGCAGAAAAGAAGCGTTTCCTCACGCATCTGCAGCAGGCGTGGCAAGCGAGATGGACTACTTCCAACAAAGGCGAAATCACTAGAAAGTTCTTCCCTTACATTAACAGGGTGTTCCCCAGGCTTCCCCCCTGGTTTTCACCTGGTCTTTATGCTACATACCTGTTAACTGGCCATGGATCATTAAAAGGCAAACTGACGGCTCTGGGAATCATCGATGATCCCACTTGCACCTGTGGTGGGACTGAGAGTTGGTCACACCTTATGTATGACTGCCCCCTATATGAGGTTCTTCGCTGCACCTTTATCACTTCCTTGACCTACATACCCAAAGACCAAGAAACACAACTGCTTGATAGTAGGGAGGAATATACAGCTTTCACGCGTTTCGCACAAGAGCTCTTCAGCCGAAGGAAAACCTTATCTACAGTTCGTGTACCTGCGCCACAAAGGTCCCAAGGAAGACAACAGACGGTCTGAGACCATGATGGACTTTCATACAAACTAGACAGTCATGAACTTGACCACCACACCATCAAATGGACAACTATCCGACGATTGGAGTTTGAAAGCTACCATTGGATCGAATTAAATCCCTGGATTGGACACCAGCCGATGTCGATGACAGAGGCGCCAAATGGCGATTCTATCTGTGCTCAATTGTACAGTCACTTTCGACCCTATTCCTTCCCCTTTCTTCGCCTTCACCTGATTGACTGAGTGTACATTGACTGGTTGGGGATGCCTTCGCCTATATCCCCTTACTCTTACTTTCATTCCCCCTCTTCTTCTGTACACCCTGTACTACCTCACTCTATCTAATCGCTGCTTTTTTTTAAAAATTAATTAATTTATTTTATTATTATTTATTATTATTATTTATTTATTTTTTATTCTATTTTATTATTTTATTTTTATTCTATTTTATTATTTTATTTTTATTTATTTATTTTTTTATTTTATTTTATTATTTTATTTATTTTTTATTTATTTATTTTTTTATTATTATTATTATTATTTTTAAATTTTTTTTTATTTTTATTTTATTTATTTATTTATTATTATTTTTTTTTACTTGGTCTCCGCTCAGGAAGCTGAGGCGACCCAGATGGAGACTAGCCAGAGAACTATGGGCAGCCTGGCTACCTCCTAGTGGTCATCATCATCATCATCATCATCAGCCATTTTCAATCCACTGCAGGATGAAGGCCTCTCCAGCAACTTTCCAGTTCCTTCTGTTTTGAGCACTGGCCATCCATTTACTACTCAAAAACTGATGAATTTCATCTATCCATCTCCGCCTTTGTCTTCCAGGTTTTCTTCTAGCTCCTCTTGGGTACCATTCTGTTATTTTCTTAGTCCATCTGTCATCATGTCTTCGAGCTATGTGTTCTGCCCAAGACCATTTTAGTTCTTTAGTTTTGATAAGAATGTCCTTTACTTGAGTTTGTTGCCTAATCCATGTGTTTCTCTTCTTATCTAACAGTCTAATTCCCAATATAATTCGTTCCATTCTTCGCTGTGTAGTTCTTAGCTTCTCTTCCATTCTTTTGGTGAGTGCCCAAGTTTCACTTCCATAAGTCATGGTGGGGAGTATACATTGGTTCATTATTTTACGTTTCAGACAAACTGGGATATTGCTCTTCAGTATGTGACTATATTTCCTGAATGCTATCCATCCAAAATTTATTCTTCTCTTGACTTCCAGCCATTTATCATTATTACAGCTAATAACTTGTCCCAGATAAGTATATGACTCCACCTTTTCAATTACTGCTCCTTCAATCATTATTTCCCTTTCCGTGGCATACTTGTTCATCATTACTTTTGTTTTAGCCATATTCATCTTTAGTCCAAAATCCTTACTAACAGCTTCGGAGATATTGTGTCTCCTTGTCGAACTCCTTTCTCGATTTTAAATTTGCTACTGTCTTTGTCTAGTCTAATAAAGGATGTAGCACTCTCATATATTTTCTTCAAAATCATAATATATGGAGTATCTATGCCTTGTCTTTCCAGTGCCCCAAACATTGCCTTATGCTGTATGGAGTCAAATGCCTTTTCATAATCCACAAATGCCAGGCATAATGGTGTTTTATATTCATTTGCTTTCTCCATTAGCTGTGATATTACGTGAAGGTGATCCATAGTTGAGAATCCTGTCCTAAAGCCAGCTTGCTCTTTCGGTTGATTCTCATCAAGTATTCTTTCTAATCTGTTAGTAATGACCCTTGTGAACAACTTGTAGATGTGGGATAACAAGCTAATTGGTCTATAATTTCCAATTTCTAATTTATCTCCTTTCTTATGCAGCAAAACTATGATTGCATTATTCCACTGCTTAGGCATCACACCTTTTCTAATGCACTTTGTGAAGAGCCTTGCCAGTTTTTGTGTTATGTCTCTTCCTCCCAATTTTAACAACTCTACAGTACCTTCATCTTCCCCCGGGGCTTTCCGATTCTTCATTTTCTTCAATGTATGTTCTATCTCATCAGGAAGAATATCGGGTATGTCGTATGTGTTGCTACTTTGCAATCCATCTTCCCCACTGCTGGTATCATTCCCTCGCTCCTTGTATAATTCTCTATAGTAGTCTTCTGCTATTTGAATTATGCCTTCTCCTAGTGGTGTGTGCGGGCAACGTGGGGTTCCACCAGGGGCCCTGCGGCCAAATGCCAGGACACACAACAGAACCCAACACAAAACTACACATTCAACACACTACACTTTTTCTGGCATTTACAGTGTTCTGTATTTCTTCACAGTGTACATATGGCGCAGATGTGGGAAACCACAGGTGGCGCCCGACCCTAACACTATGCACACTATGCACTATGTTCATTTCATTTCATTCATTTATTTATTTTATTTTATTTTATTTATTTTTCTCTTCCTTATTTTCTAAATCAAATTATTCTTTTCTTTATTTTTATTAAATTATTATTTTTCTTATTTATTTAATTCGTTCTTCACGCGCTCTGCCTTGAGATCCCACTCTAGCGCAGCTAATTTATTTACTTATTTTATTATTTTATATCTATTTTTTTTTTTCACGCGCTCTGCTTCGAGTTCCCACTCTAGTGCAGCCAATTTATTTATTTATTTTATTTTATTATTTTTATTCCTATTTTTTAATTTTTTATTATTATATATATATATATTTTTTTTAAATTATTTTATTTATTTATTTTTTTTTTTCACACGCTCTGCCTTGAGTTCCCACTCTAGTGCAGCCAATTTATTTAAATTGTTTTTTCTTCTTCTTATTATTATTTCTTTATTTCTTTATTTTTTATTATTATTTTTTTATCATTATTATTTAATATATATATTTTTTTTATTAATTAATTTATTATTATTATTTTACTTTTTTTCCCCCTAACTGCACCACGGGTGTTTTTTTTTTTTTTTTTTTTTTTCAGCTCTTCTGTCTTTATCTCCTCCCTCTGGAATGGGTCCCCAGAGGAATCTGTTCCACCTTCTGGCAACACTAGGTGGGTCAGAGTCTCTCTTGAGACAGTACGTGTTTTTCTGGGACTGGCCCACCTTCCCGTGGTGTGGACGAGTACCCAGAATCATCTGTCCAGGAGACTGATGCTTCTGGGTAGCCAAGTGGCCAGAACAGAACAGAATACACACATAATACGTACGTCACACACATATCTGGTCCATTTGTAGTGATACTGTTCTTCATAGAGACACGAGGCGGAGTTGAACAAACGTTCTAGGTGCCGCCCTTACATATACACATGTCCACTTGTCCACACATGTACAGACGCAATGTCTGCGCGGGTAGCACAGTGGTATCGTCACCATCCTCCCCACACCGGCGTGGAAAAGGCCTGGGTTCGAATCCCGTCGATGACGCGAGGAACTTTAGTGGGCTTTTTTCACTCCGTGGCTGAGTTAGTCGGTCTCAGGCGTAGATAGCAAAGTTTTTTCCCTCAGAAACTGAGGTTTTTTCGTCCAGCAAAACAGGCAAATCGACCAGAGAACACATGCAATTTACAGACACGAATACGGGTTAATGTAATCATTTACGGGTAACCCTAATATAGTAATTTGATAGTAATTTGTACAGACGCAATGTCTGCGCGGGTAGCACAGTGGTATCGTCACCATCCTCCCCACACCGGGGTGGAAAAGGCCTGGGTTCGAATCCCGTCGATGACGCGAGGAACTTTAACGGGCTTTTTTCACTTCGTGGCTGAGTTAGTCGGTCTCAGGCGTAGATAGCAAGGTTTTTCTCCCCAGTAACTGGGATTTTTTCGTCCAGCAAAACAGGCAAATCGACCATAGAACATACGCAATTTACAGACACAAATACGGGTTAATGTATTTAATTACGGGCAACCCTAAAAAAAATAATAATAATTTGTACAGACGCAATTCCTACCGACCGATAGCTTTACTCACTACCCTGAGTAAACTATACGAAAGGCTGTTGCATAAAAGAATTATGAGCCACTACAAAGCTGCAAACCTAGAATCACCAAAACAATATGGATTCAAACCGGGATTATCAACCATAGAAGCAGTCCAAAACCTTATATTCAAAGCAACCCAATGCGACAGGAAGTACTTCCTAGTAATCGCAGTGGACTTCGCCGGGGAGTTCGACACCTTGTGGTGACCGAGCGTCCTCGGCCGGCTCCGGGAGGCAGCGCTCCCAACAAACCTCTACAAGTGTATAAAGGATTACCTAACTGACCGAAGAATTGAGGTGGTAACACCTTTTCGAAAAGTGGCTCGATGGGTTCGCAGGGGCTGCCCCCAGGGCTCGGTCCTGGGGCCGCTCATGTGGAACATTGTCTTTGACGACTTCCTGGCTCAGGACTTGGGCGAAGTGAGCTGCCAGGCCTTTGCTGACGATTTGGTCCTGATGGTGGAGGCGGACTCCAGATCGGGCCTGGAGATTCATGCAAACCAGGCAATACAGGTGTTACAGGATTGGGTGAAGATCTCACCCACGAAGACGAATTCTGTTCTACTGAAAGGAGTGCTCGACATACACAGACCACCGCAAATAAAGATAGCAGGAGCAACCATCAAACTTACAAAACAAATATGATACTTATGAATTACAATCGACAGTAAGTTATCTTTCACCCCTCACATCATCCACTTAAAAGAAAAACCAAGGAATTACGCAGCATTAATAGCAAGAGTCTCACGCAGGGACTGGGGATTAAACAGAAAAACCCTGTCCCTGTACTACAAAGCAATTTTTATCCCAGCCATTACCTACGGATCCCCGATATGGTACAAAAAGCAGAAAGAGTAGTAAATAAAAGACACTTGGACACAGTCCAGCGTAGCATTATGCTCATCATCTCTCGTGCATGCAGAACAGTGAGCACGCACGCCCTCCAGGTCTTGACAGGAGTCCTCCCACTGGACCAGGAGGTGACTGGCTGCGGGCTGATGTATAAGGGAACAGCACTACAATCTATGGACTCACACTAGAACCAAACAACAACTGCAAAGCAGAAAAGCATAGAATCGTGGCTCACCTGCTACAGCTGTGGCAGGACAGATGGACAGCATCAAACAAAGGCGAAGTGACGAAGAGATTCATACCACTGGTTGCCAAGACGTATCCAAAAGCCCCCGTGGTTTCACCCGGGGTTAAATTCAACCTACTTACTAACGGGCCATGGCCCATTCAAGGCAAAATTGAACATGCTGGGTTTAACGGAGGAGCTAACTTGCACCTGCGGTGAGCCTGAAACATGGCATCATATAATGCACGACTGTGAGTGCTATGAGGAACACAGAAGCGTGCTAATAACTAAAATACAATACATACCAAAAAACAAAGAACACCATCTCTTGGACACAGAAGACGACTACGCGGCTATCAGCCAGTTTGTACGAGAAGTCTTCGACCGAAGAAGAACGGAAATTTCCATCCACAATGAATGAAAGTAAATTACATACTCGAAGAAAATATACCACCCCACAAGACTGCAAAGAGCAAGAGGAAATCAAAGTGAGCATGGAAGAAGACAACCCTGACCAAAGTGAGGTCACAAAGGGATAAAAGAACCCCACAGGATCCTACAAAGATCACGAAAATAGCAAAGTGACAAGGAACCTGGTCAGACACAGCCATAGGAACTAACCGACGAAGATGAGTACATGCAAACAGACCAAGTGACAAAAGCCTCCCTAGTCCTTATTCACCTTTAATTCCCAATCCCTTGCCTGGGGATTGGGAATTAAAGGTGAATAGGACTAGGGAGTCCTATTCAGACCGCCATATGGCGTGCTGCAAGTAGTTCCCAATCCCCAGGCAGGGGGGAGGCGGTTTCCTGTTCCCTTCCCCCACCCCTGCCACTCTCCACTTCTCTACTCCTGGTGGGACATGGGCCTGCCCCACTGCTTTTGGGGACACCTACTCTATTGTCCCCATACTTCTGGCTTTTCTCCCCAGTCTTTAGTCTCCCTCCCCTACTCTGTCTATACACCAGCGCATGTCCCACACAATGTCAAAAATTAAAATATGTCCAAATTCAAACCGCGCACGCAAAAAAACTCTTTCGTTTTAAACCTTTTTCAGCGATTATTTTATTTTATTTTTTATTTTTTTTTTAGGCCCTAGCCACTGAAATCTCAGGAAACTAGGTGGCAGGGCCTGCCAGAGTAAAATATCAACTACTGGGTACCTGGTCTGCCTCCACGAGGCTAAGTGTGAACAACGTTGGGTCCCAGCAGGGGTCTAGTGGCTAAATGGCCAGAAGAACAACGATACACAACACTACACTTACAAAATCCATACACTTTTAAATCTCTGGCCTTTACAGTGAACTGGTACACCTACAATGAAAGCAACGCGGAGTTAGGGGAAACCCCCGGTGCCGCTAGACACGAATGCACTTTACACTTTTTGTACAGACGCATGAAGTACTCCACCTCGTTTTGGGAAACAGGGTTATGAATACCTGACGAAGTTTCGTAAGGGGAGGAAGTGGAAAAGCTAAAAATGCTAATAAAAACTGTTCTATAAAAATATGCATCGTTGCAAAATGTGAAATAATTAAACACTACTCGCATTAGTTACTTATTGGCCACGAGTTATCTGAGTCTTCATCAGCTTGTAAAGTATGGAAAGGGCGAATGTTGGTCTAAGTTTCGAGTCGCAATTTATAACGTCTGTTCGATAAGAAAATAATATTTATATGCTACAAAGATTATTCCTCTATTAACACCTATCAATTTAAATTGCTTTCTTACAGCGTGAAAGTTTTGCTTCAAGTGGAGCAAGTTATGCTTGCAAGGAACTACTATAACCAGTATATAAGCAAAAAAAAAATAAAATAAAATTAAATTATAAATAATTAATTTACGACTGGAAATACAGTATTAATATCGATCTGTTTGTTTTTAATTTCTAGTCTTCAATTAATTTTTTTTCCCTTTGCTTATGTACAAGTAATGGTAGTTCTTGCAAGTGGGAGAGACTTCCTGTAGTTAGAGTGATAAAAGAGGGTCTAATTGCTTTTAAATTGCCTTCATCTTGTGGTATTATCATCATCAAGTATTTGTCAGTAATAATGGCTTTTTGGGGATAATTGCAATATTTTAATTTTAAAAAATTCGAAGGATTTTGAAAAATTTTCTCTTATTGATGTTGTTATTATAGTAGGATTTTAGAAGCATCAGCGATGGAGGGGGGCAGATTTCTCATATTGCTCCGTGTATAGAGTCTGTAAATTCGTATGTTCTGAGGTGGATTGTCTGCTTGCTGGACGAAAAACCCGAGTTTCGGGGGGAGGGGGGGAAGATGCTACTCTTTCCTGAGACCGACTAACTCAGCCACATTATGAAAAAGGCCCATAAAAATTCCTCAAATCATTGATGGGATTCGAACTCAGGTCTTTTCCAACAAGTGCGGGGAGAACGGCGATTTTTCCAACTGTGCACGAGGACAAATCAAAATCAAATTATTATATTAGGGCACCCGTAATTTCTTACATATACCCATTTATGTAAATTGCCTATGTTCTCTGGTCGATTTGCCTGTTTTGCTGGACGAAACCCCCCCATTTTATGGGGGGGAAAAACCTTGCTATCGACGCCTGAGACCGACTAACTGAGCCACGGAGTGAAAAAAAAAATCATTAAAGTTCCTTGCGTCATCTATGGGATTCGAACTCGAGCCTTTTCCACCCAGTGTGGGGAGGACGGTGATGATACCACTGTGCACGCGAGGACAAACAGCTATGAGTCTATATCAGAACCTCGGGGACCACAGTAAGTTACAATTATTAAAACCACTCTTGAACAATATCGGCACCGTGGCAGGGCGTATTATCCTGCTGGAACACACTAGCGTCATCCAGGAAGACATTAACTATAAAGGATACATCAGATGGCTGTGCACCCCTTAATAGTGATGGGTGATCACTGTATTTGTAGAATTCATAATTATCGCACCGATCAGTGGTGATATTTGTAATCAATGTTTATCCACATTCACACTTCCAGTCCAAGATAGCAAGTCCTCATGTATAGCACAGTTTGTATAACTACCGTTCTTCCGTACACGGGGTGACAAAGACCTGAGTTCAAATCCAGTTAACTTCGAGAAATTTTTAAGCGCCTTTTTCACAACGGAAGCTGAGCTATTCGGTCTCCGTCGAAGGTAGCATGGTTTTTTCTCCCGAAAACTCGGTTTTTGCTTCTAGCCAACGGCACATCGACCACAGAACACACGCAATTTGCAGGCATATTACACAGGGTGTCTCAAAAATATTGGTACAAACGTTTAGGGAAGGTAGGTAACATCTAAAGGAATGTGAATCGCATAGGAACCCATAACCGGAAACGTCACCGTAAGTCGGTACACGGCGCTGTTCATCAGTTCGCGAGAGGGAAAATTTCTGGTTTATTACTCATTCAAGCAGTAGTTGCCGCACGAAGAGCATGCATCGATATACGAACTGTGAGCTGGCAGACATGCACCTAGTGTATGGATAAGCAGAGGGCCCACACGGTGTGCGCCCCCATGCGGCACAACATCGCTTCGCAATAAATGTGTGGGCAGGTATGGTCGGTGACTGCTTAGTCGGCCCATACCTGTTACCATCCCTCATGAACTCCGCTAAATATCGGATCTTTCTTGAACAAGTTCTACCAGGGTTACTTGACGATGTTCCAGCGAATGTGAGACGCAACATTTGGTTTCAACATGACGGGGCGCCTGCCCATTATGGAAGGTGTGTTCGTGACCATTTGAACAGGCGTTTCGGGAGTCGATGGATTGGCCGTGGTGGACCCGTTGCCTGGCCCCCACGCTCACCTGATTTATCGAGCCTTTATTTCTTTCTGTGGGGAGCCCTCAAATCTATCGTGTATGAATCGCCTGTGGAGACAGAAATGGATCTCGTGGCGAAACTCGTCTGCGCTGCTGCTACTGTCAAAGAAACTCCAGGTGTGTTCGACCGTGTCCGCCAATCCATGCTGCGTCGGTGTCACGCATACATCGCATCTCATGGTGGAACTTTGGAGCATCTGTTGTAACATCATGAAATGCATCCATCTCGTACTCCATTGTTAATATGCCAAATAAATGTTTGCCACTAATTACTGTCTTGTCATTTCTGCTTCTTGTGCCTCTGCTACTACTTTCCCGTGACGTTTCCGGTTATGGGTTCCTATGCGATTCACATTTCTTTAGATGTTACCTACCTCCCCTAAACATTTGTACCAATATTTTTGAGACACCCTGTATATGGCGCAATATGGCCAAGTTACTGATGCATCTAAAACCCAACAACAACAACTGATCAGCCACACTCGATAGGTAGTTTTAGCATTCATAGTGCAGTCTAGGAGGAGTACGAGGGCTCCAAGAATTTGCCAGAAAAATATCCTCCATACCACAACACTGCCGCCACCTGTCTGCTTCTTTTGGACCAAGGCGTCCGACTGACTCTTTTTGCAGTTTGTCGCCGCCATCATCATCATCAGTCGTCTTGAATCCACTGCAGGATGATGGCCTCTCTAGCTCCTTCTGTTTTGTGCAATGGCCATCCATTTACTGCCCACGAACTCTTCAATTTCATCCGTCCATCTCCGTTGTTGTCGTGCAGGTTTTCTTTTAGCTCCTCTTGGGCACCATTCTGTTATTTTCTTAGTCCATCTCTCTTCATCTCTTCGATCTATGTGTCCTGCCCAAGTCCATTTTAGTTCTTTAGTTTTGATAAGAATGTCCTTTATTTGAGTTTGCTGCCTAATCCATGTGATTTTCTTCTTTCGAACAGTCTGATTCCTAATAGAACAGTCTGATTCGTTCCATTCTGCACGCCCTCATGGGTAGCATAGTTGGTAGAATCGCCGTCCTCCCCACATTGAGTGGAAAAGACCTGAGTTTGAGTCCCGTCAATCACGTGAGGAATTTTAATGTGCCCTTTTCCACAACTTGCTGAGTTATTTGGTCTGGAGTGTAGCATGTTTTTTTCTCCCGGAAACGTGGGTTTTTCGTACAGCAAACAGAAAATCGACCTCAGAGCACACAATTTACAGACAATATACACGGAGCAATATGGCCTTAGTCGCTGATGCTCCTAAAATCCCACAACAACAACAACCGTTCTTCGCTGTATAGTTTTCAGCTTCTCCTCCATTCTTTTGGCGAGTGCCCAAGTTTCATTTCCATAAGTCACGGTGGGGAGTAAACTTTGGTTCATTATTTTACGATTCAGACAAATTGGGATATTGTTACTTGTTATGTGGCTATATTTCCTGAGTGCTATCCATCCGAAATTTATTCTTCTCTTGACTTCCAACCATTTATCACTATTACAGCTAATGACTTGCCAAGATAAGTATATGAATCCACCTTTTCAATTACTTTTTTTTTTTTTTTTTTTTTTTTTATGAGAACCCCAAACACGAGAGGTATTAGAACCTATAGTACTTAGTACCGTGCTTGGGTTAAAATTACTGCTCCTACAATGATTATATCCCTTTCTGTGGCATATTTGTTCATTATTACTTTTGTTTTAGACATATTCATCTTTAGCCCGAAGTCCTTACTAACTGTACATAACTGATTAAGATTTTCCTCTAATTCTTTGGGATCGTGGCTTATGATCTCAATGTAATCTGCAAATCATAAATGGTTTAGGTGCTCTCCATTCACATTGACTCCTTTCTGCGACCAGTCTAATATTCTGAAAGCTTCCTCAAAGGCAGCAGTAAACAACTTCGGAGATATTATGTCTCCTTGTCGAACTCCTTTTTCAATTTTAAATTTGCTACTGTCTTTGTCTAGTCTAATAAAGGAGGTAGCACTCTCATATATTTTCTTCAAAATCCTAATGTATGGGGCATCTATGCCTTGTCTTTCCAATGTCCGAAATATTGCCTTATGCTGTTTGGAGTCAAATGCCTTTTCATAATCCACAAATGCCAAGCATAATGGTGTTTTATATTCATTTGCTAGTCGCAGTACCATCCATGTACCGTCCAAAAGACATAGTTGGATTTTGTTTATTAAATTTATTTATTTATGGTAAATAAAGTTATTGATTTATTTATATTAACTTTTTGGAATAAAACCATATCGGTGACTGCAGATCAATGGATGAAAGTAGATAAAAACATAAGGTCACATGCGAGAAGAAATATTGTAAAACCAATTTCTTTCAAAGAACTTATTTTTAGTCATTTATTGAACGAAAGCAGAAAGTAGTTTTCTTTAAAACAAACTTTCCGATGGTTGTAGATCACGCATCTAAGACAGCGATTACGACGGCTTTCTTGGGTTCGCCTCCTCAGGAGCACTTGTATCACCACACGCTCAGCTGACCGAAACGTTTGAGAAAAGCCGCGTGCATCACTTACCCTAACTTTCCTAAACAACTGAAAGAACGTCCCTCATTGCGATGTCACGTAGAACAGATAACTCCGCCGAACTAAGTTCTGGAAGAAGTGTACTTGCTGTTTGCTCTTCCAGTAACCAAGTGCTGCTATTTCTTTATCATCTGGCAAACTTTGCTCCAGGTACAAATAAAATTCATTCGCGATTTTTCTTTCGATCATATTGCAATGCCTTCACGACTCAATTTTCTTCATTTTGAAACCAAACAGACCGTAAAACTGTGCCAGTTGACTCTTTGTCAACCGGCACAGTTTGTATTTGAAGTGATGTCATGGCAACCACAACCAATTTTTTTAGCGCCTTTGAATGAAAAATAAATAACACTTTCTCCACGTATGAAATGGGAGATTTTATTTTTATTATTAAAGAGTAGGGCTCATACATGCCATTCATCTCAAGCAAACAAACTCACAAAAACGGAATTGTTGAACCACTGAATCCTAAGATTCGGCGGTTCAACTATCAGTGAATTTTTATTTATTTTTTTATTATAGCTTATTAAGAAATATAGGGATGCAAAGCCAAATGGTAACGTGATCGAATCGAAGGGAACAGCAGTAACTATAGTAGGCATGGAAAAACTAACCGAATAAGTAGTAAGCACATTTTCTGAAAGGGAAGCCAAAGTTCTGTTGCAGGATGCATTGTTATTAGTAGTATTAGTATTAGTATTAGTAACGGCCGTATGGTGCAAGAAAGCCTATGGCTTATGCTGCACCAGCCAAAAAAAAAAAAAAAAAAAAAAAAAAAATCCGAACAAAACAATGATAAAAACAAAAATTAAATAAATAAATAAATAATAATAATTAATAAATAAATAAAAATAATAAAATGAAATTAAAAATTAAATAAAAAGGAAATTAATCCTATCATCCTATGCGCTTCCCTCACCCGAAAGTACTATCCAGATGACCTTTGAATTTCCCCAAACTGTCGGCCTCTACCACCCATGAAGGCAACTTATTCCAGTAATTTATAACTCGCTGGCTAAAATAAAACTTCCTGCAGTCCAATCTAAACATTTCCCCGCGTAACTTGAATTATAAATTATTTTGGCGAATACAAACCTCAAACCGGATTCAATTTTTTTTAAATCTTAAAGCTGAATATGGCGATGAAAATTTCTCACTGTCACGCCTGAACAACACTATTCGCTGACTTCCACAGCCGAAGACCCCAGCCGTTGGACAAATGTCCGCCAAAATCAGTGTGCCACGATCCACAAGATCATTAAGAAAAACTTATCGGCCTGAATCCTTCTCGACACCGAAAAATATCAGTCCTCTCTTAATTGATCACCCCTGAGTAACTGCCATAACACTAAAGTTATCTTTCAGTAGAGAAGAGTGATGAAAAACCATACTAATAATGTATAAAAGAATACAAGGATTAATTACCCGTTGAGATAATACCAACATAACGATTAGCACGAGGATTATCCTTGCATTAAACAATATTATGAGGATTATTACTCTAAGGATAATCCTAGTGTTACCGATAGCTAAGATCTACCAATCGTAGGATTGAGATCCCTCAAGGATATCCTAACATTTCGATTATCCTAAACAATGTCTTAACAATGATACCTAACAATCGCAGGATTGAGATTATCTTAAAGTATATCCTAGCAATAGAAGGATTATCCTTTACAATGATACATGGATACACTATAGATTGCATACAATACGATTATCCTTAAGATAATACTTCAATTGTCTAGTATAATACTGGGATCGTCCTTCAGGATGAGACTATGAACAGCATTTAGAATAATACCGGGATCATCCTTTAGGATAATCTTTTATTGTATTAGGACTATCTTTTAGGATATTACTAGTATTATTGCTTTATCAAACAGTATCGAACTTGTTTTCAGAAATTTATAATCAATTTATCCATTAACAAGAAATCACTGATTATTTCTGATCCATTTTTCGTTCACTGCAAAGAGTTTTATTCGATTATTTCACTGGATTTCCTCATTCATTCCATCTCCTTTCCACCTTTCTACGCTGCTCCTTGGTTTCATGTGCCGTTAGTTTTAACTATTAGTGTGGACTACAGACACTCTTACTTCTCCATTATGTCTTACTGTTCTGTTCACTTCTTGTATCATCTGTAATCCGTCTCTTGTACAAGCTGGAAGAGGGTGGGGGAGATTGTTGTCGGCGAGGAAAAGGCTGAAGTTGAGCAGGTCGATATCTGAAGTACGTCTTACCTGCGTCCTCTTTAAGGAAGGATCGATTGGGCGCATTCACGCGCACAAACTACTAATTACTCAAGCTGGTATTCGCTTGTCTGTTTGTTACAAAGGTAGGTTCTTTGATAGTTGCTTTTGTAGACGGTGTCCCTTTTATAGCCACCCTTTTTATTGATCAATAGGAAAAAGGTGACTTGAAGGTGCATCGCTTGATAGAAACTGCTGACATCATCCCTTTGATCTTTCATTCGAGTACTTTTTCCTGGTACAAGTCGCTTGAGAGGAGATGACGTCAGGTTATGACGTCATACTTCTTGGATCGTCTTTTACAGAGATAAACGGCGGAATCTGCACTCAGTGCCCTTTGCCGGAGTAATCTATCTCCTGTCCTCTGGCAGTTAAGTGGAGATTACCATAATGCCGGTAAAATGCAAATTGAACGAAATATTTGCTGAATTCCCGCGGGGGATTTCAGCACCTATTTCTCTGAATTCAAGGTTGGAAATCAAAAGGTTAGTCAATTTAAGACTTTTTCATTCCCTCCTGCACCCCAGTTGGTACTTACTTGATGGCCTCCACCATACTCAAGCCCATGTGCACAGACAGCACCGCATGGTCACATCGCTGAACTGGAGCTCCGCTGATGCAATAGTAACAGTCCCCCAAGATCTTTATCCTTAGCTGGTGGTACTTCTAGAAACCATGAAGAACAGTTGTCAGTGTTTATTTAATGCACGTGGTAAATAAATTTAATTAAGTGTGGTCACGCAGAAGTATGTAGCAAGCCAAAAATTTACCTACCTCAGATAGCTGGTCAAAGCGCGCAAAGAGTTTGTTCAGAGTTCGAACCAGTTCGGCAGCGGGACAAGTACTCGAAATGGCGGTAAATCCAACGATATCAGCGAAGAGGATGCTGCAATGGGAAAAGAAGAATAAATAAGTGGTCGCGTAGATGGGGGGATAAGCATTTTTATGAAATCGGTACAGTGGCGCAATTTAAGTTTGAAACAAAACAGGTTGTAGATTATGCAGTTGTGAAAAGTATACATAAACATGAATCGTGTTAGAGCGAAGTTTGAATCCTTGTTAACGAATATCTTTGGGTGGGGTTTGACTGAAATGGAGAATAAAGTCTTGGCAAATCTCCAAGTGGTCCCTTTATACTTATTTTAAATCATTTTTTCTGCTTAGAAACGTTATCTTCAATTCCAGCCATTTGCTATGCGTAGCTGAGAATCACTTTAAACCACCAGGGGTAAAACTATCCCCAGGATATCGGAAGTTCCCGCCTTGGGGTATTCACGGAAATCTCGTTTGCCATCGCACGATTGATCCCATTGTTTCGCCGACTGATATTCACGAGCGAGTTGCGCTCTTGGACGCTTTCCCAATTCACACCAATCACGTACTCGCCAAGGTGAACTTTGAACTTTAGCTTTTCGAGAAAGGCTTTCGCATTTTCAACAGAAATTTACGGTCTAGAAGTATCCATCCATCTGGACTTTTTGCATGGGAAAATGTAAAAGAAATGCTTGCATGTTTGCTCGATCTTTTACCTCAGCCAATTGGATCTTAATTGGGAATTACCCTTTTATAAATAGAAAGTGGACTGTGGAAGGGGAGAGATGGGTAAGTGCTGTACTTTACCCTGGACAGTGAGTGAGGAGGGGGAGTTCGACGTTCGTTCTAGAGTTAACTAGTTGCATCAATTCGGTTTCCGTATGACACAAACCTTGATTCGCATTGACAAGTAGTTTAATAGGTGCAGTTAACCCGGGGTCTCCATGACGGAAGACTAGTGAGGAAGGGGACTGTCCAATAGATGGCATTTCCCCTCCAGGAGGCTTAGATGAGGTATGCCATCCATTTCGTTTATCACTGCGGAGAGCTGTGCTGTTGTCATGGCAACCTAGTGTTCTGTGCAGTCTTCCGCGATCGGCTGATGTTAATGTAATTATCGTCCTCGGAGGACATCGGAATGATCACTCTTTAGCCCTCCTTTAAACTTTTTTTTTGTTTATATTTTTATTTATTTAATTTAATTTGAGCGACGGCACGCAAGGAATCTTAATGATCTGTAACCTACAGGGATAAAATAGTAGGAAAACAAACAGCAATAACTGAAAAATAAAAATTTGTTTTTTGAAATTGTTAAAAATAGGAAATGTTACGCAATGAAGGTTTAATTTTAATTTTAAAATCTTTTAAAAGTTCAGCTCCCGACTTTTTCAAGTGAAAAACTTTACCACTCTTAAACCACTACTATGCTGGTCATTGCATCGTAGAGTTCACTTTTATTTTACTTTGCTTGCTTACTTAGCCATCCTTCAACTCTTGTTTTGACAGCTATACTCCCTTGGCAAAAGTTAGGGAGTATTTTTCTGGCACGTTTGAAGCGTGTGTATTCTTAGTAAACATTCTTCATTTTGTGAATCTGAACAGTCAGAAAAGAGAAAAAATGGCGTCTAACAACGCATTTAGTAATTGACAAAGTTTGAAGGATACATTTCTGGGCGTTCTTTCCTCTGGTCGTTCGACGGCGCTCATCAAATCAGCTATCGAGAGATGTTTATGTACCCGAGACAAATACCGGTTGGATTTGATCCTCTTAACTGCAAAGATCAAAGTGCTACAAGCGCGATTTATGCCATGGTTTCGAGACGAGTAGAGTGGTCGTAATTAACAGTTATTCGAAGGCAGACCTTCCGTTGATGGGCAAGTCCTGACAGGTGACGGCACATCCCTAATTATAGTCGCGATATGCCAGCAGCAGCACACGTCACCGAAATTAAATATTGATTCTTGGACTCAAGGAAATCGTGTGAGGGGTGTTCACCAACACCACCCTCCTGGCGAGGTTAGGCGACTTCGTGTTTGATCAGCAGCCGATGTCTTTAGCCCAAAAAACACAGCTACATCGTCTGTCCCGAAGGAAAGTCCAACAAAGAGGGCTTTAATTTCGTCATTCAGCCTCTCGCAGAGCCTCCCTTGCCAGAGCGCACTCTGCAACTGCGAGAGACAGAGCGCATCCAAAAGCGAATGAACGTTTACATTTTCATACACCAATAAAAATACATTTTCTGTGCGCTGTCTCCAGGCAACGACTGTTGGCGCGTGGCTTTAATTAAAGAACGCTGCCTCGGTGAATTGGAAATGTGCAAAACTTTGTGCCGACTGCCTCCTATTAAGTTATGTCGGCGTCCACAAAGCGAAAAAATTCCGCTCGTGCAGTTTTCTATCCCTGCAAAGTTTGTCTCGTTTGTTTGGCGGTAGAGGATTGGTTTGCTGTCGCCCGCATGACGACGGGTAAGACTTCTTGGCAACGAACAAACAACTGCACACACGCCGAGATGTTTTTTCAATTGGTGTTCATCATATTTTTGCAACGAGATTCTGCACGAAATGCATATCAATGACTCCACTCCGCTTCCACGCCCTTGAAGAAGTTCTCTTGGAATCTGGGTACTCGTATTCATGTTACACTAATGATGCTGTTGTCTCTTTCTCAATAAATGCACCAGAACTCCTACCCGCCTCCACAAAAAACCCACTCTTTTATTTTTTAATTCAGACTTGGAACACGGATATTATTCCTAAATTTCGCGGCCATAACGTATGCTGTTTGATCCTACTTACAGATCTCGCAGGAGATAACTTTTAGGAGTATATCCCTTCTCCTTTCTGTAGCATGGAACACGCCACTAAGTTAACTTCAGATTCAAAAAATTTTGTTGGTTTCTAAGTGAAAAACTCATACTGCTCTGTGATGTTAGTATTAGTAGTGGCAAATGATGCTTATACAGAATTAGCCAAAAAAGGAAAAAAAAAAACTACCCACGTCACCCATCCATTCCCTCCAAGAATTTGTCTAGTTCTTCCTTCAATTTATTCCAACTACCCTCTTCCACAACAACAGATGGAAGTTTGTTCCAACAATCAACCACCCACAGGCTGAAGGGAAACTTCCGCACAATCTGACCTGCAACCATCCTTCCTCAATTTAAATTCATGCCCCCTCAAGATGCATCGTGTCATTCTTTTTTGATCCCACACTTTATCTCTTTGTTGAACAATAATGTTCCTATTACGAAAAATTTTCGCCTATTGGATTCTCGGACCAGGTTGATAGCATTGTCCCTCTTAAGGCCCAATCACTTTTCTATGTTTTGTTCAAAACGTAGACTTTTGAACACAACGTGTATACTGTCTCTAAACTGCGTGTGTTCTGTGGTCGATTTTCTGTTTGCTGGACAGGAGAAAAAAAAAAAAAACCTGCTACCCTCGTCTGAGACCGACTAACTCAACCATGTTTTAAAAAATACCCATAAAAATTCCTCCCGTCATCGACGAGACTCGAACTCGGGTCTTTTTCACCCGGTACCACCCGTGTGGGAGTACCAAGTCCGTCTACAAGCGAATCAGGTGCAGATAAGATCCAAAAGACGGTGATGAGCAGAATCAAATACCTCTGTGTTTAATATGTGGACAGAAACTCAGCAACAACTATATGAAATATCTCTTTTGAAAAGAAAATTTATACTTTGGAATATTTTCTTACACGTAATTGTTCAAATATGAATGATGTGCGTTTTGTTTTCTTTACATAGAACATGAATCAGCCAAGAAGAGATCAGTGGTCCTCAGAGCAACACAGAAACGCTACGGCAGCCATAAATGATGGGACAGCAGTAAGGATTGTAGCAGAGAGGTCCCGAATATCCCAGAGGACCCTCAGGAATTACCTGCAAAGGGGAAGTTATGAAAAAAAAATTGGAGGACCTAACATTCTATCTAAGGACATCTCAGGTCCTATTTGGAAACCCCATTCTCCTAATAAGGCCAATTTAACTATATTATTGAAACTGTAACCACAACTCATACTCCAAATTTTAATTCCAACAAATGGATTTCTTAAAGTTACCAATTATTGAACCACAACCAAACGTTATTGTAACTTTCTAATCAAATTCTTTGAGCTCCCCCCCAAACTTTAAGCGGGCCCTATTTGGTATATTTACCTTATAATATTTGAACGGCATTTTGCGCAGTGAATGTACAAAATTCCCTCGGCATACCAAAAAATGGTGGCCATAATCTTGTCAGCTGAAGGTTGTGTCAGAAATTTTTTCGGGTGGGGGAAAACCCTTGTGCTTCCATTGCATTGATTCTTGCTTGGTCTCAGTATCCCAATGATGAACCCATGTTTCATCACCCGTAACAATTCTGGAAATCCATTTCAGGATCTCTTCCATAAAACTCTGAATTCTCGTCACAACATCGTAGTGGCGAGAATCTGTAATTGCTTCTGCAGAGAGGTTAGAAAGCTGGGGACCCACCTTAGTCATCCCCAAATATTCATGGAGGATGGTTATCATTGTTGCCTTAGATATGTCACATTCCCTAGAGATTTGGAACACTTTTAAATATTATTATTATCTTTATTTCTCCTAGGAGACGCCCGGTTACAGCCATTGACTAGGGGGTAGATACATATCCTGTTATGCAACAGAGAATAATATTATATACAATTTTACATTATATGTAACACTCGTTACTAAATTATTCAATACATGTAGCGCTTATTATCAAAATTATACGCTACATTAATAACTTGTAATCTGTTTAAGACTTAATAAATAAACGAGAAAAATTTTATACTGCTGCGTTTAAAGCATAACATCACCGTATTTACATTAGCACGGATATTCGCAGCAGAATAGTATACAGAATACAATATCATACAGAGTAAAATGTTCATTTTCACTGTTTTCATCAGTCTGTTTCTTCTGTGAGAGCAGAGTGGAGTAGGTGAGGAATATCCAGGAGAGTGTTTCCAGATGAGGTCGGGATTCCTGTCAGCTACTGTATCGAGGTTCTTAGTGCTATTTATTTTTTCTTGCATCTGTATCTGCAGGTAGCAGTTTTCGAGAACTTCTTTTCTGTATGTTTTGCTCGTGCAGAGTTTTTCAGGGTTGATTTTTAGGGTATTAAACAGCTTTAGAGTGTTTGCTGGAAAGAATCTTCCCAGACTATCCAACTGCGTAAATGCGGGCTTGAGTTGCTGTTCGTTACCTACAACTCGTCTTTGTTTTTCTCAGGGTGTTACTATCCACTCTCGGGCTTTCGGTGAATCCAGCCATCCCATTAAGATCTGAGCAAGTGTCATTATATTCTTTGTAGTGTACCACCTCGTTTGTCTCCAAGGAGCGACTTCTAAATTGGAGTATAGTATACCTCTTGAGATGGTAAAAGGCTTAGCTGAAATTTTGTTCAGCCATCTCAAGAGCCAGTATTCTATTCCTAGAAAAGCCTTGATAGTGCTTTCGGGAGCTGAAGACCAGATTTGTGACGTATAGAGGAATAGGGATAACACATCTATTAATATACTGAATCATTAAATTGGGTTTCTAATACCGGTGAGCTCCTGCCCGGTTGCCCAGAGCGCCGCGTATGTTTCCTACGGATGTAAGCATAGTGCGGAAGGAAGTTCAGTCCTTCCCATTTGAGTCGAAGATCAACATGTGACTTTTGGACAAGGATGTCGGTCATGTATATTGTTATTTTGTTTGGATTTATTTTATTTGTGAAGGTCATTTGTGCAGTCTTGTCTTCATTTAGGTGAAGCCCGATAGAGTCGAGGTATTTTTATAATTCTTTTATTTTGTGGTTGGCCACTTGGTTGCAGTAGTTGGCAGATTTCTGGTCTTCTGAGGTAATAAAATATTTCATATCATCCGCATATGTGATGAATTGCTTTCTGATTTGAGCTAAGAAGGGTTCGAGGGCTATGGCAAAGAGCGTGGCGGACAATACGCCGCCTTGTAGGACTCCTTTATCGACTTGGTACATAGCGCACACATTCCCGTTTGTTATTGTGATTTGTCTGCGCAGAAGAGTGTTCGTTAAAAAATGGAGGACATTTCCCGTAATGAGGAAGTAGTCCCTCAGAATAACTATTAGAGCTGGGATGGATATGTTGTCGAATGCGGCTGCGACATCTAGAAAAACAACGTCCAGTTGTTGCTTGTTATTTAGCGCTTGCTGGATCCTTAATAGTGTTCCCATGAGGTTGGTGATGGTCGATCTCTGAGGAAGTACTGAGTGCAGGTATTCAGGTCTGTGTTTGAAGCAATGTTGGATAATGATGTGCAGGATTGTTTTTTCGAAGATTTTTTGCAAAGAGCATCCAACAGCGATTGGTCTGAAGTCTTTTACAGATTTAGGGTTTTTTTTAATTTGGGGATAGGTTTTACATAATAGCTTTTCAACAGTTTCGGGAAATCCTCTTCCACTATTATTCTCCGAAATAGATGTAATAATATATCGATGATGAAACAGATTTTAATCATAGAAAGTGGGAATTTGTCTGGCCCGATTGTAGCTTTATTTGGGAGACTGTTGATTGCTCTTTTTAAGTTGTCTCTGCTGATACTGATTTCCTTCAATTCTTCGTTGTGAGTTACAATTTGATTAGTTTTGATAATGTCTTTAACTTCCTTGATTACATCCTGCATTTTGTTAATGTTATCTTCACTGTTAACTTGATTTTCCTTGAGGGATGTTTCGAACTTAGCTTCAGCCTAATCCTTAAAGGTTTTCTCAGTCATTTTATGCATATACCTTTTTTTTGTTGGCAATTCTTTTGCCCTTTTTTAATTTTGTTATAATCATTTTAAGGAGTGCCTGTTTCTTGGCCTTCATGAAACGTGCTCTTTCATGCTTGTACCGGATGTAATGGAAAAGAACAGGGCATCCTCTGGATGCCCTGTTCTTTTCCATTTCCTGTACAGTTTTCGTTTATTTTTGAAAATTATTTTTAATTGTGGGCTGAACCAAGGGTTTGCCTTCTCTGACACTTTCAGTTCCTTGGAAGCTCCTTCTTGCGCTATGTGTAAAAGTTATTGCGAGAAATATCATTCAATACAAGGGTTTCCACAGCTTGGCACATTTTGGAGTGGTTGCTGTCACAGGCCTTCTTGGACGTGGATCAACTTCGATGGACTCCCTATCCCACTTGAACTGTTTTGACCAGAATTTCACCTGATACTCTGAAGACGCACTGTTGCCATACACAGCCACCATCCTTTCATGAATGGCCTTTGGCCCATTTCCTTCTATGGTGAGAAACTCAATGACTTAACGATGCTCCAATTTCAGCAAATCCATAATTTGATACAGGTGTCTTCCTTCTTTCTGTTACAGCAGCACAACCTAATAACATAGTGGGATCAAAATTAATATGATTCTAGATGAGATATGTAGAAACATGATAAATCACGAATCACTGAAATATAACTATGGGAAATACCTTAGGTAGATAATTTATTGAACGCCTCTCGTATAATCTCGTATATCATACGTTTTGCGGGTGTTTCCTACTCCGCTTCTTTACTGATTGTAATCTTGCTGTTACAACCGTCACAAACCCCAAACTAATCATAAACTAGTTAGGTCTTTTGTTATTTTTTGTAATAATGAAACAGCAAAGTTGAAAACATTGAAGAAAAGGAAGAGAAAACGTCTACTAAACGTACGGTTTGTTCACTGACAAATGTCAACTCGCAGATGATAATTCTTTTCACGATATCTTGATTATACTTTGTATTTGTACATTTTGTCAAATGGTAAAAATGGTGTGAATAAAATATGCTGTTCTTTCTGTCATTTCTTTTTATCTGAGGAGAAAAAGGATATGATATTATTACTTCTACTAGTACTCGGCTTTTTGCTTTCATATTTCCTCGCTAATAGGTGGTATCACGGAAGACAAGCGGGTTAATCGAGTTTGAGACTTACAAAATGGTCACTGCAACTCTATTTGACCTGCGACGGTGTGCTGCACGCTAGAGAAAGAAGGTATATTCTTCAAAATACATCTCTGCCATGAAATCTGTAACTAGGATTAAACAATATGAAGATATTATAATATAAGTAGACATTTAAGTGGAAATTTAGAAGCAGAACTAACTTATCTGTATTTACCTGCTTGTAACGTTCTCTAAAAGGTGAATTACTCTACAATAGCAAGATTTTGTAATGATTCTTTGCAATTTTTACGGCCAGAATCCACCTTCGCATATGGTAAAAGCCGCTTCTGAGTTACAAGTTTCTCATCCATGTTACTTGCTTAGCCCATTGGTTACATGGGTTGGCAGAGGCAATTCGGGAGAATTTTGGTGAAATTAAAAAACTTATTTCTAGCACAAAAAAGATTTTGTTAAAAGTCCCCCTTCGAGATATATGCTATCTATTCTTCCTCTCCCATATAATCCTGTTCTCACAAGATGGGGAACATAGTTACAAGCAGCGTCGTTTTATGCTATAAAATTTAGATTCTACAAAAGAATTTGTTGATTCCTTGGACAGTGCGCATTCAGCGGCTATTGGTTGTGCTACAGCAATGCTTTCTGATTCTTTGGCTAGAAAACATTTATTGTTCATCCAGACCTATTACAGCTGATGATCTAGTTGTATAACCGAACTTGAAAAGTGGGGACTTTGAGCGGCGTAATTGGAGAGATGGAAAAAGTTGAATTGCAAATTTCAACCGTGCTTCCTGGAGGCATAGGAGAAGAAATAAGAAGGAAATACAATAATGTTTTAGAAAAGAACTGAAGATTTCACACTTTAAGGAAAATAGATGAATTTATAAATGGAAAATAAAATGAACTTCCATCTCAAGAACACACTTCAAAAGCTCACATTTTTAAATACAGCCCAGTACTTCAGTAGAAGTTACAAAGGCCATTCTCTCGTATAAAATTATCTTGGACGATAAAAGCCACAAATTTACAATGGACCACTTTGAGAAATATAGGAGGGGGGGGAGTATCAAAAAGTTCGTGTCCTGACCTAGATAAAACATCACTAGGAAGATGTCGTTTTTAATATAAGTTGTGTACATATTCAGTAACTATCATGTGGAATTTAATTCTCCTAGGTGGAGCCCGGAATCTGAGGAAGGACGCTATCGTTGACAAAGTGGAGTATCGAGCAGTGATCAAGTTCCTGCATTTGCCGGGCAAGGAAGCTCAGCAAATTGACGAAGAAATGAAAGCTGTGTATGGACAGAATTGTGCATCTTATGACACCGTAAAAAAGTGGAAAGGGGAGTTCCAGTGCGGTCGTACAGTGTCTTTGACGATCCAAGAGAAGGAAGGCCATCAACATCCACAGACAGTGAGACGGTTGCAAAGGTTGAGCAGCTGGTGCTGAGTGACAGATGTGTGACAATTCATTTAATCGCAGATGCAGTGGGAATTAGTTATGGGTCTGCCCACAGCATTTTACATGTCTAAGGTCTCCGCACGATGGGTTCCAAAATTGCTGACGTCTTTGCAGAAGCAATGTCAAATGCAATGTTCTGGCCAACTGTTGGATTTGTGTAATGCGGATGTTCAGAAGATTTCTCAACATTCTCCTGACCTAGCACTGTCAGACTTCTTCTTGTTTCGATAAATGAAGAAACTATTGCGTGGACGCCACTTTGATTCGTCTCAGGAAGTCTTCAATGAAGTGGAATCGTGGTTTGAGGCAAAAGGGCGGACTTCTATGATCAAGGTATTAAACAACTGATCCATAGATGGGAGAAATATGCTACTATACATGGAGAGTATATAGAAAAAGATTAAAGCTCCTGTGAAGGTTCACATTTCTAGGGCTACTATTTCTAGGTAAGGGTACGAACTTTTTGATACTCCCTCGTATTATTGTGTATTGGAACAAAAATTATTCCATAAAAGTTTTCATAAATGGTTTTATAACTTTAATATGTTAAATACAATGAAATTGTAGTTTGATTAATTGTAATAAACGAGTAATAAATATAAAAATTGTAATGCATATAATAGCATTTTGGGGCATACTTGCATGTAAATTTGACCTATTTTTAGTGCATACAATCCGATGTCCAATTACGCAGCAGTTTTACCGGGCGACTAGTTAAGCGCGTATACCTACCGCTAAATCCACAAGGAATGGGGCGGCGCCCCTCATTTTTTGTCGCCCTTGTGTTTAGCACGATAACCCCGGGGGCTCACATCTGGTGAGTATGGGCTTGGCAAACCCAGGGTCCTGAGCTGGATATCATCATTCTTCTCTTTCTTGATGATTCCTTTCTACTCTCTCTCTCTCTCTCTCTCTCTCTCTCTCTCTCTCTCTCTCTCTCTCAGGGGGTAACTCGGGAATTTTTTTTTTTTTTTTTTTTTTTTGGCTGGTGCAGCATAAGCCTCAGGCTTCCTTGTATCATTTGGCTAATAATAATAATAATAATAATAATAATATCAGCAATGGGTAGGAACAGACCTGGTCATGAATGCCTGCCACAGAGCGTCTTTCTACAGAAATCATTAACACTATTTTCCAGTTTCTATGGAAAAATTTTTTTTATTCGCTTTTTCTCTATCCTCATAGAATAACGTTAGGGACTCATTAAAAGCAGCACACATATCTAACTAAATGCAAAATTATTAATTTCCACAACTTAGCCCCGATCTTCGCCTAAAGTACTTTTAGAAGACATCACGAGAGGGTTGCCTTCGTGGATAGCACATCTAAGTTCGCCGCCCTCCCCACACCGGGTGTAAAAGACCTGAGTACGAGTTTCGTCGATGACGGGAGGAATTCTTATGGGACTTGATTAAAACGCGGCTGAGTTAGTCGGTCTCAGGAGAAGGTAGCATGGTTTTTTCTCCCGGAAACTCGCGTTTTTCGTCCTGCAAATAGAAAATTAACCTCAGAACACACGCAATTTACAGACAATACATACGGAGTAACATGGCCTTAGTTGCTGATGCTCCTAAAATCATACAACAACAACTAGAGGGTTACCGTCCCTGCCAGTGAAGAGGCGGATCTCTATTATCAAACAAATACACATCGGCGCCTCCGTAGCCAGGTGGGAAGGAGCAGCAGTGCGTAGCACACACTTCTTGATTAGACCGGGGTTCGAGCCCGTCACCACCAAATACGGGATGCGGAAAGGTCAGGGAATGACCACCGCATATTCCCGGAGCAATATGGCCTTAGTTGCTAATGCTCCTAAAAAACCAGATAACAAACAAACAAACAAACATACACATCGCTATTAAAAATATAAAGACCTCCAAGAAGCTGGATTACGTTTCTGTGGCGACAGTACGAATTTTATTTTTACGGTGGGGAATGAACGGAAGGAGGTTGGATTTTTGAGAGCACTGTAATCCTGAAACGCCAAGGGAACGCTGCCATTGGCTCAAGCGAGCATGTTTTTTCGATTTAGGATGATATGTCGAACCCGTCCTTAATAGCGAATATACTATTAATTTATTGCCAACACAGAGAAAGACAGCCAACCATACAACGTTACACATTAGTCTAAGATATCTGATGCAAGACCAGAACGGCCGTTTGCTCTCTTTCTCTCCACTTTTTTCATTTTCCGCTCTGTTTTGCCGTTCAGCAACCTGCTTCCGAAGACACACCTCGCTTATCTCACCTGAACACCTGACTAAACACGCATTTAATGAGGTGTTTCGCCCTATTTTGCGATGCGTGTCGGCAGCACTGTGGCATTTCTCATCACCAACTTTCCGTCAGCCCTAACTGCATCCTCCTATCCCATCGAAAGCCATTCCTCACGAAATAAATCGTTTACGGCAGCTCTCTGTGTTTCTCCGCAATGCAGTCCACCCCAGAGCCCGAAACTTCCGTCGATATTCCCTCATCTCCAAGTCAAAAGGCCTCGCTTCGAATCAGTGCGAGTTCTTCTGATATTCCGTTGCATCGTAAGTTTTTATCGGGCCAGAAGATCACGTGTTTCCTTCTTCTCAGTGCGCGTCACGGGAGTAAGGACATCTCTAGAGTTGAGTCTCCGACAATCCCGCGGGAGATTTATTTTGTCGATTAATTGCGAAACGCTGACGGCTACAAAGACGACGAAATGGAAGTCACAATGAGTTCCGTATAAATTTTCGGAAGGGGTCGACAAGTTTGACGCGTTGATGGCGTAAATAATGGGCGATGTCCTCCACTCTTGCATTGTTCTTTAATGTTCTGAATCCCAACAGGTTCTACGCGGGATTTCACGTGACGTTGTAAATCACCGATAGACCGTAAGTGGGGTTTAGATGAATTTCACGAAGTTCCGAACCAAAGTGCAGGGAGGATTACAGTTTCACGCCTTGCAAGAAACTTTTCTTGTTTAACTTTAAGTATAAAATTGTTATACGTTTCTGTCTTTTTCTAAGGGACCTTCGTGGATGGGGATGGAGGATGGTTACCCGGCAAACAATATTGCGTGTAACAGTTCGGCACCTAAGAAATATTATGTGCTCTGCGGGGGACTACTTTGACCACTTTGGGCACACAGAATGATTAATGCGACACTTATATTCATGCGGGCTAATTAATTACACTCGTGATCAGTAATTATGTTCCTTGTGATTTGCGTGATGGCCGTGAATGGTAATGTAACATGTCGTGCATCTAATTGCCAGGAGCTGTGCGTGTGTGTGGTGTTCCGAATTAATGGGGCGTAATTACTTTTCATTTTTTCTTATACCAATCCAAACACTCTGAGATTCATTGTACTAATGAAAACTGATTAAAATATTATTGTTTCAGCCGGCTGTTAGTTTAGATGAAACTCCTTTGCACCTTGCCTTTTATCTGTACCAAACGTGAAACGATGCAGAAACAACTAATGACCAGGAATTATTCTTTGGTGTTGTTGATGAATGGAACTGGTTGCATCTTTCGCAGTTATTATGACTAATTAACGTCAAGTTCTGTTTAGACAACCCCCGGAAGACTAAAATTTTTTTTGTAAAACTCCTGATTCTTAACTTCCATCTTCAGATGGAAGTTAAGAATCAGGATATTTCATTTCAATAATTATTTGTTTATAGGAAACGTAAGCAAATGGCAAAAAAATTATTTATTATATTACAGATTAGATTATAAATAGTATTGTAATCTGTCAAAATGATTAACGATGGCATTCTATTATTACCTACCTATATGTTTAGAAAACGAATAATTATTATATTGCGTTAAATTATAATCTGCTACAATTCAGATGAAACCCAGGTTAAAACTCGAAATTTCGTTTATTATTCCGAACACTGAGGCTCTAAAATAACGGGCCAAAACGCGTATACTTCTTAATGGTTCTGATATTGGGATGCAACGTTTAATTACAAAGTATGTCCTCCAAAATCGGCAAGGAGTATTTCTGTATTTCGAAAACTTTTTCGGAATATTTTAACAGCTAAAACATTTCTGGCTTAGTTTTTTATTAACTAGAACGGCCTTCTGGCTCAATTCCAGTACCGTATTAGCCATGAAGTCTAGGGGAAGGATCGCAATCGATTACTGACTCGACTGTTGTTTTCTAAACGACGTATAAACCAGATTAGCATTAGCAGAGACATATGATGCAAGAAAGCAAGCTTATGCAGAATCAGCCAAAAAAAAAACTTCCCATTTCATCCATCCATTTGCACTAAAAAGTTTGTCCACTTCTACCTTGAATTTATTTAAGCTATGAACTTCCACAATGACATATGGAAGTTTGTTCCATCAATTAACTATCCGCTGCTTAAGGGCAAATTTCTGCAACTGTCTTTCCTCAATTTCAGTTTATGCCCCCTTGGGTTTGTAATCTGAGCAAGAGGAAGAATTCCATCAGCATTGAGCATGCCCAATTCATTCAAGGCCTTATACACCTCAATCAGATCACCTCGCAGGTGCCTAGTCTCCAATGAGACCACCTCTTACCTGGAGATAAGAGGTGGTCTCAGTAATCACGTTACAAAGTAAAGAAAACTAGGCAGACAACAAAGCTGAATACAGTATTTAATTTTCAACATAATTACCACAAACCATTTTTACATTTTTCTCATAGCTTTAAAAATTCGGGAAACAAACCGTTGCGTAAAAAAAAAAAAAAAGAAAAAAAGAACTCGGTTGCTGTCACAAACCCAACATATATCATTTTGAACTTCCGTATACCCAGAAAAGCACGTCATGTCACCAGCAACGAATCTTGGTTTGGTTCCATTACTTTCAATCTGAATCCAAGCGAACAACGGTACAATAGAGCTATCCTGATTCACACAGCCAACAAAGGCGTTTAAGGCTGTGCCATCAGCAGGAAAAGTAATGGTGACTGTTTTTGGGACTCTCAAGGAGTTGTTCATCTGCATTTTCTAAAGACTTGAGGCTGCTTCCTCAATTCCTTCGCAAACTTGGTCACTGACTGTGATCTCACCCTTGCTGTTAACCTTTACACTTCCTGGATCAAGACTGTTTAGTACTACTATTAGTGTTGGCAAATGATGCAAGAAAGCAAGCTTATACAGCACCAACCCTTTCATTTCCTAGCCCATCCCAAATCTATTTCATCTATCCGTCCCCTCAATACTTTGTCTAGTTATTATTGAATTTATTCAAACTATCCACTTCAATTTAGATTTATGCCCTTCGCGTGAGTAATCTGAGCAAGAGGAAGAATCCCATCAGCATTGAGCTTGCTCAATCCATTCAAAGTCTTAAACATTTCAATCAGCAACCTTGCAGGTGCCTGGTCTCCAGACACTGCAATTTGCAGAACTGAAGCCTTTCTTCGTAACAGCATCCTGTTGTTTCTCTCACCAAACTCGTCGTCCTTCTCCGTACTCTTTCCAGCAGCTCTACATGCTTTCTAAAATGAGGACTCTAGACCTGTATGCAGTACCCAAGGTGTGGCCTGACCATTGCCTTAGTCAATGGGATAATCACCTCCTTATTCCTGCATATCACTGACAAAACCCCCTGAGCTGTCCTGGCAGCTTGTCTATGCTTCTCAAAGAACTTCATATCAGATTGCACAATTACCCTCAGTTCCTTTTCATTTTCCACGACCTTGAGTGTAGTGGAAAATTAAAAGTAGTACCACACAGTTGATACGTTACTCTGGGATAACGAATGCAAGCCAAAAGCAGTGGCTTGCATTCGCCACTGTTAAACTTCAATTTCAATTTTCAACCCATCTGCCTACTTTTCTAGATCTTGTTGCCGCAGCATAGTTTCATAACCGTCATTAATCACTCTGCCAACGTTGATATCATCTGCAAACTTAGACATTAAATCAATATCATTAATAAATACAGAACACAACAATGGGCCCAGCAACGAACCCTGTGTACTAATAACATTATGTACTTATGTTGTTAGTCCACGAAGAGCAGTGTTAAGCTATGGAGACCGGGAGTACTACTCTTGAAGAAAACACAAGATCTCATACAGTGCCAGCAAACCAACGGACAACTAATGATTTGAAGAAGAAGAACTCTTTATTGTATACACAATAAAGCCAAATACACATTTGGCTGGAAACTTCTTGGCCATCCTCTGTACAGTCTTAGCCACGCCCCTAGCGATCTCTATTTGTTTAATGCACTTAAACAACAGCTTCGTGGCAACATTTTTCTGACGATGTAGAGTCTGAAAAGGATGGACGTTGGTGGTTGCCGTTGTTGTTGTCGTAGGGTTTTAGGCGCATCAGCAACTGAGGCCATATTGCATGTGTTCCGCAGTCAACTTGCCGTTTGCTGGACAAACAAAACAAAACAAGAGTTTTCGGGAGGAAAAAACCATGGTACCCTCACCTGAGACCGACTAACTCAGCCACGTTGTGAAAAAGGCACATAAAAATTCCTCGAGTCTACACAATTCTATCTACAGAGTACCATCTTGCACTTCTCAGGTACCTCCTTTCTCCAAACTAGATTTTTTAAATTACTTTTTAATATTTTAATATAAATAAAAGCATTTAACTATTAAGTTAATTAACATTATTGTTTTCAAGTAATACTAACAACGAAATCTTAAAAATTATGCACTGCGCTAAGAGAAGGTGCGTTATTCTACTATATAAGACATCTTTTCTTAACATGGTGCATAAAATCCTTTCAAGATTCATCGACCTTTTTTATATTCCTCACAAAACACACCCAAACTGTTGGGTCTAGAGACAACAGGTGCTTACCTTACGTTTTCGTGGCGACTCATGTAGATCTTCTTGAACTGGCCCGTCACCACAGCTCCCAGATCCTGTCGAATTTCAGCAGCTACGTGATGGGGCAGAACCGACAAAAGGAGACGTTCCTGCAAGAGAATACACCATTGTAGTTCAACTTTGTCACAAGTTAATGAAGCTAAAAACAGGAACTGGCTTTTTACTGCTGAAGAAACTTAACTTTTGATACATTACTCACTAATCTGTAGGTCAGTTGAACCCGAACGACATTTTAAGGGCGGTTTGGATTCAACCTGAACTTAAACGGCCAGATTCTACTGTTCGTCAGTGATACTGCGTGCAGCCTGCTACGGTACCAGATTCGGCCCGCTTCTTGAGAATATTTCTATCGTACGACGTCAGCCTTCTATTCTTAGGGACCAAACCCGCTACACGCTTCCAAAGGAACTTAATTACGTTTTTACAGCTGGCAGCATCGCAGTGTCTGTTTGGAGATTTTTTTGCTGAATGTAGCGTCTGCTAACAATCCTCCTCTCCTTCTCCTTCCTTGTACACCCAGCAGGCCGCCGTGTTCAAAGAGCCGTGATTGGAAAAGGGTGGACCCTTTCGAATTGCAAAAATCCAGCCGTCCTTCACAATGAGACAGATTTGCATTTAAATAACTAACACACGCACACACAAAGAAAGAGAAAAAGTTCTTAACTTCGAATTTACTTTCTTGAAAACTGAAAGATCGTGCAGCGGGATAACCGAGTTACTGAGCTGAAGGGAATTTAATAGAGTTCGAGTGGATGACAAAAGGCGGAGATGTCGATGGAAGTGGGAGGAACGAGATTAAGCAGAATCCCTTCACGCAATGTCCAACCCACGCCGTTTCTGTATCAATTTACGTGTAAACATTTCACAATAACCACCCCGACCTTTTCTGAAGAGCGTCTGTCAAAACACAGGACTACCAGTTATGCGCTTCACACATGAAATCCGACGAATTACTTGCATGACATTGCATCGCTGTTTGGTTGGCATTAAGATGTGATGGAGGCATTACGTGCTAGCTGAAGATCTACATCAGTGAAATGCGCTTTATTCACTCAACAGAGATCGTGTAAGATTACAGAGATAAATTTCGTCCCTCAAATGGTTCCAAGGACGAACAATACTCTTCTCATAATAACGCGATAGAATAAGCTTCACCTCGTTGAAGATTTCCACAAAGAAACGTTTAAAACAGCATTAATCTGGAAACTGAAAACTTCAGTCCCAATAGTCTTCATTCATTCTAAGGAGATTTACAATGAGAAACAAAAAACGCCAAACTGTTGGTGTCAAGGTGTGTTCAATAAACACATTTTCAACACTGAAAAGTTTACGATAAAACAGATTAATCATTATGAGTGGTCTTTTTTTTTTTATTATTTGTTAGGAGCATTAGCAATTAAGGCCATATTGCTCTGGGATATGCGGTGGTCATTCTCTGACCTTTCCGCATCCTCCGTATTTGGTGGTGACGGGCTCGAACCCCGGTCTAATCGAGAAGCGTGTGCTATGCACTGCTGCTCCTTCCCACCTGGCTAAGGAGGCGCCTCGTTATGAGTGGTAGATCAGTGTCACTTACTGTGTTTCTTATCCATAAGGTGAATAACCACGAAACTCCCTCTTTCAATAATTAATCAATCATACAGTGTTCGTACTTTGTACAAGAATCATAAACCGGTAATCCTAGTGGTTAACAACTGTCATTTATAATATTGTAAGTATAAAACCATTCTAAAATTTCGCCTCTTAAAGAGAGCAATCAGATTAATTAATGATCTTTGTTCCACAGAACATTGCAGGATTCCGTCCATTTCATTGATCTGTTCACGATTGCCGGATCTCTCGCGAGGAGCAGCTGTTGCTTCGCAAGCCACCGTAATCCTTAGAGTTTAGTGCAATATTTAGTTTCTCAACTTGTTTACTTGAAGGACAGTTTATAGTCGAAAAGGAGTCCAAGGCCTGCATGAGTTTGCAAATTAGTGTATTTGGTTTTAAATGAGTTCCATGCACAAATTCTTCTGCAAAATACTTCCAGGTAATTCATCTAGGTCTTCGACATTTAACTTTCTGTTAATCATCACCTGAGAGTTCTAGCGCCTATGCAGGGTGTTTTTAGATGGTCTTGTCAATCTATGACACCGAGAACACGTTCTTATGAGTATAGGGACAAAAAAAGTCCACAGACATAAGTCGGGAAATGCTTTCCTGACATGTCGAAGGCGAATACTACTACCAAAAAGTAAGTACTCAATGACCAAAATTATAGGAATTTCTTGCAAGAGGAACTAACTATCTTGTTGCTAGAAAAAGTCCCATTGGAAACATGCTGTCAAATGTAATTAATGCATGATGGGCTCCACCATATTTTAGTTTTACTGCTTCCTATGTATGAGGTGGTAGATGACTTTCATCAACCGGTGAAATACCACCACTTTGCTTATTGGAGGCTTGAAGTGGTGAAACCCATGTTTAGTCTCTAGAGCAAAGTTTCCGGCATTCCCCTCCCCCCATATTTCTTCTTCAACCCATGCACGGTACTAAGTACTATAGGTTTTGATACCTTTCGTGTTTGGGGTTTTCATAAAAAAAAAAAAAAAAAAAAAAAAAGAGATTCTTTATTTCTGGAATTATAATATTGCATTTCTCAATCTTTATACTGAAATGATTTTGAACAAACTAAACAGAGTCTGTGGTATATAGGTAGAATATCACGTGTTTCAATCAGTTAAAATAGTTTGTTAGTCGCCAAAAAAGATCTTTGTATTCAATGAGAACCAGTACAGGTCCTAGACAGAGGCTAGAGGGGACTATAGCTCCTCCCCACTTATGATCAAATGAATGTGGATTTTTTGGCTGCTGTATGATGATTAAAGCGCGATTCCCCAAAACTCTGCTTTACCCTAACCCTTAAAGGACTGCCTTTGATGCGAACTGTCTCAACGTAGTACTAATTAGGGTTCTACTCTAAATACTCCTTAGTTCAGCAGAACATGGATTCGTATTATGCTTAGTTTGAGAAATAACCAGTCGTGTGTAAACGGGTCAAAAGCGCTGGATAGGTTAACATATACAACATTGCCACCATTTTCTATATAAATTGTTTTTGTTGTTGTTGGTTTTGAAGAGCATCAGTGACTAAGGCCATATCGCCCCATACATACTATTTGTAAATTGCGTGGATTCTTTAGTCAATTTTCTGTTTTGCTGGACGAAAAACTTGAGTTTCCGGGAGAAAAAACCACCTCAGAAAAAACTACCCTCGACTACCTCAGCCACGTTGTGAAAAACACCCATAAAAATTCCTCACATGATCGACAGGACTCGAATCCAGGTCTTTTCCACACTGTGTGTGGGGGGCGATTCTACCAGCTGTGCTACCCACGATGCCCAATATAAATTGATGTCACGATTTACTGTTTTTTTTTTTGTTTGGGTAAAATACAAGATAATCTGAATTGTTTCGATTTTTGCGAAGGCAATTAAAGCCAAGAGGCTACATCCGTCATTGCATGGTAGAGACGGGATTCGAACGTAGGCCTGTTTCCACAAGATCGAAAAAACTGAGGATGAAAGCTTTTTCTCCCACAAATGCTTCGTGGCTTCAGATGCCTCATCCAACACAATTCAACCTCAAAATAAGACCCACTTTCTTAAAATGGCTGTGGAGAGGCGCCAGTATATTGCTATGGCGAGATGATGAAACGCATAACGTATACATTTATTAGCAGTTCGAACCAATCTTCTCAGTTACGATCCCCGCCAGATGACCTTGACCAACAATTTGCTGTAATGAACTTCGGAAGCCGACGAATAATCTCAAGGTCGACAGGCCGAAGGCTACTCGTAACCTCGCAGTTAGCGGCATCCAGTCTGCCGCTTATGATCTTCGAACGCTTCTGTGCTATCCAAGTTTTCTCGTTTTATGTGCATCGCGAGACTGTCAATGATGGAGTTGCTGCTTCGCGCATCGTAACAACGCCTGACTGTTCTTACCACGTTCCGTCTCTCCAGAGAATTATTTCATCGCTCTCCAGTTTTCAGTTCTGTTTATTGCAACTGCAGGAAACACGAGTCGAGAAAAAAAAAATGAAACGTTTTCCATTAAGTCAAAACAGACATTCGAGGGCGCGCTACGTCCGCAAACATTTACTTTGAAATGTTTCTTTTGACTCAACGGAAATGCGTTTCATATTCGTTTGATTGCCTTTTTGAAATAAAATTTGAAACTAACAGAAAAGAAAAAAATGCAACGCTAGAAACGTAAGTTTCTCAGGCTTTCGCAAATCTATCATCGCTGAAGATTTATGAAAAAAGCTTACACGTAAACCGCGACTTGATGGCCGATGTCTGCCACTTCCTCTCATACACACCACATTCTCTCTATATAAGGGCGAGTATGGCATTACTGGTACGGTCTGGCGATCGCCACCGACAACTCATCCAAGTCTCCCTGTTACCTTAGTAAGAATCTCCTAGGTTGATCCTCTCATTGGGCCGGTTGATGATACTCATCAACCGGCCCAATGAGAAACCAATGTTTTTTTTTTTTTTTTTTTTTTATGTGAACGCCAAACACGAGAGGTATTAGAACCTATAGTACTTAGTACCGTGCTTGGGTTGGAGGTTGAGAAGACGAAAGAAGATATTTGTTGACATTGGACTTGAACTTCTGTAGGTTGTAATTTTCAGGAAATACGTATGAAGGAAGGTTGTTCCAGAAAACGGCAGTTGAATGAATAAACGAGGAAGATGAAAAGTTGGTTCTGTGGGTTTGAAGTTGGACAGTAAATGGATGTTGGCTGGTGGCGGCACGTGTTCGGACTGTTTTTAAAGAGAGAACGGGAATTATAGAAGTCAATTCAGAAGAACAGTGCCCATGGAAGTATCTGTAGAAGAGGCATGCAGAAGAAACAGTACGTCTATGAGAAAGCGAGTGGAGAGACTCTGTTAGAGATGAATCATTAATTAACCTAACTGCCCTCTTCTAAATGGAATCAAGAAGTCTGAGGGAGGTTTTGGGGGCACCACCCCAGATGTGGGAACAATATTCCATGGTAGGGCAGATTTGCGATTTATACAGAGTGAGCAGCTGTTTGGAAGAAAATAACGCCGAGAGCGAAAGAGAAACAAAATTTAGATGCAGAGGAAGCAATATTTGTAATGTGCTTGTGCCAAGAGAGATTAGAGGTCAGGGTAATCCCCAAAAGAGATATATCATTTTGCCTAGAAATTGGAGTGTCACTAAAGATAAGCATAGGAGCAGAAGAATCCTTTTTGCGAGATATAAGACAAGACTGAGTTTTAGAAGGGTTGAAATCAACTAAGTTGTCTTTGCCCCACTGGAAAATTACCTGAAGATCGGCATTTAAGGAATTGGTAGCAGATTTTCGAGAAGTTGAAGCTGATTGAGCAGGACAAGGTTTCTCGAAATGGAAAGTGGAATGCAATGTGCTATCATCAGCAAAACTATGGATAGGATTTCCAGTCAATGGAAGAAGGTCATTACTATACAACAGGAAAAGAGTAGGAGAAAGAACTGAACCTTGGGCGACACCGGCATTAGTGGAGAAGTTAGAAGACAGAGAGCCATCTACCATTACCCTCAGTGAGCGATCAGAGAGAAAACTGGATAACCAATTACTAAAAACAGTTGGCAAACCAAAAGAATGGAAACTTGTTTAGAAGACCTTTATGCCAAACACGATCGAAAACCTTTGAGATGTCAAGAGCAACTACTTGTGTTTCACCGAACCTTTCCATTGAATTAGTCCATAAATGGGTAACATAAGCCGGAATATCATCAGTGGATCGACACTGACGGAATCCATACTGGCGATCGTTGATCAGAACGAAGGTTTCTAGGTAGTTTAAGAGTTGCCGGTTAGTTGATTTCTCCATTACTTTAGAAAAAGTAGAAGTAATTGCAATGGAACGATAATTGGATGTGAGGGTTTGTCACCATTTTTAGGAACTGGCTGGATATGAGAAAATTTCCAAGCAGATGGAAAAACACCTTTGGAATAAGAAAGCGAAAAAAGGCGGCAAAGAATAGGAGTAAGTTCAGGAGCACAGGGTTTGAGAACAAGTGGAGAAATACCATCGGGACCTGGAGCTTTCTTAGCATCAAGATTCGTCAAAATCCTTTTGACATCCTTTTGACGGAAGACCACAGTAGGCATTGAATGGAGCGTGTTGGGAATGGTGGGAGGTGTTTTACCAAGATCATAAATACATATGTTGGAAAAAAAATGGGATGCTAGCAGGTCAGCTTTATCCTTGGCTGAAGTGATAACAGAACCATCTGGTTTGGACAGAAGTGGGAGCAGAAATGGGCAAAAGTTGCGGCCAATAGCTTTGGCAAGAGACCAGTATGCTCTGCTACCATTAGGGCAAGAAGCAAGTTTTCTACTCTTACCATGTTCAAACTCTAGTTTGGACTGATTAATAACAGCTTTACAATTGTTGCGAGCTTTGGTGTAGGCAGAAAATGATACTGAAGAATTAGAAACAAGCCAATTACGATATGCAACATTCTTCTCTTGAACAGCCTTAGCACATTTATTGGAAAACCAAGGTTTAGATAAAGGACGAGATTTTAAAATGGAGTGTGGGATAAAAGATTCAATTCCTGCAAGAATACTTTCACTGACACGATCTGTGCAAACGTTGACATCAGAAGTTTTGAACCAGTAATCCGACCAAGGAAAAGAAGAAAAGAAGTCTCGCAGGTCATCCCATTTTGCATTCTTGTAATGCCAAACAACACGAGGTTGGGAACAGCCATGAGATAAAGGTTCCATTGGAGAAGAGACAATCACCAAGTTGTGATCTGAAGTGCCTAAAGGACCTCTCACTTCGACCGTGTACTTAGAAGGGTTGTTTGTGAGAAAAAGATCAAGCATATTGGCTGTATGATTAGGATTGTCCGGTATTCTTGTAGGTAAATGAACAATTTGTGCTAGGTCATTAGTAATTGCAAAAGCCTCAGCATCTCGACCTGCTGGGTCGGTGTGACTAGAAACCGGAAGCCAGCTGGAGTTGTGAACATTAAAATCACCAAGGAAAATTACCTCACTGTTAGGAAAGTTGAACTGAAGAAAGACAACTTGCAAAGAAAGGAAGTCAAAGAGCTCCAAGTGGTTAGTGGAGTTGGCAGAACGGTAGAGACAACAGATGAATTTGACACAATGAGGTAGAGAGATTTTAAGCCAGAGAAGATCAAAGAGAGGAGATTCCAAATTGCCAAGTCTCTGACAGGGAATATCAGAACGGACATATGCATAAGTACCACCTTTGAGGCGAAAGGAATCATACAGCGAATAATTTGGGCATCTGAGATGAGCAGTAGTAGAATCAACCGATAACTGAGATTCTGTCAGAAAAATTACATGGGGTTTGGCAGACTGCAAGTAGAAATGGACATCGTTGAGATTAGAATTGAGACCACGTATATTTGTGAAAAGAATTTGGAATCAGCAAAGACCGAGCAACCCTGCCCCATCTCCTCCATCATGCAGTATGACAGATGTCTTTTGAAGTTATGATAGGCATCATGGCAAGACCCAGCCTTCCTTACATTTCGAGGACACAGCTCTATAACGGTGTTCACAGGCCGGCCGCTAAATAGTCTCTAAACCTAATGGAAATTCTCTAGGAGGCTCCCGCATCAGCCAGGGTATGATCTCGCTACCACTATGCCAGATAGTGAATGGAGGGGGTAAAAGTATTATATATGCGAGGGGTATTGTGGAGGCCATGTAAAATCAAGGAGCTGGGTATATTCTTGCTGTGTGTATGCGGTACTTGGCCCTCATGGGTAACATAGTTGGTAGAATTTCCGTTCTCTTCACATCGGGTGGAAAAGACTTGAGTTCGAGTCCCGTCGATGACGTCCGAAAGAGTCTTTTTCACAATGTGGCTGAGTTCGATGGTCTCTGGCGAAGATAGCATGGTTTTTCTCCGGAAAGTCGGGATTTTCATCCAGAAAACTGACCACAGAATACACGCAGTTCACAGACAATATACACAGAGCAATATGGCCTTAGTTGCTGATGCTCCTAAAATCCTACTGCAACAACAACAATGTATATATGCCATATCCAAAAATTTCATTACTTCACACACTAATGAAATTTATTTGCTACTGAATACATCATAAAGAATCAAGCAAAAAGAACAAATTTACTTGCGTAAAGATCTAAACGTCCAAACACTTCGTTCATTTCACAAATATACGCGGTCTGAGTTGCAATCTCTATGATGTACATGTCCACTTACAGTCTGCAAGCTCCACTTGCTTTTTCTGACAGAATTCCATTTATTGTTTAATTTAATCACTGTTCATCTCAGTTGTCGTAATTATTCACTGTATGATTCCTTCAGCTTCAAATGTGATACTTCATACGTTCACTCTGATAGACCCTGAAGATGTAGTAATTTGGAATCTTCTGTTTCGATTTTTCTGGCTTAAAATCTCTCTATTCCATTGTGCAAAATTAATCTGTCCCCTCTGTCGATTTCGCAACTTCACTAATCACTTGGGACTCTTTGACTTCCTCTCTATCAAGCTCGATTTTCTCCAGTCCAACCTTCCTAACAATGAGATTACATATTTTCCTTGTAGTTTTTAATGTTCACCACTCCAGCTAGCTTTAGTTTTCTAACCGTAGAGACTCAGCTGGTCGAGATGCTGGAACCCTTTGACTTCTACGCTTTTACAATAGTCTGCGCGGTAGCACAGTCGTATCGTCACCGTCCTCCCCACTGCGGGTGGAAAATGCCCAGGTTCGAATCCCGTCGATGACTCGAGGAACTTTAATGGGCTTTTAAATAGCAAGGTTCCCCTCCAAACAGGAAAATCGATCAGAGAACACACGCAATTCACAGACAAAATAAATGTATGGGTAGATGTAGTCATTTACGGGTGATCATAATTTAGTTTTTTTTATTCATGTAGGGATGCAAGCCTTTATTTTACTCTTCTTGTTATAATCTCCCTTCATCTAAACCTTGGTTTTTCAATAAATGTCGCATATAGCAATTGGCTTACATCCAAATCTCCAGCTACATTTTCTGCCTACATCAAAGCTCACAACAATTGTAAAGTAGTTATTAATCAGTCCAAGCTAGATTTGGAAGAGGCTAAGAGTAGAACACTTGCTTCTAGTCCAAACTGTTAGTCGAGAATTCTGGCCTCTTGCCAAAGAAGCTATGGGCTGCAACTTTCGCTGATCTGTACTCCCACCTCTGTTAAAATCTGGTAGCTATATTTCCACCACAGCTGAAGATGAAGCTAACTTACTAGCATCCTACTTATTCTTCTAGGTTTAATAATAACCTAAATAACCTCCTACCATTCCCAGGACATTCACTTAATGCCCAGTACATTCACTTCGTGTTCCGTCAAAAGAATGTCAGAAGAATTTTGAACACTCTTGATACCAAGAAAGCTTCAGATCCTCATGGTATTTCTCCACTTGTCCTCAACACCAGTGCTCCTAAAATTACTTCTCTTCTGTGTCGTAATTTTTACACTTTCTTTTACCACTGACGTTTTCCCCTCTACTCGGAAATTTTCTCATATGCAGCCAGTTCCTAAAAAGGGTAACATATCATCCCATTGCACTTAATTCTACTATTCCAAAGTAATGGAGAAATATTTATTAATAGTTTGGTATTTATAATTAGAATATTTATATAATATTTAATTCGAATTTTTATTATAATTATAATTAGAATTAGAATTTATAATTAGAATATTTATTAGAATTAAAATTTCTAATTAGAATTTTTATTAGAATTATAATTATAATTAGAATTTTTATTAGAATTATAATTATAATTTATAATTAATTTATAATTAGAATTTTTATTAGAATTATAATTAGAATTAGAATTTATAATTAGAATATTTATTAAAATATTTATAATTAGTTTGGTAGGACAAATAAAGATAAATCCATTAACTGCCAATTCCTAAACTATCTAGGAATCTTCCATCTGATCAATGATCGCCAAAATGTATTCCGTCAATCAACTTTTCAATTTGGATTTGTCTATGGACAATCAATCAATTTGTCCACAGATGGGTAAATCCAATGAAAAAGTTTGGTTTAACTCAAGCAGATACTCTTCTAAATAAGCTTCCATCTTATGAGTACTGACTATTTTTTGTAATTGGGTATCCAGTTTTCCCTCTGATAAACGTGTAGACGGTTCTCTGTCTTCTAATTTCTCCAATAATTTTGACGTTCCTCAATTCAATTCTTTGTTCCACTCTTTTCCACTTGTATGTTAATGACCTTCTTCCATTGACTGGAAAAGCTATCTTTAGTTTTGCTGATGATAGCACGTTGCATTTGACCTTTCGGTTTGAGAAACCTTTCCCTGCACAAATAACTTCAAATTTTCAAATATACTTCACCAATTACTTAAATGCTGATCTCCACGTAATTATCCAGTGGAGCAAAGTTAGTTAATTTCAATGATTTTAAAACTCAGTCCTGTCTTAATCTCTCAAAAAGGATTCTTCTGCTTCTATGCTTATCTTCAATGACATTCAGATTTCTAGACAAGATCACATATAAATATCATCTCTGTTAGGGATTACCCTAACTTCTAATCTCTCTTGGCATAAACACATTACAAATATTTCTTCCTCCGCAATATTTTGATTTTTTTTTTCTTCTAAATAGCTACTCTCTCTGTACACATCTCAAATTCGCCCTATCATGAAATATATTGTTTACACATCTGAGATGGTTCCAACATAAACTCTTCTAGACTCCGTTTAAAAGAGGACATTAGGTTAATTAATGACCCATCTCTTAGAAAGTCTCTCCACTCTGTGTTATAGACGTTCCGTTTCTGCTGCATGCCTTTTCTATAAATACTTCCATTAGAACTGTTCTGAATTGCCATTTGTAATTTCCTCTCTCCCTTCCAAAGCAGTCCGGAAATATTCATTTAATGTTCAGCTGAAAACTCAGAGGATCAACTTTTCTTCTTCCTCATTTATTCATTCAACTTCTTTTGTCTGGATAAATCTCTCTTCGCACTTACACTCCCCCCTAAAAGTTTGGAATCGCAGCTTCTTATTGACAATAGTTTTCTTTAACTTTTTTTTATAAATAAAAATAATTTTTATTTATAAAAATTTTAATATAAAAAACAATAAAAAACGGTTTAATATAAAAAAACAACACACTATAAAGTATTTTAAGATTTTTTTATTGAAAGTATCGAAAAATGTACAGCAAAAAATATCGAATGATTAATAATAATAACTACACTGATTTTTCATCAAAATATCCTCCACGAGATTTTATCGCTGCCATACACATAGCAAAGTTTGTGACTGTGGATGCAACGTGGGTCTATCACTTTCATCCAAAGACAAAGGAGCAGTCCAAACAGTGGAAACATGGCTCTTCTCCCCCTCCAAAGAAAGCCAATTCAATTGCTTCCGCTGGCATCACTTTTTTTGGGTGCTAATGGAGTGTTGTTGGCAAATTACCTTCAAAAAATGTCTGACACTTATAGGGGTGTATTTTGTAGATCTTGAAGCACTTGCACGAAAACACGAAAGATAAATGCCGGAAAAGCTCAGCAAAGGAACCTTGTTCAACCAGGATAGCGCGCCTGCTCACAAGTCTATCATTGTCATAGTTGCACTGCATCAGTGCGGTTGTTTGAAATCTTGATCCATCCCCTATACACACAGAACTAGCACCATCGGACTTTCTAATTTGTTAAAATACCTGGCTGGCATCCATTTTCCCACCGAATACACTGACATCCATTTTCCCATCTACTGCAGCAAGAAAGAGAACTTTCTTCGCAGCTGGAATCAATGCATTGCCACATAGGTGGCGAAAGTTATTGACTCCAAAGGGGACCAACGTTGAAAAGTAAAGTTACCCGGCTCCTCAGTTTACGAGGGACGTTTACAAGGAACTTTGTAAACGTCCCTCCTGAAATAGAGTGGGCCAGTAAATCAGAATGTCTTATAATGGGGGATTTTAACTTCCCAGATATTGACTGGAACTTGTGGGTTGGTCACTCACACACTAGTCAGACTTTTGTGGAGTTATTGGATGATTGTTTTCTGCAGCAGCATGTTCGAGAGGCAACCAGAGAAAGTAACACTCTTGATCTGGTTATCAGCAGTGATCATTCGTGTATTAAGAATTTGCAGATAAAGGAACCACTAGGTGGCAGTGATCACAGTGTGCTGAAGTGGGATTTACTCAAAGAGGTAACTACCGTCAGGGGTAAAGGAAAGGGTTTTTGCTTCCGTAAAGGCGAATACAGTGGTCTCAGACAGTTTTTAAATTCTGTACAGTGGGATCAACTGACGATGTTACAAACAGTAAATTCTAAGTGGGAAGCATTCAAAGAATTAATCGTGGAAGCTACTAGACTTTATATACCGATTAAGACATATCGTTCAAGGTTTAGGCCTAAATGGTTATCAAATGAACTAATGAGACTCGTGACAGAGAAGAAAAATGCATGGGATGCATATAAATTATCAGGTGACGCAGAAGCCTGTGGCAGATATAAGCTAGTCTGTAATCAGGTCACAAAGGAGGTTCGGCAGGCGAAGGCGGATTACGAGAAATCTTTGGCAAAAGATGCTAAGAAAAACAGTAAGGATTTCTTTACTTATATAAACTCTAAAAGGAAGGGGATGAATATGATTGGACCACTTGACATCGATGGTTCGACTGTTGATGATCCTGCTCAGATAGCAAACAAACTGAATGAGTATTTTGCATCTACATTCACACGTGAGGAATTATTACAATTTGAAAATGGAAGAAGGTTATCAAATTGTAGCAGTGTGCTTAATGATTTTGTAATAACTGAGAGCAAAGTGGAGGAGAAATTGTTGAAGTTAAACATAAGAAAGGCACCTGGGGTGGATGGGATCTATCCAGTTATTTTAAAGGAGGCGGCAAAGCAACTAAGCAAACCCTTAGCCATAATTATGAGAGCATCCTTGGACTCAGGGGAGGTTCCCACGGACTGGAGATGTGCAAATGTGTCCCCAATTCACAAAGGTGGATCGAAGGGTGACACGAGTAATTACAGACCAGTTAGTTTAACTTCTGTTCCCGGTAAAATAATGGAGTCGCTGGTTAAAGATGCATTGCAGGATCATCTAGACAAGACTGCAGCGATAACTCAAACACAGCATGGGTTTGTTAAGGGAAAGTCTTGTCTGACAAATTTGATTGGTTATTATGATGTGGTCACAAAGGAACTGGATGCAAAAAATAATTTTGATATCATATACTTGGATTTCAGGAAAGCTTTTGACACTGTTGCGCATGGAAGACTACTGTACAAATTGGAGCAGAATGGTATTAAGGGTAAGTTGCTACAATGGATAAAAGGATGGTTAAGTGGGAGAAGACAGAGGGTGGTAATCAATGGGTGCTGCTCTTCGTGGACTAATGTTATTAGTGGAGTCCCACAGGGTTCGGTGTTGGGTCCACTGTTGTTTTGTGTATTTATCAATGATATTGATGAAGGTATATCAGGCTTAATGTCGAAGTTTGCAGATGACACAAAGGTTGGCAGGGTTGTTAATGACAGTAATGGCAGTGTGCTACTGCAACAGGATCTAGATAATTTGGGCAGATGGGCTAAGAAGTGGCAACTGAAGTTCAACCTTGACAAATGCAAAGTACTGCATATGGGTAGAAATAACCCCAGAGAAACGTACCAACTGTGTGGTACTACACTTAAGGTGGTAGAAAATGAAAAAGACCTGGGAGTAATTGTGCAGACAGATATGAAGTTTTCTGAGCAGTGCAGACAGGCTGCTAGGGCGGGTCATGGGGTTTTGTCAATGATATATAGGAATTTTGCTAGCAGGGAAAAGGAGGTGATTGTCCCTCTGTATAAGGCAATGGTCAGGCCAAGCCTTGAGTACTGCGTACAGGTCTGGAGGCCTCATTTTAGGAAGGATGTAGATTTGCTTGAGCGTGTACAGAGAAGAGCAACACGATTGGTGAGGGGAATGAAGGGATTCTCTTACCAAGAGAGGCTTAAGTTCTGCAAATTGCAGTGGCTGGAGACTAGGCACCTGCGCGGTGATCTGATTGAGGTCTATAAGGCCTTGAATGGGTTGAGCACGCTGAATTCTGATGGGATCCTTCCACTTGTTCAGATTACCAACCTACGGGGACATAAGTTCAAATTAAGAAAGGACAGATGTAGAATAGATGTGCGGAAATTTGCCTTTAGCCAGCGGGTGGTTAATTGCTGGAACAAACTTCCATCTGTCGTTGTAGAAGTTGATAGGTTAAATAAATTTAAGGAGGAACTGGACAGGCATTTGGAGGGAATGGTGTGATTTTTTTTTTTTTTTTTTTTTTGGCTGATGCTGCATAAGCTCCTACACTTGCTTTCTTGCATCATGTGCCACTACTACTACTACTACTACTACTACGTCCCTCGTACTATGTCGTAATATTTGATTATTTAGTTTTTATTATCGATATTCGAGTGTTGGGTGATCATCTTGCCATGCCTTGTGTGCCCTATGTATACAAGAAAGAGTTCTTCTTCTAATAAACCGTACACGGTAATATAACGCTGAAAATAGCGAAATGCTTTTAGAAACCAGTGGAATCTGCATATCAAGCAGCGTTGTGTCACCGTGACTAACTGTTAAAATGAACACATAACGTACCATCCACTCAAGCGAATGTACCCACATTTACAAGCGCAGTTGCACATAATCCCCCGTTCGTTGAACAACGTCGAGTTAATAACGTTAGAACTATTAGCGAGCATTGCTGGATTACCTCCCCTCACACTACTGAAACGTTATCCAAACACACAAAATAAATCTAATTTAATCTCATTAATTGAAGACAACTAGTATTTAAATTACGCAAGAGCTGATTACGCAAACGTTAATTAGCAACATTCCACCCTGTACGTGTTAGTCAGATATTACCGAAAGCTATCAAAGCGACGCCTGGCTTCAAAATTTTGTGGGGACGATCACAAAGCTTAAATTGTTTCAAAAACAGCGAATAGGAGCCAATTTAATTAAAGCAGATTTAAATTCAATTCATAATTTGTCTACTTGAAAGAAATTTCCCATCATTCCGAGAAATTGCTTTCTTTTGTAACAGTTCTTTAAAAACCGAAAAATATTCAGAATTTTATTCCATTTTTAACAAACCTATTCAGAAGAAACCTGTTTTTTTTTATAAACGATTTTTGCTGGTTTTAAGTGAATATTTTATTAATGAAGAACAGAAAAGTTTTTATAAGCTGACATCTGTTGTCTAGTGTTCCCTGTATTTTCTCTTCTGTCTGCAACAAGTTTCCCAAGATAAATTAAATTGTCTGCTTTGTTGTTTACATTTTTATTTTAGGGCTATGTTCGGTCGTATGCAGATTAATTTCTACACTTTTTCAATCTGAAAGTAATTTGATACTCAGAAAGAGAAGGAAAAAAAGTCCACTTAAGCATATTTATTTTTTCGTTTGCTGTAGGAAGATGAATAAAACAGTATTCCTCCATTTGCTTTAACCTGCTTTTTAAGAAACCTTACAGGAATAATTTCTTACTAAACAAGCACTAGATGGTTGGTACTAAGTAAGAAATGTGTCATAAAAACTACAGTACTTGTAAATCCAGGTGGCTGTTCTTGTTGTCGTTATTGGATTTTAGGAGCATTAGCGACCAAGGCCATATTGTTCCTTATGCAATGTCTGTAAATTGCGTGTGTTCTGTGGTTGATTTTCTGTTTGCTGTACGGAAAATTAGAGTTTCCGGGAGAAAAAAACATGCTACATTCGCCTGAGACCGACTAACTCAACCACGTTGTGAAAAATACCCATAAAAATTCCTCCCATCATCGACTGGATTCCAATTCAGGTCTTTTCCGCCCGATGTGGGGGAGGACGGCGATCATGCCAACTGTGCTACCCACGAGGACGAGTGGTGCGACGTATGCAGTCTGTATGTAACATTTCGAAGATCGATGGTTGGTGATGTGATCTGCAAATAGAAATAAAACTGTCAAAAAAAAAAACCGGAAAAACTACGAAGCCGATGGAATCTGAACGCAAAACCTTGCAAAGAATCGTCCGCTCGGAACACAGGTATGTGTTGTCGCAGCACTCAATGAGACGATTGGAACATATACATGTGCTGCCATTTTATTAGGTACACCTACCTAGTACCGTGTTGAGCCTCCTTTAGCCTTCAAAACAGTCTGAATTCGTCTAGGCATGGATTGCACAAGATGCTGAAAACGTTGTGCAGGAATGTAGTACCATGCAGACATGAGTGTGTCACGCAGTTCCTTGAGATTCGACGGAGGTGTAGGCCTGCAGCGAACAGCCCTTTCCAGCCCATCCCAAAGATGTTCAATAGGATTGAGATCCGAGGAACTGATCTGACCACTGCAAAGAAAAGCATTGTCATGTTCCTGGAACCATTCCATAGTGATTCGGGTTTTTTGCACCGGCGCATTATCCGGCTGGAAGTAACCATCTGACTGATGATAAACTGTCAACATGAACGGATGCACTTGGTCAGCAACGATGTTTAAGTACGATGTGGCATTAAAATGTGAATCTATGGGTATCAATGGACCCAACGTGTGCCAAGAAAACATTCCCCACACTATAACACTGCCCCCACCACCTTGAACAGTAGTCTTCAGACATGACGGCTCAATGGATTCATGTGGTTTTCGCCAAATTCTGAGCCTTCCATCAACATGATGCACCAGGAACTTCTACTCGTCAGACCAAGCAACTGTTTTCCAATTCTCGATAGTCCAGTACTGGTGTTGATGTGTCCGCAGAAGGCGTGCTCTCTTGTTCTTCACTGATAACAAAGGTACGCAATGTGGCCGTCGGCTGTTGTAGCCCATTCGCGACAAAGTGCGACTAGTAGTCCGTTGCGATATTTTATTCTGCGCACCAAGGTTGTATTCTGACGTGATGTGCGACATTGTGACCGGTCTGTTTGCTTGCACAATTCTAGCTATCCTCCTCTCACCTCTCTCATTAACAAGCGATTTTCTTCCACAGGAGTTCCATTCAGAGAATGTTTTCTGTTCGTTGCACCATTCTCGATACACCCTTGAAACTGTGGTGCGTGAAAAGTTCAGGAGAACTGCCGTTTCGGAGATGCTTGGTCCAGCACGTTTTGCACCTACTACCATGCCACGTTGGAAGTCCGTTAGATCACTCTTTTTCCCCATTCTTGCTACGGTTTGTACGATTAACTGATACTAGAAAGATTGTTCTGCTGAATTTATATCCACAACTGTGGTCATGTGATTTGCAGCGTTGTGGGACAAACCATTTGTGTGCACACCAGGGATGTACCTAATAAAGTGGCAGCACAGTGTATGTATGTCAGCACCAGTAGTGCCCAGGACGCTGCATGATATGAACTATTACGGTCGACCAGCCGTCCACAATCCACTAATCTTCCCAAATAATGCCAGACGCCGTTAGCTTAGTGTGATTGGTTTGGTTTGGTTTGTATTGAGGTTTAATGGCACATGGACTACGCGGGTCATAATGCGCCTGCTTAGTGTGAGACCGGCCATTCATAGACTGTAGGCTAATGCAAAGCTATGTTCTGGAGTGAGAAGTCATGGCACATGGTCTGCCAGTCTGACAGTCGAGCCTGGTGTGGCGGATGCCCAGGGCTACATGCCGGCTGTATCGTCTCAACAGCCAAGTTTATCAGAAGCAGCATTATGGTCTGGGGCTATTTTTCATATTATGGTCTGGAACATTGATTATTTTGGGCAAAAACATGAATGCTGAAGTTTAGCTAGACATCCTGAACAATAATCCGCTACCTACGTTGTGACAACACATCCAGGAAGGCGACTCCATGCTCGCATTGTGACGGAATGGTTTAGGGTATGAGTATCGAAAAATTGGACTGGACTGGCCAGCCCAGAACCCTGGGCTGGGATGATTTGGGATGAATTGAATCGTCGGGTATCCTTGTGAAGAGAGACTGTCCTAAAACCAGAACTGAACTGGTCACTGCTTCAAAGGCCGAATGGAAAATGTCAAAGACATTTACAAAAAACCGGTGTTCCACAAAAGTTAAAGGCTGTCAAAAAGGCTTGAAGGTTTCAGCAGACGTTATGCGTTATTTTTTCGATACACGTTATTTCCTGTAAATAGAGGTTGTGTATGTTAACTTCTCTTTATAGAGGTTAATAGTAGATATGGAAGTTTCAGGATATTAATGGTAAGGCAGTATACATGAAATCCAATCTTCTGGTTTTCCATAGATTTCATTTTTATATCCTCTGGTTCGTGTCTCATTCAAAAGGTGGAACAGACCTTCCTCGCTCATTCTACACGATCTCTTCAGTGTCTTATACACCTCTACTTGCTGCCCCTTCCGGACGTCTGGTTGTTAATCTTTCCATTCCCCATCTTCCAAGCAGTTCTTCATACGTGCATTATTTTACACTCTCCACCAATCCGGCCATCCTTCTTTGAACCCTCTCTAGAAGTTCTCTGATTTTTTAAGAGCGGTCTGCAGACCACAAAACGATGTTCCAAGTAAGGGCTAACGAGGAATTTGTAAATGGAACAATGATTTCCTTCTCCTAACTAGCTTCTTCCTACTTGTCAAATAATACTGAAAAAATTCTAAAAATTTCATAAAGGTGTCCAGTTGGTTGGTTGGTTTTATTGTTCATCAGGAATTCGTGTGCCGTTCTGGTTCATCACACGCATCGATAATATCATGTACATACTTGAATTTTAAAAATAAGATGTTTAATTAACGAGCTTCCCGTTTTGTAAAATTTTTCATTTCGAAATCTGAAGTAAAGGCATCGCATTTCACTTTACGAGTCGGAATATTTGACTGCTTCCATTAATGATGTTTGTGTGCAGAAACTTATAAGAAGTAAAAGGACTCCTACACCTGTTTACAGCTGAACTGTTGACGTTAAGGTACCTTAATAATGAATTTCACTGAGTTTTTCAACCTTTGTCGTAAGGGAAAACTGACTTAAATACAGTACAATGTCACTTCGATGTTAATAAATTTTGAAATATCTAAATTAACGAACATTGTAGTAACGGTAATTGAATTCGAGTCTCTTGTTCCTTTGATTTCAATTTATAAGCGTTCATATAAATAGAATGCTTTCACTTCCAATTACCACAACGCTCGGCTAGAGAATGAAAAGAGATTCGAGTTTAAATTTATGGCATTGACGTCAAACAAATTTGTACACTTATAGAAGTGTAGTAAACAAAAATATCGATCTCTCTTATTAGCGCGCGGGTGCATAAGTACACGTGCCTTGAGTGACCGGGGGTTCAAGCCCGTGACTGCTGAATACGGTGCTGTTTCTTGTATTCTGTCTATCCTGTGAACTCCTCTGACCATTTGGTTGTCCCGGAGTATAAACAGAAAAATAATAATAATAATAACTATTCGCGTCACGAAATTTTGTTTGGCAGCAAAACCGACTACCGAAATAGAATGATTTACGCCATTCTTTTGGTGAAAACGGAACTGCAATACAAACACTGAGCGCGTTATCGGAAAGCGTTTCTGGCAGCTGAACTCCAAAAAAATGGTCCATTAACAAAGGGTGTTTGGTTCAAAAGGTAAAAGCACTTCGAATGATGACACTCCATCGATGTATTCGCTCATAAATGCGTAGAAAACTCGGGGGAGAATAGGGTAAACAGCTGTGCGGAAAGAATTGCACTACGAGTTGACGAAGTGACTTCTGAGCCGATAAGTAGAACATGGAGGTTAGATTCTAAGGAGGGGATACGTCGCTGGTCGATTGGTTGGTTGTTGTAGGGCTATTAGGCCCACAACAATTTAGGCCATATTGCTCCCTATATAATACGTCTGTAAGTTGAGTATGTTCTTTGGTCGATTTACTGTTTGCTGGAAGAAAAACCAGAGTTTATGGGATGAAAAATCATTCTACCCTCGCTTGAGATTTCCAAGCTTTTTGAAGCTATGTAATAATTCTTTGTATCTGCACCCTCAGGCACGTTGTTTGCTGTTTTGTAGCTGTTAATAACAATAATAATAATCTTGAGACCACACACTTCGATTCAAAGTTGAAGCCCAATAGTGCAAAGCTGTGGGATTACTTAATTAAACAGCAGTTTAATTATCCATTGACGCTGACGCTGAGTCCAAAACGTTTCTAATTTTTTGGCCAGTGAGTGTACAGTGTATTTATCAAATTATATCTAGAATTAATACTATACTTCAGTATAGCGAGATAGAATCTTGTCAGTGAATTAGTGGCTACGTAACAAATGATCTGGGTCCCATTTTTTGCTACTGCATTTGGTAATCGGATCTTCACAGCAGGAGAGACAATTAATTTCGTTTATTTTTTTGTTTATTTTGATAAGACAGGTTCACCTGCCCATTAATGAGACGCTAATTACTTCACTAATCTCAAGTTACGACGATGTTGCGACCAGGTAATACTGCGGAACTGTATACGACGTATGCTCAAGGTTTCTCTGTCGGCCTTTCTTTGTGGTATTACGCATTTGCAGTCCTCCCATTTAGGCATCACAAAGGAACGCTGACATCCAATCTTATCGCTAAGTACGTAAACAGTGTCGAGTCATTCCGCTTCGCCGTACATCAAAGCAAAACACGAAACCCCGCACCGAGTGAGCCGATAAGGTGATCTGAAGTAATGCTTCCAGCAAGGTTCCGTACGTGCGCTTGTATATGACAAAGTTTGCGAGCAGCAATAGAAGCCACCGACATTTATCTTTCAGACGCAATACTCACCCCTCAGGTGTTATCTGCGTACGTTAAAAAATATTTAGAATCGTAAATTTAATGAAGGAGAAGTGTGATTTCGAGATGGTGAGAAGCAAACGTCGATGTTTTCTGTCACACAATTTCTCTTCAGTTCAATTATTCTTTGCTTTCCATTTTATAAGCATAATTGCAGACCACCCCACTAGCACGACTGTTATGAAGACGAGGAGACTCCTGGGAATGGGGATATAGCCACTAAACAATTAAGTAAATATTAAGTAAAATCCCTTGTCAAAAAAAAAGTAACCTCGGCCCGAGACCGACTAACTTGGCCACGAGTGACAAAAGCCAATAAAACTTTCCCCAGTTTGCAGGTTCGAGTGCCTGAGGAGTGGACACCAACCACGTCTTTTCCAGAAGGTATGGAGGGATAGTAATCATAACTGCTAGAGTATTCAGGCCCTATATGACTCTATTATCTGTTGTAAGATTACACGTGACAAAGAAGGATGTAATATTTTTAACACTTTAATTCCTTCGGTAAACTTTCTGTTTTTTTTTTTATTTAACGGAAACGAAATTTTTCACGTCGTTTGTGTGTTATTGGAACATCATAGTGAATGGCGAATGTAGGAACAAAGTTTGACAGTTAAGTTCCAGGACTGAGTTTAGAACAGGATTTAAAGAAAACCAGACGTTAAGAATAAAAAAAGCATTTAATATTCTCAAATTACACCATGAAACGAAACTGAACAAAACAAATGCTGGAATTTATTACTAGATGTTTCACAGGACAGATGGAATTCTACACAAAAAGGAGCCATCACCGAAATATTTCTTTTCAATGTACCTACACTACTTCAATTATCTACCAGAAAATATTTTTTACCCTCGCTGTCTACCTTTTGTGTATTAACCTGATATGGTTCGCTTAATGTGAAACTTTACCAATTTAGACTTTCCAATACTATCTCCTGTCGATGCGGGCTACCTGATACAGGCCCTTCAAATTTCTGCTGCTGTTTTTAATCGTAGGAATACCCCTAATTCAAGAAATAAAATTGTAAACACATCATAAATGTAATTGCATCTTGTTGCCTTGTCTCTCGTATTGATGACCTCGTAGACTAATTTTTTTTTTTCTGTTCAGTATTGACGACCTCATACGGCAAGCTGATTTTTAACAGACATTGTGTTTCTCTAGCTCAGCCTTTCTTAAGCATCTCCGCAACTCAACGCATATTGATCCTTCCTCTGCGTAGTGATACAGCCATCGTCAAGTGGCTTCGGACACAACTCCAATTAACGTATTTACATTTTGAACTCGTTCTTGCTTTGCTTGACTTGTTTTTGGATATAACTTTACTGCTGTTGTTTAGTTGAAGATTTTGTGTATGTGTGCTGGTGATGGCTTGCTTTCACGGGATTCTTTTGAATGATTTCAAACTCGCTTTGGACATTCAGTACATGTTTGTAGCTGTGGCCCAATTCTTCGTGGTGTAGACGAGCACTGGGCAGGCTATAGAGATGACTTTCATCCCGGTGGCAAAGTGGCCAGAAACAACTAAACAGCACAGCAAAACACACTACACAAACATAACATTGCATACGTTTCTGGTCTTTTACAGAGTTCTGTATACATAAGATGTACATGTTTACCACGAAATGAACGCGGAAAATTAACCCTGGATATTGGACTGGACTTGGCAAGAACGATTCTCCTACTTGAATACCAGGATGCTCTAATAATCAAAATAAAAATGAAATCATGAAAATAAGAAGGGTGGAAACCTTAGCAGTGCAAATGTACGGGTAGATGTAGTTTCGTCTGATAATCCTTATTTAATCATTTTTCCTGAGGTAGGGTGACCAGTTTCGTCCGGACACGGTTTTCTACATGGGGGCTACAAGAGGAGATGATATTTTTCGTCAAACGTTTTTATCCATACAAGGTAGTATAACCTCTACGTATACGCTAAATACAATATGTAGTTTTTAGAGATTTTCATTTAACGTTCAAACTGCAGATGGAAAAATCGAGCTTAATCAGCAAATGCAAAATAAATAAGATTGATCGATGACAATTAGCAAATATATTTTTAGGGTGAGTGTTAAAAGCAACAACGAAACTTTTTTTTTTTTTTTTAATTAAGGTATTTATTTACAAAAAAAAAATCATAAAAAAATTCAATACAAGTAGTTGCCCCTCACACCCACCAAAGGATGTCACACCCACAATAAATAAAATGAAAAAAAGATAGGGAACCTACAAGCATCTCTTCTTCAGGAAACATCGGCATCTGTGAATCCCAATTAACTTGCTGCCTTAGTGAAATAATTCCTACAATTGTCTGGGCCATGTAACCACGTTTATTTTTGTATAAAGTTACTTTTAATATTTTTATAATCGCTTTGGGTAACTAAACTCGCGAGATCTCTCAAGAAAGAAGGGAGATGTTGGAAATGTTTGTAAACGCATTTGAACTGGCTTCCACCAATTCTCTGCTACAATTTTTAACCCCCACCTCTCATGGTAAAATCACCGTCTCTTCAGCGTGGATTAGATTTTGGAGCACAATAAGTACAAATCTGATGAAACTCCATAATCCAGCTTGCTCAAAAAAACATTCTTTGAAAATCGGCGCCAAATGCGGCTTAACGTTTTCGCATCAGAGGTAAGCCGCCTTTTTTCTCAAAAAAGAAGGCCTTATTCTGTGAATTATTTTAATCAAACGATACACAATTAAACGATACACATAGTATCCCTTATTCACCGTTTTTACCTCACGGAAAACATTCCTGCTATCAGAGACAGAGACCAACATCGTGAAATGAATTTTTTTTCCAATTGTACTTGGACCCCACCACTCGTCCTGTTGATCGAATCGAGACAGGAGGGATAATCATCAAAAATTTTAATCAGCTTTTTTCTTGCTTTCAAATGTCCCATTAGAATTGCACCACTTGTTTCTCTGTAAATGCAAAGTTGTTTTTCTATCATTCGACTATCAGACGCAGTCGTTTTGACCATTTGTAGAATTCGATGAGTTGTTGAAGGTTCATAACTTTCACTGTTTTCTGGATCCGCACACGCGTCTCGAAATCTTGTAAACTAGCGAATGGAATCAATGGATTCATCTTGCCATATGTCAACAGTACAGGTTGGCTAAAGTTTTCGGGGCGCACGTTAGCTATCCTAATAGTGGTTTTAATTTTTCCTGACAAAAGTAAAATTAAAATTTATCTCTGTAACGTAAATTTTAATTTTCTTATTTCTGTCTGGTAGTGCAGCTAATCAGAGAATCCTCATAACAGCAACGTCAGACATTGGTTTTTATTTTGTGTTGCGCTCATTGATACGATGTAGCGGATGCAACTGTCGACCATGTACGAGGAGTATTTATTTGTTTACGGCAAAATCTAATCTCACCGAACTCGGCAAGCCCATCTTCGATGATTCATTTGACCCGAGCAACAGATTTACGGTCGCCAACAGGGTAACAAAGGCTCAGAAACGCGCGGTGAATTACTGCATTAATACTCATTAGCCGCTCTAATACCGAGATAAATTCACGAGCAAGGTGGCGACCGTGCTCCTTTTCATGGGCACTGATGACCGCTTTGTCTGCCGAAATCGTTTCGCTGTACATCTAATGGCACTTCCGTTCATTTGGATTTTACCAATCCGGGATGAAATAAATGGACTCTTAAAGGGGGACAGGGAAGGGGGATTGCATTCATTCCGTTTAGATTCAAAAAAATTGGACGGAGCAGTTTGCATTAGTAGAATTCATTCCATTGCTTCGATGCAAAAGCAGAAATGTGACGCGAATTTGCAACTGCAAATATTATCTGTGGTAAATATTCGTACTTCCTGCGGCTGCGAAGTAATCACGTGATATATTTGAAAATGTCTTTGATGTTACTTCCGCGAAGCACTCATTAGACAACGCCGATGTTTTTTGGACGAAAAACGACATCATCAACTGAGGTCCTCACGAAGGAGGCGTATAAATGGAATAATCGAACTCATGCCATTGATTTTTAACTTACGAGTGGATCCGAGATATCAATTTGGAGCATTTTCTATTTGAAAACAAGCGATGGACGTTATTTTTAAGTAACGTGGCAACAAACGGGTCGCCTGTTTCCTAACGAATCATGTCGACTCTTTTTTCATTTGGCATCCACTGCCGTCATTTCGCCTCGAAAGCGGCGTCGGAAATAAATCAGCTAATCGAAATGTTTGTCTGAATGTAGCTTCATTTAAAATGAGATAAGAGACGGCACGTTCATTGAAATAAGTACGCTAATCCACGTTTCTTACGAAAAAAAGAGACAGAATTTATTCTAGAAAACGAAATAAACTCTCTCTGCAGTGCAAAAGTTTCAAATGAAAAAAATCTTCAGTATCTTCGCGATTGTTCAAAGTTCAAACCACGAGAAACAATCCAAAGCAGTAAACTCTCTGCTAAGTAATATTCTCTGGACAACCTTCAGGCCCAAAACACCCCATTGGAAAACCATGTACAATGATTCGTTACTCCATAAAGCGGCATTGTAAGCCGTACGACAGGCTCGTGAGAGTGTGCAATCAATCATGAAGTGCTTACTTCTACACAGCTTTATGCTTCTGAAATTTGTTCCTCTGTTCCAGCGTTCTATATAAACAGATACCTCGGCTTAGTAAAGTGGATACTAAGACGAATGATCAGCGTGATAGGAAACAGAAAGAGGGCGACCCTCTTCTATTTCCAGACTCATTATCGAAGAAAATGGGGACACCATTCACTGGAGACATTTGATGGCTGCACGAAATATTCTCACTTTAGCATGGCCATAACGGGCCGAATAGATGCTCAAATTGTATCAGCTCTAATCTTTGGACCAAAGAAGGCGAGGAGAGATATTCTGATTCTTGCCTCTCCCTTTGGCTAAGTGTTAGAAATCTGAATTCTCTTAAAGATATGTTTCTGCTAATACCGTAGAAGTCTCCAACAATTTAAGTAGAAATCCGGATAAATTCTGCTAAGATATACAGAAAGAAAACCATCGATATTTCATATCAGCTGTGAAGGGCAGATTGACCTGACTCGATATCTGCATACTGAATGATCCATCCTAGTTTATTCAAGGGGTGAATAAACAGTTACAATGATATTAGGCAACCACATTTAAAATAACTGGTTGTAAGCTATTGTAAGTAATTTTTAAAACTTCAGAGTACGTATATAATTTCAATATATTTATATAAATGAACTTCGGTGCAAATTTCTAAAGTTCAGCCCACATGTATTCTATTTGTAACCAAATGTACATGAGGTACATCACATCGTAAATAACCCATCCTCCTGGCACGTAGTCGCAACAGGGTCTTTCCATATAAACAGATACCACGCCTTTCATGGATAAATAAACGGATAATAATAATAAAATCTGTACACGGCCTACATCGACTACCGCAAGGCATTCGAATCCGTGTCCCATATCAGGCTGATAGAGATACTGAAGATCTACAAAGTCAACCCGACACTGACACACTTCATAGAGGAAACTATTGCGAAATAGTTGATCACCATCAAGGTCAAGAATTTTACGACCAGACCGATTCCAATCAAAAGAGAGATCATCCAGCAGATGCCCTAAGCCCGCTATGGCTCTGTATACCGCTCAACCCACTGTCCGCCATGCTCAATAACAGCAACCCCGGATATACCCTAAAAGAAGGGAGGAAGAATCTGTACACCTTCTCTGACGTGATGTACATGGATGAAATCAAACTATGCCGCAACCGAGAATTAACTCCAACAGCTACTTCGGATCAGCGAAGACTTCAGCACTAACATTAGAATGCAATTTGGCCTAGACAAATGCAAGACCCATTGGAATGCATGAAGGACATCCAGTCGGACAAAACTACCTGCTGAAGACCGGTGACAAATATATGGGAACGATGCAGGGCCATCACTTAGAACACATTTACATTTTTTTTTAAATTAACCACTTAGAACACAAGGAGATCAAGGACCTGCCTGATAAATACCACCAGAGACTGACGATCCTGCTAAAATCAAAGCTGAATGGCGGGAACATGGTCACAGCCATAAACATTTACGCAGCCCAAGTACTAAACTACTCCTTTGAGATCATTTGAACCAATACCGAGCTGGAGGAGATTAGTAGATCAACCAGGATAATGATGACCAAGAGCCTCCAACACCCTGGGTCGGCCGTAGAGAAACTGACCATAGCCTGTAGAGGAGGGAGGGGATTGACAGACCTCATTGAACAAGAGAAGAAGACAATTATCCTGCAGGATTACTTCCAAGAACACACACACCAAGCTATTAGAAAGGTAAACAAACGGAACGCCACACTCAACTGCAAAAAGGAGACCAAACTCACACAGACAGATCAAACAAAAATAAACTGATGGACGAAAAAGACACTCCATGGCAGACACTACAATAACCTCCACCAGGGCTACATAGATAAGATGGTTTCAAACGCTTGGCCAACGAACGGAAAGCTCTTCTCCGAGACCGAAGGATTCATGCTCGCCATCCAAAATCAAGTAATCAACATCAGGAATTACAGGAAATACATCGCCAAGAACTCGGAGTAACCGATTACGTATGTCGAAAATGCCATCTAGCCCTTGAAACAATTCGAGCACATCACCACAGGATGCAGAGTGATCAATCAGATTGAGTACACTGTCAGACACGACCAGGTCGGCAGGATAATACATCAGAAGGTAGCGATGTTACCAGCTGATCAAAGAAAGTTTAGCATATTACAAGTCCGAGCCTGAGGCCGTAATAGAGACCTCTTCTCACAAATTACAGAGGGACTGTGCCATAATGATGGGCAAAACGATCCCGCACAACCTAACCCGACCAGACACATAACAGCGACCAGAGATAACCCTCATCGACAAGAAGGAAATGGCTACCTACCTGATCGACAGAGCCAACCTTCAGAAAATGCATAAGGAAAAGATCAGCAAGTACTCAGACCTTAGACGGGAAGTCAATAAACTGTGGCATATGGAACAAGTAATGACCATCCCGATTCACTGCGTAAACCACTGGCATGGTGCCAAAAGCCTCCATAAAAACCTAGCAGCAAAGGTCTCCCGGCAAATACTGACATGGAACTTCAAAAAGTCACGATTCTGAACACCTGGAAGACGGTACGAGAGTTTCTAGACCAGCAGTAATAATAACAGTAACTGGACACAAGCAACCCTGAACTGAGTAATTAGTTTCATGTAAGTGTTCCCAAAGAACACTTATATGGAACTCCAGAAAACCGCAATCCTGAACACCTCTTAGGACAGTAAGAGAACTTCTCTACTAACTGTAACAATAATAATAGTAATAGGATACAACGAACCAACCCATGCACTTGGTACCAGTACCTGTCACGGGACGAAAAAAATTCATAAAGGAAATGTATATATATATATATATATATATATATACATATTTATAATAATAATAATCTTCGAACGTTCCACGAACCAATTCTGCAATGAAAAACGACGCTTTTCATTGCCTGTGGTGATGCTTGGTTTGCTTCCTACAGCTCTTCCAAAAAATCCGATTCCATATTTCTTCATGTGTGTAGCCATTGCAGTGATATCAGTTCCTGTGGTCTCCCTGTATTGGTTGACACTTTTCGATTAGGACTGACGGAATGTACGTCCGACTCACTCCTGAGCGGAATCCTGAATCTTTCCATTAATTTCTGCGGTCTATGCGATCGTTTCGGGGGTTGAATTTACCCCCAGGGGCTCACATCTGGTGAGTATGGGCTTGGCACACCCAGGGTCCTGAGCTGGATATCATTCTTCTCTTACTTGGTGATTCCTTTCTCTCTCTCTCTCTCTCTCTCTCTCTCTCTCTCAGGGTAAAAGGGAAAATTTTTTTTGGCTGGTGCAGCATAAGCCTCAGGCTTCCTTGCACCATATGGCTAATAATAATAATAATGAATTCGAAAATACCTGGATTCGAAACCCATCAATGAAACACAAGGACTTTTAATGCGATTTTTCACGTGACTGAGTTAGTCGATCTCAGGCGAGGGTTTCATGGTTTTTATCTCCAGAAACAGAAACAATTGTTTCTCACCAAGAAAACAGTCCAATATATTTAATAATCAGTATATTACATCAGTAGCTATCTTTTAGATAGAAACATCATGGTGAAGACCCCCCCTACAGTCACGTTTCAAGACACATATACCGAGGCTGCACGAGGGTTCCGTTCTAGGGACCCTGTTCTGGAACTACGTCCTGGATGACTTCTTGAACATCGTCCTTGGAGAAGTCCAATCACAAGTGTACACGAATGACCTGATCTTGATGCTGGGGGCAGAGATCCAGGGCTCTCTTAGAGACCTATGCAAATCGTGCGCTGACAGTGCTACAAGAATGGGCTACTCATAACAACTGAACATCTCACTAGCTAAGACCTGCTCTGTCTTATCGAGGGGCACGTTGCACCAACCAAACCGCCGCAGCTAAAGATCAATGGCACTACCATAAAACTGCAAGCCCAAACAAAATACCTTGGAGTAGCCATCGACAAAAATCTATCTTTCCTACCGCATCTTGTCAACCTACATAAGAAGACCACAAACTATACTGCCCTAGTGGCCAGAGTAACCTGGCGGGACTGGGGCCTCAAAAAGCGCACCCTGACGCTCTTCTATAAGGCAATTTTCATCCCTGCCATCACTTATGCCTCCGGGATCTGGTTCGGAAAATCGGAGAACATCGTGAATCGCCGAAAGTTAGAAACCATCCAGCGCTCTATCCTCCTAACAATTACAGCTTGTTGCACAGTTTCAACCAATGCCCTGCAAGTCCTAGCAGGTGTAGTACTTTTAGACCTAGAAACTGTCCGCACAGGTCTACTCTATCAACTCTCCAAAGAAAATCAGACAGAATATTAGACTTCACCTCTGACCGACTCAACAACAGGACTGCAGAAGAAAAGACACATCACCCATTTAACACAGGTCTGGCAGACTAGGCGGACAGAGCCTACAAAGGGGGCCATAACCCGAAAATTTCTTCCAGAAGTCCAAACAGTTTATCCCAAATGCCAGACACGGTTCTCCCCAGGCCTACAAACTACCTTTCTTCTGATAGGGCACGGTTCCACTCGTGCAAATCTGACTTCCTTCCATAAAACAGACAAACCCTCTGTGTAAACTGTGGATTCGAGGAAACCTGGGACCACCTTATGTACCACTGCCCTGTTTACGAAGACCTTCGACACATTCTCATTACACAGATTCATTACCTTCCGCAGGATCAAGAAAACCATCTTCTGGAACAAGAGCAACACTACCGCCCCTTTTCCAAGTTTTCCCAACACCTTTTTTTCCAGGCAACGAACTTTAAACGTAAACCTCCGCTGGAATAGTGCCATGCAACTTCTTTGGTTCGTCCCTGGAGTGACACAACCACCAGCACAGCTCAGATGTGCCATTAGGCCTTCCTAGCCACTCTCCCTTGCGTGGTCCTTTTCCTCCACTCTCCGAGTGAGGCGCCTCCGTAGCCAGGTGGGAAGGAGCAGCAGTGCGTAGCACACGCTTCTTGATTAGATTCGAGCCCGTCAACACCAAATATGGAGGATGCGGAAAGGTCAGGGAATGACCACCGCATATCCCGGAGCAATATGGCCTTAGTTGCTAATGCTCCTAAAAACCAAAATAACTCTCCGAGTGGGAGGGGGAAGTTACTCCTGGTTTACCCCCTCACCGCCCGTCTTTTCCCTCTGGTGGGGAATGGGTCTGTCCACTGATTTGGGGGTCATCTTCTCTATGTACCCCTTATCTCTGCCTTCAGTCTCCCCCACCTCTCTCTAACTTACAACTACTAGTGTCCGAATCATCTCTAAATTGCTTGAGCTCTACACCCAAACAATAACATCAATTTGCATAACTAGTACTCCTTTTGGCTGACCCCTATCTATAACCGTTTTTTTTTTTTTTAGGTCCTCGCCACTGAAATCTCAGTGGCTAGGACCTAGGACCTGCCAGAGTAAATAACTATAATACACGGGGCAGAGTGTGGAGAACTTTGGGTCCCATTAGGGGCCCAGCGGCTAAATGACCAGAAGAACTGTGGCATTGACAGTGTTCTGTTTCACACTCACAATGTACAGTACCCGGATATGGGAGGAACCACTGGTGCTGTCTGACACTAAACACACTCTACACTCTATACTTCAGAATACTCGTAATTTACAGACATATTCTGACGCCTTCGTAGACGAGTGGTCGGGAGCAGCAGTATAGTAGCACACTCTCTTTGAGTTGATCGTGCTTCAAGCCCCTGACTGCTAAATACGGTCTATCTGCCAATCCTCCCTGGACCAGCGTGGCAGATTATGGTCCATTTCCCTCCACATGAATCATTGAGGGGGCTTCCATCCTGCAGTGGATTCATAATGGCTGCAGTTTACTGTAACCTTTACTGACGCTTTACAGTCTTAGTTGCTCTGGCGATTGAATTAATGGCAAAACTCACTTCCCAGTTGCAACAGCAGCACCATGACTTTTCCGTTTGGAGATTACGCTGACCGCGGTTCGACTAGGGTCATTTATTCCCGTCACTGCAGTTTTGCTGTAATGACACGAATAGATTGATTGATAATGTGGCATTCTGTGATGTTATCATTTAGCAATCATTCTGTTTCTTACTTCCCCAATGGAAGTGGATAAGCTCAACGCCTCGACCAACCTACTCTGTTTCGTCGATCTGCTTGCTTGTAGCTTGAATGCAAATTGCTTTAGTACTGGTAATAGGTGAATGGCTGGTGTGGTTAATTTTCTTCAAAATCCCAAGGGTGTTCAGATACTTTTGATAGTGCAGTGCATTAAATTTTGAGAATTGGACATCAAAAATACAGTCCTTTAGCATCACCTTTCAAATATTACAAAGCAACCAACCAATCACGATAGCGACTCTGTGGACAGTGTTCTCTCTGGTTTTTTTGTGAGCAGAAACCTCTGATTCGTTACTTAGTGGATATTTTGTATAACAAGAGTGGCCGATGGTAGAGTACACTCAAACGAATGTGTTCAAATTTTTAAATTTTTTTCAAAATTTTCATTTAAATTTTGAAACAACACAAACGCTTCAGACTTCAGGTTGGTTCGCTGTTGTTGTTGTTGGGTTTTAAGAGCATTCGCGACTAAGGCCATGTGTGCATATTGTCTGTAAAAAGCATTTGTTCTATGTGTAAAGTGTAAAGTGTATTGATGTCTAACGGCACCAGGGGTTTCCCCCATCTCCGCGTTGCTTTCATTGTAGATGTACCAGTTCACTGGGAAGGCCAGAGATTTAAAAGTGTATGGATTTTGTATAAGTGTAATGTTATGTATCGTTGTTCATCTGGCCATTTAGCCGCTGGACCCCTACTGAGGCCCAACGTTGCCCACACTTGGCCCCGTGGAGGCAGACCAGGTACACAGTAGTATGGAGCTTTACTCTGGCAGGCCCTGCCACCTAGTATCCTGAGATTTCAGTGGCTAGGGCCTATGTAAAAAAAAAAAAAAAAAATTGTAATGCAACACGTGGCGATTTTCAGGGTAAGACGCTAAGAGATTATCAGAGGCCAAAAGGGCATGCGTGACTTGATTTGAACAATTAAAATTTTGGTAGTGTGGGGCATACGCTATGATATTTAGTCAGAGTGGGGAGGAGACTGAAGGCTGGGGAGAAAAGTCAGAAATATGGGGTCATAGGGAAGACGACCCCAGAGTAAGTGGGGCATGCCTATGCTCCACCAGGAGGAAAAGAGGGGTGGGCGAGGGGGAGAGAAAAACAGCAGAGCCGTCCCCCTCTCCCCCGCCCAGGAATTGGAGTAAACGCCCTGTGCAAGTGAGCACAGGTGTAGGTTCGCCTTATGGCGTCGGCAGCAAAGCTGCGTGTAGTCCCAGTAGTTGAAGTGTCCAAGCCGTGAAAGTTCGTCATTCCTGGGACAGTCCCGACCTGTCTAGTAGTAGCACTACTGTATATCCATTTTTGTGCAGGCGATGCATGAGCGGGTATACTCACACTCGTCATTCATATTTCCGCGTCTCTATCAGATAGGTCGTTGTGCTAAGAGTCCGCGAGGTCCCTCCTTATTGAAGTTTCTTATATTGAAGTTGTGTTTTGCGCTGGAGGGGTAAGCAGCTCTTGCACAAGTTTCTCCTTATTATTGTGGTTCCCTGTGAACAGCAATTCGTGTTTTTCGCCGGGTGAACAACTCCTGCGCGAATTTGGCTAGTGCCTTGTACTCTTCGCATGAATCTAGTAGGTGCGACTCGAGATGTCTTGGAAAGTATGTGGTTGCTGTCATAAGTCTGCAGCGTAGGTCTTCATAGTTGGTACATTCATACATTATGTGTGTCCAGGTTTCTGGCTCCCCACAAGAGCAACGTGGATCCTCTAGGATTCTGAAAGATGCTAATTTCGCGTTGAACGCTCCGTGGCCTGTCAGCAAATAGGTTGTGAAAAGACCGGGTTGAAACCAGGGTGGGGGATTGGGGTACACCCTGTCTATGGTGGGCAGAAATTTCTTTGTAATTTCGCCTTTGGTTGTGGCAGTCCATCGATCCTGCCATATCTGCTGTAAGTGCCTTTGTAGTCTGATTTTTTCTTCTTTCTGATTCGCAGCTGTGTTTACTGTAAAGCCAAGAAAGGTGCAGAGTTGTCCTTTTGCAATGCTGTGAGTGATGCCGCAGCGAATAGCCTCTAAGTCCAGAGGAAGGGCCCCCATTAATACCTGTAGGGCGGGAGTGCTGGTGGTACAACAGGCACGGGTGATTGTTAGCAGTACTGTCCGTTGAGTGGCGTCCAGTGTCCGTCGATTTACGCCGGTTACGGCTTTTTGAAACCAGGCTGGAGAGGCGTAGGTTATTGCTGGTAGGAAGGTTGTCTTATAATACAGTGACAAGGTGCGTTTGTTGAGCCCCCAATCTCGTCTTGTGATTCTGGCCACAAGTGTAGAGTATTTCTTAATCTTTGCTCTGATGTATATCAGATGGTGCTGGAATGACAGTTTAGAGTCAAGTATAAGGCCGAGGTGTTTTAGTTGGTCCACTAGTTTGATAGTCTTATTTTCCACTTTGATTTGTGGTGGCCTGCGTAGGTCTAATGTTCCTTTGAGCAAAATCGAGGAAGTTTTGGTCGGTGATATCTTCAGTAGATGAGTCTGTGTCCACTCCTGAAGTATCCTCAGGGCCTGGTTCGCCTTGTATTCCAGTTGGGCCCTGCTGTCTGCAGCGACCGTCAAGATTAAGTCATCCGCGAAGGCCTGGGAGTGGACTTCGCCCAGGTCCATGGCCAGGAACTCATCAAGAATCATGTTCCATAGGAGCGGGCCAAGAACAGAGCCCTGGGGGCAGCCCATGTGAACAGGTCGATCTAGTTTTCCATAAGGTGCGATGACGCTTATTATCCTCTATGAAAGATATGATTTGATAGTCTTGTAGAGGTTTTCTGGCACGTGGGCCCGCCGTAGTCTCGCCAGGACGCTCGGCCACCAAATGGTGTCGAATGCCCCAGCAAAATCGATTGATATGACAAGAAAGTATTTGCTGCTGCATGAGGTTGCGGAGCTCAGTAGATTTCTTAGGGCTTCCACAGTAGATGATTGTGGTTTAAAGCCAGCATTTGTTCTGTGATCGATTTGCTAAACGAAAAACATTAGTTTCCGAGAGAAAAAAATCATGCTACCCTCGCCTGAGACCGATAACTCGGCCACGCCGTGAAAAAGATCCATAAAAATTCCTCACATCATCCACCAGGTGTGGGAAAGACGGCGATTCTACCAATGCTACCCACGAGAGCTCAAGCTTCAGGAACAAACGAAGTTGAACAGTACACCTCAAGTAAACAATAGCAACATGGAGGAAAACTTTGGCTGTTGAACGATTTGGAGTTGACAAGCTTGTACATTTTTACTGGTTCCCTTTAAAACGAAACTAGAAGTCATCTGCAATGAGTAGATTTTATTTTATAGCTTTCTGTCTTTGCATTCACTCACAACAAAGCAATACAAAAATGTATGCAGAAAAGTAAATGATGGTATTGCGTATTCCTTTAGGTTTAATTCAGAATTATCTAGTTCAATGAAGACTACACATTTGATGAACCTAAATGAATCACAACGCTCCTTGCAGTTGATCCACATCATAATACACCTCTTTGGTTGTGAAATCTTGTGAGTACTGTTGTCGGTTTTCTTTAATCAAATCAAAGCTTCAGAGCTGGCTTTGCGCTCATAACGAGTTTAGGAAGGAAAACAAGCTGACTGTCGTATCTGCACATGCGTGAATGCATGAACAGTGCTGCTGGAAGCAATGAACGAGAAATAAAAAATGTAAACAAACAAACAAACAAAGGTTTAGTAACAACCTGAACAGTAAGGGTTTTCGAAAGTAAGCCTTTTTCTAATATTAACACTAGAACCGCCGCGACTATCAAATGGACCATTTGCCTACTTTAAATTGTTGAAGTTTTGCAACCTTGTGTTTAACTACAGAAGTGTGAGTCCATGACATTTCCTTACTTGTTGATCAATTAAATTTTATTTAAACTGAAACCATGTGCCAGACTAGAGCAGCAAAGCAGCATGCACAAAGTAGCCAGAGTACTGTGGCTCGGGGGAAAACCGAAAGGGGCGATTCTCCTACGAGTCACAGCCTAACAAAATGTGCAACCTGTGCAATCTTTGTCGAAATTTCTGAAACAGGACATGATACAGCCAAGGAGGATTTATTTGTGTGTTCGGTGCAAAGTGTGAAGAAATTAGGCATCAGCTCAGCGTTGTGATGGGCGTTTATGAGAGTTTGAAAAGTAGGGTAGGAATTAAAATGGGGAGGGAGCCATCAAGCTCTCAGCTGCCCAACTCTGAGCGTGCGTAGAAGTAACTGCTATATATTGCTGTGCCCTGCCATTTTGGTTAAGCTGAGTGAAACTTTATACTTGGAAAGGTATTTCAACAATGGTTAGATCGCTAGTCCGATTGCCTTTCTAAATTGTGCAGATGACGTGGTCTTACCCAAGATCAGATCCAAAAATTTCTAGAGGAATTAAGAAAGCTATCTGAAAATGAGTCTGGAGAGGAGGGTACAGATGAATTAGAGAAGAAGAAAGTTACGAATGAATTTATTCAGGCGAGGAATCTAGTAGCAGTAGTGAAAATAATACTTCTGATCCTTGTACATCAAGTGATACTGTAGATGACAACACCCGGCATCATAATCGTAAAAACTTTATGTGCGTATCATTGGCCAATTGAAATTAAGCGATTCATAAGATTCGACATAAGTTCTCCAATGAAGAAGCGTCTAGGAAATGATAAATTTACTTTAGCTTCAGAAATATGGTGCAAATTTATATCCAACTGTAAAGCTTGCTATGTACCTGGAGAAAACATTACAAAAGATGAGTAGCTATTTCCATCTAGCTATTTCCTAGATGCCGATTCACCCAGTATTTGGCCAACAAAATAAATAAATTTGGTATAAAGTTTTGGCTGGCAGCTGACACGACAAAATATCTACTGAATGGCTTTCCTTATTTGATAATACGAGCCTGGCTAGTCAACCATTTTCTGAATGTGTCGTCCTGAAGCTAATGGAACCTTTTTTGAATCGAGGTAGAAGTGCAACCACTGATAACTTCTTTACCAGTTTTGAACTGGAAAAGAAATTTGTCAAAAAGAATATTAGTACAGTGGGAACAATGACTCGTACTTGTAATGAAGTTCCAACGATCATAAAAAAGAAGAAGGCAGAATTATATTCCACTTCAGCTTTCAAATTTGATGAATGCACTCCGACGAATTATTGGGCCATAAAAATGTCGTAATCTTGAGTACACTTCATACAAGTGTTGCAAAAAGAAATAGTACAAAGAAGAAGCCTCACACAGAAGTTTCCCGCTGTTGAAACATAGTAAGGGGTTGATGTTTTAGACCGAATGGCTGAAAAATATTAAACAAAAGCAGGTTCACGTAGACGGCCGGTCCAAAAATTTTATAATACAGATCTTGCAGTAATTAACGCTTGGATTATTTATAAAGAAGTGACAGTTAATCAAGTTTCGCAACGCTGTGTACTAGTCACTTTATATCAATGCATATAATAAAATATTGAACACACAACTTAAGAGTCTATTTTATGCTACTGGTCAAAGTGACCGGCAAATGGCGGCTTCAGGTACTTTTGCCGGCGGTTAGAGTGTTAAAAGAAATCCTAGTTTCTGACGTCTAAGGTTATTAGTGTTAGCCCTAAATTAAAGGTGGAAGCCAGAGTCAATTATTATAAACCTATAATGAACGATGGTGTGGTAAAATACAGCATTGCAATAATACGTAGTGCAATTATTGACAAGCTACTACTGCATTCCCCGCTGTAGTGAATTGGATTCTTTCCAATGACGTCAGATAGCATTTTTCAAACCACGCCTTTCAGCACACAGGAAATCCAAATTTAATGTTGTTGCCATGTCGTCTACATATTCATAGTTGGCAATGGCGTCGTATAATGTGAAAAAAAGAATAAATATATAAAAATAGGTTGAAAAGTAGCATTTATTTAATTTTTTAATCAGATAAATTATAGATCTGTGTATCATTCCAAAGGGCCAATTTTGATACCACCAAAGACTTCTGCGAGGGGAGAGGGAAGGGGGGGAGAACAGTTTGGTGGCTGCTAGTTCGCACTTTTCTAGTCTTCGGATATTATTTGCAGCTATCAGACAGAGCCAGGGTGGTCAAGTGTCACCTTGATCTCGCTTCGAAGTCAACAAGGACACGCATTTCTACCGGTTGTCAATCGACAAAGGGACTTCTCACCTTACAGACCCGGCTAACAAACTTCGCCGCGAAACATCGATTTCGAAGGCCTTCATCGATCACGCGAAGAGAGAGAGCACAGAGCATGAACTTGATCGCCTACCCCACGCTGACAGCGAAGTCCTGCTGTTGACAAGCCAAGAACGTGTGATAGCCACAGAGAAATGAGTTCGCACCGCAGAAACTTGGCTTTACTTTTGACCAAAGAAACCTCGCTGAGTTTCTGCAGAAGCTGGCACCAAATCTGACATCTGTTCTCGGCCACGCACATCAAAATACTGCGTGTAACTGCTTTGCACCAATCGATGAGAGTTAACGAAAATCGGTGGATTAAACATTCAAAGACAACTTCCATCAGGGTAAAGCTAAGTTTCCTGGTGGGAGCTTCATTGTCGCATTAATTGGAAGTGAAAATGTGAACCGAATAAAAAAGAAATCCTTCCAGCCTTTTTTTCACGATCAGACTCAAGAGGGGCAGTTTTATACGAAGACACGAATTTGCTGAGTGGAATGTTTATTTTTGTCGAGAACAATCAAATGTTATATGACAGTTAAAGCGATGAGTTACAGCCTATTCTGTCAAGCAACTGTCCCTCATGCACGAGGGGCATTCCCCCTCCTGAAGAGACAGTAGCTTTCACAATACAAGGATGAAAACCAATCCTGTAACGTAATTTTATTCAAAATTGTTGCGACCCTCAGGAGGGATCAGGAGCCATAGTTTAAGAATCGCTGGTCTAAAGTAGCGTAATTTGGGATAAAAATTACCTCGATAATTAAGTTTAGCTAACAGCGTTTTAATCAGACACAGAGTGGCCACTTTATTAGGCATCCTATATTTTCATGAAATGGGGTACCTTTTCAGCAACAGCATGACGTGTAAGTACCATGCGACATAAAGCGGGTGGGGGCAGATACGCAGGGATGCAGTCTGAGCAATTCAGTGTGGGCATGGGCAAGTAAAACGAATTAAATGACATGAACGAGCCACGGTAATCGGCACCAGATGTGTCTGTATAAGTATATCACAAACAAGCATGAACTGCTGGGGTTCTCACGTACGACTGTGTTTTCGATGTATCGAGATTGGTCCAATAACAACCAATCAACGGCGATCATGTGATCGAAAAAAGCTCATTAACAGATGTTCCACTCCAGTCAGCAAAACACAAGGTGTAGTTACAATGGACTCACAAACACCAACTCTGGGCAGAAGAGAAATGGAACAATGTTGTCTGGTCGGACGAAACCGATTCCCACCTTTTCATGCTGATGAGAAGGATGAGGATGATAGCCTTAAACTTATTTAGGCTAATGCTAATGCTAATGCTAATGGCTGGAAAAGTAAATGCACATCGTAGAGCTTCACTGCGTTCCTGCAGGCAACCGCACCAGTCCTCGGGGGAAGAAAACTCGGAGGGGGTTCCCTCCTCGATCGCGATGACTAAAAACAAAATTCGGACCGCGAAACAACAGGCTTCCGCGGCAAATGAACACGGCATACCTGCCGCGGACAACTCTCCCGGCGGCGACGATGCTGATTGTAATGGGGTGAACAGCGATTGTGATCCCGCAGCATCCACGAAGAGACTTCCTACCCTCAAGAAAAAGGTTCTCAAAAGACCAGACGCATCTGGTTCACTCCCCCCTAAACAATGGGAGGATGAAGAGGAATGGGATGAAATGCCGATTTATTCAGCAAAGATTTTCCCAACCTGAAAATTATGCACAAACTGAGGCACAAAATGGAATACTGTCTCAGTAGCAAAAACAGCAACGTCACCAGGGCCGTATCATTACAAATTTCGCGCTGCTGGGGCTCTTTAGAGAAGAAGTTATATGAGGTCATTATAGAAAATGAACAGCTGAAGGCCACCAATGCCCAACTCCAACAAACTAATAAAACTCTATCTAAAGTAACAAAAAATCCAACTATAGCAGCTCTGAATACCGGGCTACCTTCCAACCAAGCTTCTGATGAAGATACTCGGCACCAGTTGTCTTATGCTGCCACGCTGAAACTACCTCAGATCCCCACCACACAGAACACGCATATGCTGATTATAAAAGCTAGAGAAGGGTGCGACATCCCAGATAGCGATGGAGTGAAGGACACCGTCCTAAAGAAGATAAAACCAAAATTAGACAATCTCCAAATCGAAAACATTCGCAAAATTCGCGACAAAGGGATAATATTGGAAGCAGCCACTAAGTCAGATCTAGAACAGATCAAGTATTGCGGCACAGCTGAAGATCTAACTCTTACCTTTGAAACCCCTAAACTCAGGGGACCAAGTTTAATTGTGTTTGATGTAGATGACTCAATAGAGAAAGTTGACCTACTGGAGGAAGTATATAACAGAAATCTCTTTGAATCCATGAGCAAAGAAGAAGCCATTAAGGAGATGAAAATTCAATTTTCCACCAATGCACGGACTCGTGGTCGACTTAATTGGGTTATAGAAGTGTCCCCCAGGATAAGGAGATTCCTATACAGCCAGGATAGAATTTTTCTGGGCTGGTCATCCCACAGATTCAGAGATTTTGTACCAGTCCTGAAATGCTACAAATGTCTTGGTTATGGGCACACCTCTGCTAAGTGTCTTAAAAAACAACCAATATGTGGGCATTGTGCTGAGGCAGGGCATCTCTACAAGGACTGTCCCAACAAAGCCTCACCTCCTAAATACCAATTGTATATACCACGTATATACAATTGGTATATACTAAATACCTATTGTATATACCACGTTTGTATACAATAAAGATTATAATAATAAATGCTCAAATTGCAAAGCAATTAACAAACCCTACGATCACTCTGTGCGGGATGGAGCGTGCCTTGTATATAGAAGAGCAGCAGCAGCAGATATAGTACGCAATAAGACTAACTATGGAAAATAGGATGCTCAACCCCCCCCCTCTCCCAGACTTCGTATAGCTCAAATCAATGGCCAAAAATCCATCTCAGTGGCAACACAGCTTCATCCCCCTAATGGACGAGTTGAATCTAGACATTCTTCTCCTTCAGGAACTATACTGCGTCCGTGGAAGGATCTCTGGTTACCCCCTGGCTTTCAGGAAAATCCAGACGACAAACCAATTGTGCCTCGCTGCTATCATCGTCCGCAATCCAGACTTAGTAGTAACACAGATAGAATCACTCTGCACTCCCCACCTAGCGGGGGCTACAATAGAAGGCAGCTTCGGCCGTATTGCGGTCCTAACAGCATACTTCCAATTTGGTACAGATATCCTCCCGCACATAGCTCGACTAGAACAAGCTCTTGACCTCCTGGAGAACACTGATGTCTGCGGCTATGATGACATCAGTGCTCTTGACCTCCTGGAGAACACTGATGTCATCATAGCCGCAGATTCGAATGCCCGGTCAACACAATGGTTCAACACCTCTACCGATGCAAGAGGAGATATGTTAGATGAATTCATTGCCTCACGCAGCCTTGAAATCATCAACAGACCAGGACAACCAACCACCTACTCTTCGGGAACTGGAGAGTCTAACCTGGACATCACACTAACTACTACTTCTCTTCGCAATAGACTCCTCCATTGGCAGGTGCATGACACAGCCACTACTAGCGACCATCGCCTCATCACTTACAGTGTCACCGATTCTGCTCTCCCTCGTCAAGTGCCTATCCAGGATATTGTAAGATTCTCTACTAAAACAGCGAACTGGGACCAGTTTGACAATGTAATTCAAGATGCTCTTCATGATCCAGCTAGCAACTTCTACCAATCAATGAACAGTGCGCAGAAAACAGACTTTGTGCAGAGTCTGCTCCTCAAAGCTTCAGAGGCTTCCATGAAAAAATGTTCCAGGAAACCAAGATCTGTTCCATGGTGGTCGCAGGAACTCACTAACCTGCGCAATTCTCTGAAGCGCGCTCGGAAAGAATACCAACGCAAGAGAAGGACTGAACCTGCTCACATTGCAGAACAGTATAGAGACCGATTCAAAGCAGTCCGCCGTGAATATACTAACAAAATTTACCATGCCAAGCAAAGCTCCTGGCGTTCCCTTGTCGAGACTGAGGGGAACCGGAATCCGTGGGGTTTAGTCCACAAACTCTTGAGGAATAAGCTGGGATCCACGGATGTCATACACTCTGTCCGCTCTGATGACTCGTCTGAGACTACACACTGGGAAGATACAATCAACCGGATTCTGGATGAACTAATATATCAGGACAACACCAACTCTGACACTGACATCCACAGGAAGATAGCAGTACAAAATTCCAGCTTCCAGCCAGACAATATGGAGGAACCATTCACAGAGGAAGAAGTCGATGCAGCAATTAAAAAAATCAAAAAAGGTAAAGCCCCTGGAATGGATTTTATTGAAGGCGAGACTGTGCAACGTCTCTGGGCCATAGCTCCAATGATACTTCTTCAGCTCTTCAACACCTGTCTGAATGAGGGTAACTTTCCATCACATTGGAAGCATGCTAACCTGAGGCTCTTACCTAAGGATCCCACAGGTACCTCCAAGGCATATCGCCCGATTGCGCTGCTTCCCATTCTCGGCAAGGTTTTTGAGAGACTGCTGCTCTCCCGCTTCCAACCCCGATATGAAGCCAGTGGTTTGGCATCCTCGCTTCAATTTGGATTCAAACAAGGGTGCTCCACAATTGATGCTCTATCCAAAACCCTCAAAGTTGCAGAACAGTCGGATGCAACTTATGTACTGGCAATCTTCATTGACTTCAAAGGAGCTTTTGACACAGTGTGGTGGCCGGGCGTTCTTCAGAGGGCCAGAGTCTCTAACTGCACTGGAATTTCTACCACTGCCTCAAAAGCTACTTCTCTAACCGCAAGGTCAGCATCAAAACAAAATATCACTGCATCACCCGACATCTAACCCGAGGCTGTCCCCAGGGCTCCATCCTGGGGCCAGCTGTCTGGAATATGATACTCGACGACTGGCTCCTGAGGGACTACCCACACACTACTCAGCTTTCTTATGCCGACGACATGGTTATTATCATTGAGGGCCCCACCCGCGCCACCATAGAAACCCAGGCTACGGTTGTTCTCGCTGCTCTGTCCGTATGGGCCACGGAAAATAAACTCTCAGTCTCCACTGAGAAGAGCAAAACCCTCCTATTAAAAGGCAAACTGGACTTCTCCAGACCTCCTACCATACGTTTTAATGGCCGCCCACTGAAAAACTACCGATCGGTGAAGTATCTGGGAGTAATTTTGGACGACAGGAGAACTTTCATTCCTCATATCCAAGCTATCAAAGAAAAGATAAAAAATTACATCACTATGTTAGCACGCTTTACCCGCAAGGACTGGGGTCTTAAAGGACCAACTCAACGCCTTTTATATTCAGCAGTATTTATACCAATTGTTACATATGGAGCTGCAGTATGGTACCGCCGAATGACTTTAGTGCATGCTCAACGTAAAATTCAGCAAATTCAACGACTTATGCTACTACAAATGACCCGCGCATGTAGAACGACATCAACTGCCGCCCTACAGCTACTAACAGGCCGCCTCCCTTTGGACCTCCACGTCGCTTTTATCGGACTTTCTCATGCCATCAAGAAGAATAAGGAAGCTGAATTCCTCACTATTCAAACCCGTACCGATACCGACATCAATAAGGAACATAAACGTGTGTGGCTACAATTCATAAACTTATGGCAAACCCGCTGGAATAACTCCACAACTGGTGCAACTACTAAACTTTTCCTTCCTGAGGTAACCTACATCAACGAGCAACGTTCCACTTGGTTCTTCCCTAACGTCTATGCTTCCTTCCTATTAACTGGCCACGGGTCCTTCAAGAGACGCCTTCTAGAGTTCGGCCTAGTCGAGGATGCCCTCTGTACCTGCGGACAACCTGAAGACTGGGATCACGTGATGCACTCATGCAACGTATACTTAGATCTAAGAAACCAACTACTCCTAGACCTCCACACTACATCACTTCGGCCAGAAACCAAGTTATTGGAATCTAATGATGCCTTCCGTGCACTGACCAGTTATGTCAACGAGGTCTTTCGTCGTCGCTGGCATCACCTGCAACTCCCGAACACTACTCCTGGATAACCTCCTCTAGACAGCAACTGATACCCAGCACCGGAAACTTCCAGACATGAAACTGCAAATGGCGGACAGCCCTGTCGACGCCGCTCCGTGAATCTCCATTGTGACGATCCTGGACTCTTTAATTTGAACTTTACCTATTCTCTTCTTCCTACCCACAGTCCTTCTCCAGGACTCCCACAACTGCACCTAGCACTCTTCCTGCTCCGTTTCGCCTGGGAGGATGCCTACGCTCTGTCATCCTCGCTATCTTGTCTGTCTTCCACTTTCCTGTCTCTTCTCCGCTCTTTCCTTGGCCCTCCCCACTCTCGCTCCTGCAAGAGTGTGGACGGCCCATCAGATGTCTTTTACTCCCTGGTCCGGCTCCTCGTGCCAGTGGACGGGTGCTGGGAGGCTCCTTCCTGGTGATCGCGCCTCCCAGTAACGAAGAGGCCAGTCAAACAACACACTACTCACACATAACCCACACTGACAGGCTTTGCTATGTTAACAGAGTATTTAACGCGGATTTGTGGGAAACCACGAGAGCCGCATAACAAAAAACACTATGTCCACTATGTCATACAGTGCTCCCAGAAAGTTGAAATATAGATCGAAATGTATAAAATTTTGTAGCAGTAGGCGCTGAAAATCGCCTAAGGGCTACAATTAAACGCGTTATTGGGAGATCACATGTGACTTGCGCTCTTTAGTGGAGTTTTGCGCACTAAATACTCACCACTTCATAATCCATCGAGGACCTGTGATCAACAGACAAACTATTTTGATATGAGGGGAGCTATGCGGCAATAACAGCATACCAATTGGCAAAGAATAACTTGGGCATCGTATACTTAGATTTCAGTAAACCCTCTGAAAGTGCACCATATAAATTATTTCCAGACAATTCTCCAATGAGAAAAGAAAACTTAGTTAACTTCCATCCTTTTAAAACTCGGTCGTGTTTTATTTTTTGTAGGCAGAAAAGAAGAGTTTACTGCTCTTCTGCTTATTCGCGATGGCACTCAGATTTCTGGTCAACAACATTGCATATCTCTATTGGGGAAGTATACCTTACTTCTAATCTCTCTCTCTCTCTCTCTCTCTCTTTCCACATAAGAACATAACGAATATTACTTTCTCTGTATCAAAAAGTTCTTTGGCTACCGGCGCTACTTTTCTTCTAAACAGCTACCCGCTCTGTACAAATCTCAAATCCGCCTACCATGAAACATTGCTCCCATATCTGGGATGGTGCCCCCAAAATCTCTCTCAATTTTCTAGACTCCATTCAAAAGAGGGTAGTCGGTTTATTTATTGACGCGTATCGTACAGCGTCTCCATTCCCTGTCTCATAGACATTCCCTTTCTGCTGCAAGCTTTTTCTATAGATACTTCCATGGGAACGGTTCTTTTCAATTGGTAACTGTAGTCCCCCATTCCCTTCCAAACCAGTCCGAACACGCGCTGCAACCAGTCAGTATCAATTTACTGTCTAACTTCAACCTCATAGAACCTTTCCCTACATTTATCGTTTCTAATTCTGTTTTCTGGAACAACCTCCCTACCAACCATGCTATCCTCATCTGAGACCAACTACCTGAGCCTCATCGTGAAAAAGGAGCTTAAAAATTCCTGGCATCATTGACGTGATTCGTACTCTGAATTTATAACCCGTTCCTTTGCCTTTAACTACTGCTACCTCTATATTCATTGTCCACCGTAGAACAGGTGATCATACCAACTGTGCTACCAACGAGGGCTTCAGATCTTGGACTGTAAGTATGAATGTGGGTAAACACAATGATTGCAAACATCACTTCCGATTAGTACGATAATAATTAACTCTAAAAATACACTCGTATAGAGAACTTCAACGAATTCACTATGCAACCTGAGGGCCGAGTTTGTTTGTTTTTTGTTTTTTTTTTGTTTTGTCCATTGCATTCCGCTAAATCTGTTGCCACTAATTCCATGAGCAAAGATATTAATTCTTCTCTTCCTTATACATCACTGAGCTGTCATCCGAGGACCGCTGATTAATAACTTTTCTTCATGAAGAAGACCCTAAGTCACCCGCTTGACACTCGAAGGACGGCCATCGAAATTCCACTCGCATGCCGACCAGGAGACATCTTAAACTTTCCCCTCCTACTCGCGCCTTCTTGGCTATCTCCTAGGCAACAGGGATAATTAGAGATTGGGACGTGGTCCGCTAATGATGCCTCCCAGTGAATTCAGGAAGGTGGGGGGGGACGTGAGTTATGATGACTTTGAAGGCCAGAGCATCACTAGGCCGCTCTTGCATTCTCAGGATGTTAACAGCCAGCGATGGGTGGAGCGACTGCGATGTGGTTACGATCGCAAATGTTCAAAAATAAAAATCTTCACCGCTGTCCCAAGAGAGCAGAGTCGGCCTTGAACGCTCTACAAGTGGAGGAAGGGAGACAGATTGTAAACTGGGATTCCCTTCTGGCATCTTAAGAAAGTTATAAGTAGGGAAGAAAAACCGTAATATCTTCTCGCAAACATCAGTTGAAACGAAGAAATTTTTGGCTTTACATTCATTGCGAGTGGTACAACAGGTGGATTCCTCACGGATCGGTGTTAAGCTGATCTCTATTTCTAATGATCATCAATTCGATCACGTTGGGGAAAAACCCATAAAAATTCCTTGCGTCATTAACGAGATTTGAACTCAGGTCTTTTCAACCCGGTGTGGGGAGGACCATGATTGTGACCACTGTGCTACCCACGTGGGCATTGTTGGGACAGGTGGTTTACAATTGGAGGCAGACCTTGAGTTTGTTGCAGATTTGTTCCGAAAAACGGCAATTATAGTTGATTTCTTTTAAATGTAAGGTTATGCATTTGGGGAACAGAAATTCTGGAGTCGCGTATAAGCCAGGGAGAGAACAGCTAAAAAGGATTCATGAGGAAAAAGGTGTTGGATTCAATCTGACATGAAATTTTCCAAGCAGTATGAACAAGGAGGATAGGAAGACCCGTGGTGTCCTGTCTGTGATTTACAGGACCTTTTTCTAGTAGGAAGAGGACGTAATTATCCCTCTTTATAAAGCGATAGTTAGACCACACTTGGAACATATAAACTCTAAAAGGAAGGGGTTGAATATGATTGGTCCACTTGACATCGATGGTTCGACTGTTGATGATCCTGCTCAGAGAGCAAACAAACTGAATGAGTATTTTGCATCTACATTCACACGTGAGGAATTATTACAATTTGAAAATGGAAGAAGGTTATCAAATTGTAGCAGTGTGCTTAATGATTTTGAAATAACTGAGAGCAAAGTGGAGGAGAAATTGTTGAAGTTAAACATAAGAAAGGCACCTGGGGTGGATGGGATCTATCCAGTTATTTTAAAGGAGGCGGCAAAGCAACTAAGCAAACCTTTAGCCATAATTATGAGAGCATCCTTGGACTCAGGGGAGGTTCCCACGGACTGGAGATGTGCAAATGTGTCCCCGATTCACAAAGGTGGATCGAAGGGTGACACGAGTAATTACAGACCAGTTAGTTTAACTTCTGTTCCGGGTAAAATAATGGAGTCGCTGGTTAAAGATGCATTGCAGGATCATCTAGACAAGACTGCAGCAATAATTCAAACACAGCATGGGTTTGTTAAGGGAAAGTCTTGTCTGACAAATTTGATTGGTTATTATGATGTGGTCACAAAGGAACTGGATGCAAAAAATAATTTTTATATCATATACTTGGATTTCAGGAAAGCTTTTGACACTGTTGCGCATGGAAGACTACTGTACAAATTGGAGCAGAATGGTATTAAGGGTAAGTTGCTACAATGGATAAAAGGATGGTTAAGTGGGAGAAGACAGAGGGTGGTAATCAATGGGTGCTGCTCTTCGTGGACTAATGTTATTAGTGGAGTCCCACAGGGTTCGGTGTTGGGTCCACTGTTGTTTTGTGTATTTATCAATGATATTGATGAAGGTATATCAGGCTTAATGTCGAAGTTTGCAGATGACACAAAGGTTGGCAGGGTTGTTAATGACAGTAATGGCAGTGTGCTACTGCAACAGGATCTAGATAATTTGGGCAGGTGGGCTAAGAAGTGGCAACTGAAGTTCAACCTTGACAAATGCAAAGTACTGCATATGGGTAGAAGTAACCCCAGAGAAACGTACCAACTGTGTGGTACTACACTTAAGGTGGTAGAAAATGAAAAAGACCTGGGAGTAATTGTGCAGTCAGATATGAAGTTTTCTGAGCAGTGCAGACAGGCTGCTAGGGCGGGTCATGGGGTTTTGTCAATGATATATAGGAATTTTGCTAGCAGGGAAAAGGAGGTGATTGTCCCTCTGTATAAGGCAATGGTCAGGCCACGCCTTGAGTACTGCGTACAGGTCTGGAGGCCTCATTTTAGGAAGGATGTAGATTTGCTTGAGCGTGTACAGAGAAGAGCAACACGATTGGTGAGGGGAATGAAGGGATTCTCTTACCAAGAGAGGCTTAAGTTCTGCAAATTGCAGTGGCTGGAGACTAGGCACCTGCGCGGTGATCTGATTGAGGTCTATAAGGCCTTGAATGGGTTGAGCACGCTGAATTCTGATGGGATCCTTCCATTTGTTCAGATTACGAACCTACGGGGACATAAGTTCAAATTAAGAAAGGACAGAGGTAGAATAGATGTGCGGAAATTTGCCTTTAGCCAGCGGGTGGTTTATTGCTGGAACAAACTTCCATCTGTCGTTGTGGAAGTTGATAGGTTAAATAAATTTAAGGAGGAACTGGACAGGCATTTGGAGGGAATGGTGTGATTTTTTTTTTTTTTTTTTTTGGCTGATGCTGCATAAGCTCCTACACTTGCTTTCTTGCATCATGTGCCACTACCACTACTACTACTACTACTACTACATCCAGGTCTGGAGGGGGCACGTAAAAAAACACTTAAATTCTGGAGACGGTTTAGAGAAGGTGACTAGATTGGTGACGAGTGCAAAGCGATGCACCTGCGAAGAACAGTTGAGAAGGTGTGGACTGCAAAGTTTGACAACCAGACGCCTAAGGGAAGACATGATTGAGATATAAGATATATAGGGCTGGATGGAATGAATAAGCAAGGTCTGTTGTCCCTCGTGGGACAACAGTGAATAGCAGAAGACTGAAGACGCCTCCGTAGCCAGGTGGGCAGGAGCACAAGTGCGTAGCACACTCTTCTTGATTAGACCAATGTTCGAGCCCGTGACCACCAAATATGGAGGATACGGAAAGGTCAGGGAATGACCACCGCATATTCCCCGAGCAATATGGCCCTAGTTGCTAATGCTCCTAAAAACCAAATTCAAATAACAAACAACAGAAGACTGAACCTTAAGAAATTCAGCAATGGACAGCGGGTTGTCGAACACTGGAATAAGTTGCCTTCCAATGTTGCAGAAGCAGTCAGTGTGGCTAGGTTCAAGGCAGAATCCGGTAGTTACCCTGTGGGAGTGTATTTAATAACTTTTTCATGTATAATTTTATTTTTTTGATTGATTTTCCCTTACTAATACTAATTTTGTTAGGGCTGGGGGAGATAAAAAATATCTGTCGTGTTAGGTCCATCCGAGAATTACTTTATATACTCGTGTATTGTCCATAAATTGCAATTGCACATGTCCCGTGGTCGGTTTATTGGAAAAAAAAAACGAAAACCGTGCTGTGTTTGCCTGAGACCAATGAATTCAACCATGAAGTGAAAAAAAAAAAAAAAAAAAAAAAATCATAAAAGATCCTTTCGTCGTTGATTGGATTCGAACCCGGCCTTTACATCCAGTGGGGAAAGAACGGTGATTATAATCACTATGCCACTTATTTATTTAGAAGACTGTTAGGTGTGTGAGGGGGTAGGCAGAAAGGCATAAATTCTGTTTGCGATCAAACAAATTCGCCTCGATATTTATTGCTATATCAACCTTCCGGAATTAATGAGAGCAGACATTTCCTGGGTTCCTATAGATACATTCCTCGAGGACAGAAAGCATTTTCTTCCTCTTCTCGAAGGTGCCATGGCGAGCCCCATTGTAATCCTTGCAGTGGAAATTCTGTTTGGCAGGTGGCCCGGCTGGAAGGTAATTCGATCTCCAGCAGAGCGAGGATGATTTCCCCATAGTTACATCGAAGTGCCCTCTAATGAGTCCGATGATTCATTCGGCCGCGTGTGAATCCTCTGGGAACTGCACACCCCGCTACGAGATCTCCATTGATTACTCCACTGACGACCTTCCTTCGGGCAATATGCACGAACCTCTGCGCGTGTTATTATATCTTTGGACGAGTGAATTAAGGATCCGCTCGCCGGTGTTGAGAGTTCCAATCACGTGATCGCGTTAAGAGAGGTCGGTGTTTCGCCATTTCGATACCTCATGTTGTCGAATGGGTGTGGCCGCACCTGCCATTAATATTAAAGACGCGGTTACAACAGCCACGGCTATTCCGTAGCCCCTGACGGTAATCGACGTTCACCCGGCATTGCACACGTGTTCGTATCAGTGGCGGCACATCTACGATGACATTGCAAACGGATTGTCGACCGCCAACTGGGGTTGCTGCGAAACTCGCCGATCGTTAAGCGCAAAAGAACATTTCTGTGCACTCCCCAAGTTTTAATCCGCGGCAGCCCATGACGTAAGGAGTGTTCCCGATATTCTGGGATAAATTGCTCGGAGTGGAGTGGTGGGGGAGGAGCTCGGGAAAGTTGATTTACGCGAAGAGAAATTCTTTGCTCGAAGTTCCGGAGCGAATAAATACGCTGACGCAACCCTCTCGTTACTCTGCCGAGGCGAACCTTTTCACCGAACACTTTAATGACCTGAAAGTGAGCGCGAGTGTCGACGCAGTTTATTCGCATTCGGAGGAGGGTGAAAGGACTTCATTCAAACGCTTTCTACTCTCGAATTGAGAAGTTTACAAAAACGGTTATGCCGACATCGTTCCACAAACCAATTACTTTCAACACCACCCCGAACAACCTCCACGGCATCTCATTAGCGGAATAAAATCTTAAATCCCGTTTTAACACATCGGCGCAAGGTCATAATCCCGCAACTCTGGCGGGCGCTTTTGGTTTTTATATCCGGAATTGGAAACATGAAAACGGCTACGTTTTCCGGGGGGGGGGGGGGGTCTACGAATAAAACGAGTCCTGGTACCTGTCAGAAACCGATCGAGTCACCTCACTGCTGACGTCAAAGATAACGCTCGACGTTGCATTACGACAACACGAGTCCAATATTAGAATTTCTTCCACGAGTTCCATTCCTTGCTGTAAACAGGTGCGTGGTATCCAAGGCAACCGCAGGTAACCGGCTCAGACGATTTTAAGTAGACTCGATATTCTGCATTTTAGGACACGTGTCCTTTCTCCCCAATTCCTCCCACGGCATCCGGCCCCATCTTCAGGCAGACGAAATAAGTAAAAAAATCTTCCATACAACACATGCCAAGATGGTGGCTTTAAGGCAGTTATAAGTGTCCCTTGAAGACTACCAGACCTATCCTATTTGTACTTTACATCAATAAATCTCTCTCTCTATCTGATCAGGATGGAGATATCATCGACACAGATAAAGACCCTAACCTTCAACTCAAAATCTCTGCCTTGCTCTCTGTACTGCATAATTGGCTTCAAAAGAATCTGCTTATACTGAATCCAGAAAAATCCAAATATATGGTGTTTAGAACGAAAAATAAATCACTAAATACAAATTTCTAAATGATGTACAAAGGAAAAGAACTCCAAAGAGTGAATGATACAAAGTTTCTAGGAACCTGGCTTGATGATGAGCTGAGTTGGAATAAACAGATGATCACCTTACGAAAGAAGACTCCGTCACCAGCGGGAAAGCCTCTGCTTGGGTGTCCCCTTCCCTTATCAGTCTAGTATTCCTTTCCTTAGTTCAGCCTCACCTCACCTATGGAATCTTCTTATGGGGTACCACCACCTGTCAAGAAAAGAATCAACTCCATTCTCAATCGATGCGTTCGTTCAATTTTAGGCTTTCCCTGGAATGCATCGGTGAGTTCGAGATACAAGGAAGTGAGACTCCTCAGCATCTATCAACTGCTATAGAAAGCCGAGGCGGTCTTTGTTTACAATGCTTTGAAGACACCAGAGTTTCTTCCTCTCTTCAGATCCTTTTTCATAACCGTAGAAGAAAAAATATCGTACAATCTAAGAAATGAAGCAAACCTTACACTTTTCCGAAAAATATAAAATACAGAGGCGCTAAAACCTGGAATAACCTTCCTGAAAATATGAAAAATGCCACTTCACTAAACCGGTCCAAAAAGCTCAAAGAGCTTGTCCTAATTGAACACATCACCCACCAGGGATGTCTGATTCAAATCACCTTCAGCTCAACTCCAGAATGTTAAAAACATAAAGGAAATGCATTACCAATTTGGAAATTATCTAAATAAGTTAAAGGAATATGCGTCAAGAAGCTTGTGACATTCAATGCAATTATTTCATCACTTTTTTTCCCTTTCATAATTCTAATTTGTAAAAGTTGCAAAGTTCATTGGTAATCAATTAGTAATGAACTCTGTAATTAAGGTACAAATACGTCCGTTCTATTTATTATTTATTTTGTTCAATAACACCTGTAAAATCTGAGAACTGTTTTAGTTGTTATCTGATATCTTTTTGAAAGGGAACACCCCCTAAAAAGCCTTTGGCTTATGGGTTCTCCCTCCCTTTTTGCTGTTATCTACCAACAAGTGTAACATAACATAGGAATAAATAAATTATCAACAATCAGACATGCGCATGCTCAAGTAGAAATTAATGCTTGGCAGTACCACGAATGTCCTTTAAGAAATATTACCTGCTCCAGACTCTCTTCTTCCACCACCAGCTTTGCTTCCAGACTTTGTCGAGTCTCCACGAACGCTCTCCTCTCGCGCCTTTCGGTGAAGAAATAGGAAAGCAGTCCGACGAGGTTCGAACCCAGGAACAGCAGCAAGTTGGCTCCTAGCTGGAAAAATGAGGCGATTAGTACAGAAGAAGATATTTTGGCATCGCGTTGTGCGACTCAGCTGTGTTTTAGTTCTTACCTGGTGTCGTAAGGGGCCAAGCGACATTTCTTCGGGAAGGGATGCGCCTCCGCCTTATTTAGAACAAAAGTTTCACGCTTAAACAACAAAAAAAATAGTTTCTCAGTGGGTATACAGGGTGGTTGTATAATAACCTTTGAGGACTCATTTGTCCAAGTAGTGATTGTTTTGATCCTTGTGGGCAAACAGCTAGCTGGTTGATAAAATCATTTTCACCTAGTGGAACAAACTTGAACTATTCAATTATAACGGCCTACATACTGATTTCAAGATCCTCAGTTCTCTGTGCTCCTATTCAAAGCAACTGTACTCCCTATACTAGAGTTTGCTTCTCCTATATGCAACCCACACTATGCACACTTCATACAGCAAACAGAATCGCTGCTGATGAAATTTATCCACTATCTTTCCAGCCGTAATCCCATGTTTTACCACCAAATCTTCTGCCCGAATCTCTGTTCGTACTTCAAGCTCCAATCTTTGGAAGCTTGGCGAACTGTTCTCAATCTAAAACTGTTGTATCATATCTTCACTTGTTCAACCTACCTGCCAGCTCTTCTATGCCATACTGATCTTCACTCTCCAGCGGTGGCTACTAGACGGAAGGCTGCATTCCACATTGGTAACTCTGATTAGAGATATCCAGGAACTCCTTCTTCAGAAGAACACGAACAAGTTTGATCTGTATATGGCTGTGAACAAGAAAGAGTTTCATAGAACTATTTGCAGTAGGTTGACTGGCTGACGGATGAGTTCTGGGTTAAAGATGTCCTCATTAATTCGTGTGAATGTGATGATATCTACTGCAGCTAACTGCTCTTTGCGATTTTTCATAGCGCTGAACTTGAAGTCTTTGAATACCTTTTTGTTATTTCCTTAAATTTGACTTTTCCCGTTTGAAGAACTTGCATTGTACATAGTGTATTCTTCTATTTATTTTTATGTTTTGTACAATCTTTATTCTCTTGTCGTTTTTCTGCTCTGTTATGCGCTCTTCTCTGGGCAATTGACCAATCATACTCTACGCCTTCACCAACAAGCACTACAGCTTTGTCCTTATGAAAAGTCATTACGTACATTCATCTCCACAATAACCCACTTGGCAGCAGTCCAACCTTGGGATGGGGGGGATTAAATGGGCTGCCTGTTGTGTATATTATACGAGTGTTAAAAAAAAAAAATATATATATATAAATATAAATCCAACCAACTTGATCTAATAGTTGTATTGGTGCACATCAATGAACTTTGTTTTTTAAAGGAACGTGTCGTTGTGAATCCATGTGCTTTCGACAGGTGTTTTCACTGTTTAAAAAAAAATTCTGAAAAAACATTCAGAACAACCATATTTTTCAATGCCATCAGAGTTTAAAATATTTCACCTTTCCTGGAGTTTTTCGATTTCTCAAACTGCGCGACAGAAATCGCGCTCTGAGCTGGCGCATTGTCATAGTGAAGAATCCATTGAATTGGCCAAATAATAATTTCTGAATAAACAATTCCGGTGATATAAAGGAAATGCAACTTCGACATCGCTTTCATGAACATTTCTTAATAAGTTGGTGAAATTGATCCAGCCGGTACTGCTTTACGTTTCCCAAGCTCAACGATAACCTGCGAGCTTCAGCTTGCAGGTTATCGTCCCTTTATTCCAACGTTCTGTAAATTCTGAGCCACAGCAGACGCAGGGAAAGGCAATTGACCAATCATACTCTGTGCCTCCACCAACAAGCACTGCAGCTTCGTCCTTATGAAAAGTCATTACATTCAGCTCCACAATAACCCACTTGGCAGCAGTCCAAGCCTTGGGATGGGGAGGAGGGGGTTAAACGGGCTGCCTGCAAAGCGGAACAGACGTGAAGAACCTGTTGGCTTCCCTGACTGCTCCGCTACCCAAACACCAGTCACGCTAATCACATGAAAATGATTCTGCGCAGAAGGTCATTCAAAAGCCATCATCGACTCCAAGAAATGGTTGGTGGCTGTATTTAAATAAACAAACGTTGCGTTCATACTCTGGTACGACCACATCAGTCAAAGCGGTTTAAAATTAATCATTTCGAAGAGAATACAATCATTACCGTATTTAACAGTCAACTGAGCTTGAATCAGGATCAATTCAAATGCGTGTGCTACAGCACTTCCGTTTCACAACGCTACTAAATAATAATAATTAAAACAGATGATTTATATGAAAGTTTTCTCATGTGCACGAAATATTAAGACATGCGCAGTGAGGATTATTTGACTTTTCATTCTGTCTTTTCACTAGCGTAACTTAACAGTGACAGAGTGCTGTCTTTACCATTTTCTTTTATTAACATCTGCATTGATTTTACCCAGCTGGTTATTCACAGTCACTTTTTTTATTTTTTTATTTTTTTGCACAAAAAACTGTGTTGATCAACAAGCTCCTCATAGTTTGTTGAACTTCGATTTCCTTTAAGTGCCTCGAAGTCATTCTGCTGTAGTAGAATGCCTTCGATGCACTCTGCTAAAACGAATACATTGAGGACATCGTCAAAAGGACTGTCTTTCATTAACATTTTCATTTGTGGTTCAATGAACATTCCCCGTTTTATCTTCTTATCACTGTATCCATGGAATTCTTGTTCCTAATATTAGATCTTCCTTCTTCTTTGTCCAGCTCTTTTAAAAGCCTTTTACAACAATTTGATAAAAAGAGGAAATGAAAAGCCTTTTATACATTAAACCAGAGGTCGATGTTAAAGGTTCTTTTCCATGAATACACGCTGTTCCAGAGAACCATTTTTTTGCAAATACAATGGAATCACCGTTGCGCTGCAGTCTCATTCACAGAAGACAGCAAAATTTTGTCAAACCAAAGTTCTAAATATGGAGAGCCAGCGTGCAACAAATCACTGAAAAATTATTATTATATTTTTCAATATTCTCCATTCTGAGATTTTTTCTGTCCCTGACGAGTACTGGTACCAACTGCATTGGGTGGTCGGTTGTGTCCGGTTACTTTTATTTTTATTGCTCGAGGAACTCTCTGACTATCCTACAGGCGTCCAGGATCGCGGCTTTCTATAGTTCCATGTAAGTGTTCTCTAGGAGGCCTATTGATGCTAGATTTTTATGAAGGCTCTTTGGTAGCATGCCGGTGGTTGACACGATGATTGCAAAGGTCACTACTTGTTGCATATGCCACATATCTTTGCCTTCTATCTTTGATCTTGTACTTCCTGATATTTTCAGGCGCCTCCGTAGCCAGGTGGGAAGGAGCAGCAGTGCGTAGCACACGCTTCTTGATTAGACCGGGGTTCGAGCCCGTCATCACCAAATACGGAGGATGCGGAAAGGTCTGGAATGACCACCGCATATCCCGGAGCAATATGGCCTTAGTTGCTAATGCTCCTAAAAACCAAATAACAACAACAATAACAACCTGATATTTTCCTGGTATGTTTTCTGTAGTTTGCTGGTGCTGGGCTTCCAAGCAAATAAAATTATCTGACAGATCCAACGCATGGTTCAATGCTGAAGTCAGAGAAGCATTCAAGTGGAAACAAAAAACTTTCAGAAAATGGAAAAAGTTTCAATACTCAGCTGACTACCAGATGTACAAGAAAGAGCGGACAACCTCCTTAAATACAAAAGAAAAGCAATCCGGCAGCTGGTACTCAACAGAATAAATCACTCCAAAAGTATTGCATCCAAATGCAACAAAGTTTTCCATATGGAAGAGAAGGTATTTCAGGAATGGGTATCTTTGACTTTCAACGAGGTGCCATCAGACCCAAAAACCCCAAAACTGGGCAATTTCCTCATACACTCCAGACAGCCCCTTTCAACTATATCTCTAACAAAGCAAAACCTTATAAATACCATCAATAGACTTCCCAATAAAACTACAATTGGTCCTAATGGTTTTTCTTTATTCATGGTTAAAGTGTGCAGTGCCTTCATTGAGGAGCCCCTTCTGTCAATCTTTAATCAGATATTAAATTCCGGATCAATCCTGAGAATATGGAATCACTACAGGGTACAACCCATACCCAAAAGAAGAAACCCTAAGGAACCTAAGGACTTCAGACCGATCTCGGTGGGCTGCACTCTATTAAAAGTGTTTGAGAAAACTATCTTATCAGCACTAATCCAACAATGCTTCTCTCATAGACCCAAACATCTGCATACCGTGATCCCCAAAAGATCTACATATACAAACTTACTATACACCCTGCTTAAAATTCAAACTGCTCTCAACAGTAAATCTCAGCTGGACGTCACCTTCCTTGATATTTCATCTGCTTATGACAAGCTCTCAATTCCTGCTCTAGATCCTGTAAATATACTTTGGCATTACAGGAAGCCTGCTAAAAGCCATCAACCTCATCCTTACGCCAAGACAACTGATCATCAGCCATAAATCCTTCAAACAGGAGCGTATTATAACGCGGGGAGTACCGCAGGGAGGTGTCCTGTCCGGTTTATGGTTCGCCGCGGCCCTTGAACCTTTCCTCGCAAGGTACACTGTTTTCTCATCATATGCAGATGACCTCAAATTATATATAAAATCAAATGACCCTGAACAAACCCACCTGATAAATCAGCGAGCCGGGGTCCTGATCAACAGCCTTGTAACCTATCTACTGCAGATAGGTCTGGAGCTAAACATATCTGAATCAGCCCAAATCACATTTACAAAAAAGAGAATCAAAAATGACATCACAGCATATCACAACGGAATGCAGATAAGGAAAGTGAAGTCTCACACCGACCTCGGCTTGACTTGGGACGAGGGCCTCACTTTTCAAAACCATTTTTCGACCATGAAAACTATGACTTTTTCGGCGATGTGGACAATTCGACAGGAGCTGACGGGGTTACTCCACGTCGATGTAGTCGGAGGATACGTCCAGCTGTGCCTACAACCAATCGCACTATATGCATCACCAATCTGGTCTTCTGCCCCGACGTCGTACATAAACAGATTCCTGGCAGTCGAGTACTGGTAATGCGATGGATGAACAGAGTCACGGGCAGCGCATTCACCATTTCCAGGGCTGTTTTATATACTAACTTAAATATCACTCCCTGGAGAGTTCACATTGCATCCAGAAATATTCTTCTTCTGTCTCAGATGCTAACTGACGTGATTGACGCCCCTAGTCTTCACGGAGTTATCGCTACTCCACGTGCTGGACGCAGTAATGACAATCCCTACTTACCGTTGTATTCTACACTATCCAACCTGTGCTGTCTGAAGAACTTCTTTCCGAACAATGCAGTTCCCCTTTTCAATACATTGGCCATAGACCCTGTGAAATACTGTGAAGGCAAGCAGTACAGAGTGAAGAGCCTCTCTGAAGCCTACAGCTTGCTTGAACTATAGAAGTATGAAGAAGAAGCTTGAACTAGAAATAGCTAGTAGCTTGAACTAGAAAAAGCTAGGAGCTTGAACTAGAAAAAGCTTGAACTAGGAGCTTGAACTTTATAAATAGGAAGGAATGACCAAAATATAAAATAGCTGTTGGACATCTACTTTTAAATGGTACAGTACTGTGAATAATTTCCTCTTCTAAAGTTGTCGATAATTACATTCTGTAAATAATACTGTAAATGATTCGCACTATTGTAAACATGTTTTGTAAATATTGCATTGTAAAAAATTGCCGTTCTTGCATTTTTGTACACCCTTCTAGCCGGTCGGCGGTGTAAAAGGGGTGAAAGCAATCACTTGCTATTAATAAACGGATTTAATAATAATAATAATAATATGTCCATCGGGTAGGAAGCAATTTCCTTCTTGTTGATGAGGGTTATGTCTGGTCAACTCGTCTTATTATGGCACGGTTTCAGTATAGGCCACTGTAAAAGGGCGAGATTTGTGAGAAGTGTAGGTTTGTGTGTATTATGTGTGCGTTCTGTAGTTATGTTCTGACCACTTGGCTACCCAGAAGCATAAGTCACCTGGAGAGATGACTCTGGGGTGATTACCCTGCGTCCAACGGTAATTTTTTTTTTAATTTTTAATTTTTTATTTATTGTACTACACTGAAAGGACAGAGTTCATGGGACACCGGGTTCCTGGGCAACGCGACGCAATCACCCCTCTAGCTAGTGGAAGAACCCATGGCTAGGCAGGTGTATATATGTACACTACATTCATGTAGACGGTAATTTGATGTCAGTATGTATAAACGTCATGAGTTAACCGACTTTGTAAGAGGGATGATAGTGGGTGCCCGGGTCACTCTATCGTGGAGGTGGTACAAAAATGCCCCTATCCCCCTTCGACAGTATCAAGAGTGTATCGGGAATACGCCATTTTCGGAATAACATCTCATCGTGGACGCGCTGTGGGTGGGGAAAGGTGGTGGATGAACGTGGCCGTCGATGTATGTCTGTCTCGCATTGTTTCAGCCAACCGGAGAGTGACAGTTGCACAAATCACCGCCCACTTCAAGGAGGGAGGTGTCAGAAACGTCTCCACCAAGACCATCAGGCAATCATTAGCCATAACAGGTTATGGGAGCCGCTCACCCACCACAGTCCCGTTACTAACACCACGAACTCTACGTTCAACTGGGCGAGAGAATATCGGCACTGGACCTTGGATGATTGGAGATGGGTCGCCTGGTCTGATGAGCACCCTTTCCAGTTATTTTGAGCGGAAAGCTGCACGAAGTCATGTCAACAAGGAACTGTTTAGGTAGGTGGACGGTCGGTAATGGTCTGGGGCAGGCCTGTTCAACTGGCACACGTTGGTACCTCTGGTACGTCTAGACACATCTCTAAACCGTCCAGGTTACGTATCCATCCTTGCAGACAATCTGCATCCTTTCATGGTCCTCTTGCACCCACAGGGCAATGGACTCTTTCAGCAGGACAATGCGCCTCTCCACAGAGCCGTGGTGACTAGAACATGATTCGAAGAGATTTTACAGATTCTGCAGATTTTACCGCCATCGAATTGCCTCCCTGTTCACTGGACGTGAACCCTGTGGAGCATCTTTGGGATGCTGTGGAAAGGTCCGTTCCAGCTTTCGATCCTCCACCCACGAATGCGAAGGAATTATGGACAGCGGTGCTGCAAGCGTGGATGGAAATACCTGTGGAACGCTTTCGTGAACTAGTGGACTCAATGCTTCGCCGCGTGACTGCCCCAATCGGGGCGAAAGGTGAGCCTACCCGTTACTAGGTTGGTACCCCATGATTTCTGTCCTCTCAGTGTAGTTGGTCTCAACTAGCTTTCCTGGCATCCCCGTGGTGATATTCTGGATTGTCCTGGAGCCAGATGACGTCGTCAGCATGTGTAATCTGTTAATCCGGGATTATAACTATTACTATATTTTTGAAAAGAATTCCATATTTTTGTGCGTTTCATTAAATTGGATCGAGTGTCCAATTGGTACGGATGGATAGGCATTTTCCTTGTTTAACAGCACGCGCTTTCAACTACATTTTGATGAGTCTATTAGAAGCCTTCACTCTAGCGTTATGCATGGAGCCTACAACTTTCATTAAGCCATCGACATCGCTGCAGATTTCCTGACATGAGGAAGTACTGAAGTCCTTTTGACGACTGCAACACCGAAGTATGGTTGTCTTTTACGTGAAAGTTCCACCTGTGTCTGCTGTCAATATCCCAAGGGTTCAGCTTAACGACTCGCCACACAATAAACATCTTCTCTTGGGGCAATTAATAACACTTTAATGACTGAAGGCCAACAGGTGGTGCCAGTCTGTGGGAAAAAGGAAACTCTCAAATGCAGTTCTAATTTATTTCCTGCCATTGTACATCGTGACTTCGGGAGAATATTTTGAAGCCATTTTTGTAATCAGCAAAAACAATGCCTTAAAAAAAAAGTCTTAGTCGAATTAATTGTAACTTTAATACGGATTTAACCTATGAAAAGAACACCGAATCTGAATTCCATTAATGAAAATTGATCTATTTAAGCACATAAAAATAAAAGCATAGAAAAAGAAAATTAAAAACTTCAAAGAGAATTCTAAAGAAAGAACACTTTAAAACTCTATCAAAAGAAAAGTTTGATTTTATTGTTTAAAAACAGCAAAATTGCACGAGGGCTGTTCAATAAACAATGACAATATTTTTCTTCACAACATATACTGGTGTGCAAAACTTAAGGACCAACACTATTTCTAAAGGTTACAACAACAAAATCTTTACTTAAGGTAGTTTTTACTGATGAAAGTAGATTCAGTCTCAGCAGCAATTCTGGACGTCAGCTGATATGGCGAGAGGTTGTCACACGGCAAGAGATTATCACCCCGCAAACATCACTGAAAGGGATCGATATGGCGGTCGAGGTGTTCTAGCCTCGGGAGGCGTTATCTTGGATGGACGTACACAACTCCAGATACTGGAAGGCGGTGGTAATGTAATCGGTGCACGCTTCTGTACTGAGATAATCCTTCCCCATGTGCGTCTGTTCCGAGGTGTCATTGGCCCCGAGTTCGTGTTTATGGATGATAACGCCACACCCCATCGCACTGCAGCTGTTGATATGCTTTTGGAAAGTGAAGACACCGTTCGTATGGATTGGCCTGCCCGTTCCTTCGAACACATATGGGATGCTCTGGGGAGACGCCTAGTGGCACGTCCACACCAACAAGAAAATGTTCACCAGCTGAAGATGGTGCTGACAGAAGAATGGACGATGTTACCACAAGAACTTATCAACAACATTGTTCTAAGTATAGACAAGCTGTGGAAAGCCTGCATCGACATTAGGGGTGGCCATATCTCCTACTGAAGACCATCTCTTCCCTTTGTTCCATCTTTGGCAGTGATGCATCTGTATCATGGCAGCCAGTGCTCTGTTGCCGTTTTTCAATAAAGTCCCTCGGTACCGTTTTGTTTCCGTTGTTGTGTCGGTGTTGTTTCCTTCATCATTTCTGTTTCTCACGAGGTTCCTTTGGTATGCTTTTCCCATATCCAGGCCACTCCTATGAGAAGCTACAGGTGAAAACATGATTCGTCCTTAAATTTTGCACACCAGTGTACTTTATTAATCATCCCCATTTTGCCCTCGTGGGTGGTATAATCACCGTCCCCCCCACGCCTAGTGGAAAAGACCTGAGTTCGAGTCGCGTCGATGACGTGAGGAATTTTTATGGTCCTTTTTCACAGCGAGAATGAGTTAATGGGGTTCAGGCAAGGGTAGCATGGTTTCATCTAACAAACAGAAAATCGACCTCAGAACACACTCAACAGAGATATTATATACGGATCAATATGAGCTTAGTCGTCGATGCTCTTAAAATCCTACCACAATAACAAAAACAACAATAACATCCATATTTTTATGAACTTTTCAAAACAATCATCCATTTGATGAAATCCACTTATTCCAACGTTCTACCATTCTTCAAAAACCCAGTGAAAGCCATCTTTTGATATGCATTTGAGAATTTTCCCCGACGTCTTTACAACTTCTTCTGACCACTGGAAACGTTTTTCTCCCAGCTCCTTCTTTGACTTTGGAAATAAAAAGCAAACGATGAGTGCAAGGTCAGGGCTGTTGGTCGGATGAGGAACACGTTTGTCATTAATGCTGGTAAAGTGCTCGATGACAGTACGCGCAATGCGGTCTCGCATTGTCGTGATGCAGCATCCATCCACCTGCGTGCAGTTGTAGTCATTTGCGAAGAATGTGATCCCGCAAAGTGTGCAGCACAGTTCTGCAGTAAGGTCCTGTGACAGTCATATGACGTTGCACTGGTAAACTGTTCCTTGAATATCAAAAAACAGGAATGGCTTCAACTGATATTTTCTTAAGATGGAAACAAAATCTTAGAGTAGAAAACAGTTCCCCGCTAAGGTCACACCATGTTCACGAGTCAACTGAACAGTTGCTATGTGATGCAGTTTGGTTTGGTCCTAAATTCCGCAGCTGAGCTAGAAATAGCAAGCAGCACGGTTGCTCGTAAAAATTTATGACCATTCTGTATTGAACAGCCCTCCTATTATCTATGTTGTTTTTACACCGATATTATATATTTAAAACCATGTATCAACAGATACATTTTCTTGCATTAACTACTCATGCAATTTTCCCTTTAACAGAGTGAGAAAGAACTCTTGGAAAGAACTCTGCTCTCAAGAAACAAAATTACTTTTAACGAAATAATTTAATTTATAGAACAATGTTTGGAATCAATACAAAGAGAACATTTTTTATTTTTACTTTTTTTTGTTTGTGGATTTTAACTTAAAGTATGAAATACAAATTTAAACGTACAAGTAATGGACAAAAAAAAATGGAAACACCAAGGTTTGTGGAAAGCGTTAGGTTTATGCTAAACAGCAGCGACTACATGCCACTGACAAAGGTATGAAGCATGCAAAATATTAAAAAAACATTATGTCCAGAACGCCATACAGCTGGTTATAACGATCGAGTTGCGCTTCACAAGCCACCCATCAAACCTAACAACGCACGTTCATGTCCAGTGATGCAAAGAGCACGAGCAGTGGATTCCTGAGCAGTGGAGGAATGCGATATGGTCCGACGAATCCTCCTATACTTCCTCGTGGTAATGTTTGCATAAACTGATTCTGTCAGAAGGCAGGGTTGATGCCAGTCGCTATTTAACGATGACCTTATTGATCATCTTCATCCAGTGGTCACTCATTTCTTTCACGAAGAGTGCTGTCTTTCAGGCTAACAATTCTCCAATCTACAGAGTACAGGTGGTGACCCTGTGGTTTGAGAGGCATGAGACTGAACTTTTCACATAGCCATCGCAATTATCAGATCTAAATCCGATAGTCTATCTATGGGTTTGGAACAACGTCTGAGGCATCATTTTCCATCTCAATCGAACAAGAAGAAATGGATCCCGTTTCTTGGGGGCAAATAGACGTTTCCCTCCTGCTGGCACTCAGATACTGGTAGACTCTATGGCACGACTGACGTATGCACTGGACTCACGTTGCGCTCCAACACCATACTATTTGACGTTACTTTCCATTTTTTTGTCCATTACCTGTAACATGATTTCATTTTGAGAAATATGAAAGCGTAATAAGAATTATTAATCTTCATTTTTTGTTTGGCCTTTCTATAAATTTCTCGTGACTTAACAATGAAAATGTTGTTCAAGTGGGGTGTCTTACCTGGTACTCGGTGTAGTACTGCGAAGGGGGAAGGATGCCAACCAGCAACAGGTGAAGGAAGGCCATCACTCCTCCGAGGGATATGCAAACCCCCAACCTCAGGGGGAGAAGCAGATAAACCATATACGTGTAGAGAAGCATCCACGAGACCGAATCACTGGGCATGCGTGGCACACTGTACAAGCTGACGTCACAGACGATGTGACCCAGCTGGATTAGCCAGGCCGCGTACGGGACGAAAGCCCACACGCTCTTGTTAACCTTCCTGAGTCTCCGCAGCACCAGGAACACACCGCAGAAGACCAAAACGAACACGAGGAAGGCGACCTGAGGGGCGTCCATCAGCGAGAACGTGCACGAGTAGAACACCAGCAGCGCGATGTCCACGAGGATCACCACGTACAACAGGGTCTTCGAGTTCCCTCGCTTCTCGCGACTGTAGAAGAGTCTGTAGAGCGCTTCCGCTTCCGGGTCGGCGAAAGCGAACTGGATGCATTGCGGCAGAAACCACTGGAGGCCACTGCGGTCGATTTTCAATTCCACATTTCCCCTTCTCAGGGAAGATTCGGTGTCCCTGTCGACCTCCTCCACGCATTTAGACACAGTAGCGCCGTCTAGCGACGCCTTTCCATGTTCCACATCGACGTGGTTCACGACCATGTTGACAGTTTATTCGTCACGACGACAAATCATGGTAGACGGCAGCAGTCAGTCCCGTCACTTGACCCATGGCACCGCAAACCCTGAAAGATACAATCGATAAACAGAGTTGAGCCCGGCGTGAGAATAATTGCAACTATTAAATACACTTCACTGTCATACAGGACCAATCCATTATAAGCCCAGTTCCTTCCCACAGCTAACACAGTGCTCAGCAAGACGTGGAAGGACTTTGCTTGGTACGAGCTTCTAAAAATAGTGGCAGTTAATAAGACATAAAGCTATTCGAAAAAATTCCCATCACGTAGGATAACATGAGTTGAGGGAGAGTTATTTACACCGTCCATGATGAAACTCAAAATACAGTCGAAACGTGATGGGATATTCGTAAGCGAAATTTTCCCATTTTGGTAAAGTGACTGGCAAAGGAACCCTGTTTTTTGGAAGTTAAAATGTGTTGGAAGATGACTAGTTGCATTGCCGAATTCATCTATCGTAGTACAAAGAAATAATGGTAATTGAAAGTGATATTGCGTGCTTTTTATGAGTAATATTTGAGAGAGAGAGAGAGAGATTTGTAATCAACACCTAAACACCGAACCAGAAAGATTTTTCTATCTACGAGTTCGTACTTCGGACGAGTGTAGCAAATCCCGTGTCTAAAATGCAATCCCACCGGAGCACCCTACTCAGAAAGGGACATCATTGACGCCATAAAACACCAGGTAAAAGCTTCTGAAGTTTGACATCTTGGTAGTATAAAATACAACTTCGTATTTCTCATCTCGTTCAGCACGCTACCAAAGAAATCTTTCTTGCACTCAAAACTCTCCAAGCCAGAAACCAAAAATGTGAAATAATATCGATTAATAGAACCCGAAAACTTGATATCACCATTCACTGGTTACCGCCACAAATTCCAAACCGTCTGGTGGCAATGCTCTTTGAAAGAATCGATGCTATCGATAATATTTCGCTAATTAAGGACAAAGATTGGGCACATGTCCTTAATAATAAAAAGAAAATAAAGATCGAGCTAAATGAAAATGCAAAAATTGAAAACATTCCTTATGTTATCAAGGTTCAACGAATGACAGGAACAGTCGTCGTTCCAGGAAGACCACCATCTTGTTTCCGATGCAAGAAACTAGGTCACCTTAGAAAGGAACGTCAGGTGCTCAAATGCGAAAAGTGCTACAAAATAGAACACGTAAGCGATGACTGCCCTGGAAGCACATACGCATCCATGTTCAATCATAAAAATATATGGACCAACAAAACACGATCAGAGAAGTCGTCCACCCGAAACACACAACTATTGCTGCCGGTGACACGAACTTCATTGAAGATGTCCACAAAGACCAAGAAAGGCTAAAGTAAAAATCAACGCCATTATTTACCAATTAAACAATGCAACTTAACTGATGCTTTTAGAGTGGTATTTCCAAGGAAAAGAGAATGCACTCACTTCTCCCCAACCAACGTCTCCAGGCTTCATAGAATTTACTTCCCCGCACATATGGCGATTCCGTTAATGCATTTCACGAACCTTCATCGTATAGTGGTCATCACAGTGTTCATGTAGCACTAACCCAAAGACAATGCAAAGAAGAAACCTTCATAAACAGAAAATAACCATTGTGGAAATTTAACCAGCGGCTAATAACGAGAAACAATTTGCAAAAGAAATCGAAAACATTTTATTTGAGATAAACACAGTAGACAACCCAATTTCAGCCTGGCATATCTTTAAATTAGAAGTGAGAAATCAGCAATTAAAACAGGCAAATCAAAAACACTCGCAAGCAAGAGAAAAAAGGAGATCTTCGACAAAATAAACTGGCCATAGTCGAATTAAAAGAAAAATTAAAACAAATAGAAATGGAGGAGATTGAAGGGGGATGACTAAGGGCGAGAATCAAAACGATTGAGAATGATGAAGGAAAAGCAAATTCTGCATACTTATTGGAAATGGACAGATGCAAAAAGAGAAGTATTTCGACCATTAAACGGGAAGGAAATAAAAGGAGACAAAGACCTCATCAGAACATTCCACAACCACTACAGTCAATCATTTATGCAAAAAAAAAAAGTAAGAAATCGGACACAGAAGAAATGCTGTCGTTCATGAAACAACTATCAGCAGAAAACGCAGCAGCAACAGACAAACCCATAACAGTCGAACCAATGAGACGAACAACAATTTACCATGATATAGAAGCAGGGAGACTCGGACTGAACAATGTCCACTTGAAAACTTCATTCAGTGAGCCAAAATCCCGGAGAGAGCATACAAAGACAAGAAAGTATGGAGCGCCTATGTTCCGTTTTACGCGCAGAAAGATATGCTAAACAGATTTATATGCACCTTCCAGAGAACCACCAAACGGACACCAAACATGTTCAACTATCACGAGCAGTACTACCACCACCACAACACGGGGGAATCGAAGGAGGAATCAAATTGTCACCCGTTCTAAATAATGGTTTTAAATTACCAATGAGGCAGACAATTAAAACCTTCTTCTATAAAGTACACCACGCCTACCCACTCATAAAAATGTGGGCCGCTGCTAAAGGCATACCGGTGGCAACCCAGCCAAATTCCACTTCTGCAATGAACCAGAGACACTCTAACACCTCATGCTTTACTGCAAGGTGGCATCTGAAATTTGGAAAAACAGCAAAACCACTGTTCACAGAAAGCCCCACCACTAACGAGAGTATCCTGTTGTGGCTCAAACTAGGAAAAATAAAAATTGTCATTCACATGATGTACACCATCTAGACCTACAGATGGGACTGCACATATGGAAGAGAAGATGCTCCAGACATCTTGACAAAACTGAACACATATATGAAAGAAACAATCACAGACTCGGTATACAGAAAACAGAAAGAAGAGCAATGGGTAGAAGAGGGACTGGGAAAAATAGAAGCTGGAAGGCTCCACATTATACTAATCCAAAAGAAACTTGTCACTCGGGTAACGAACTGAAAAACCCTTCATAGGACTGTAGATAGACAGTGTAGTACAAATGATAAATTGTTGGAAGTCAAGAGAAGAATAAATTTCGGATGGACAGCATTCAGGAAATACGAGTATAATCACATACTGAGCAGCAATATCCCAATTTGTTTGAAACTTAAAATAATGGACCAAAGTATACTCTCCATCATGACTTATGGATGTGAAACTTGGGCACTCACCTAAAAGAATGGAAGACAACAACGGAGGCGGACAGATGAAATTCATGAGTTCGTGAGTCGTAAATGGATGGCCACTGCACAAAACAGAAGGAGCCTGAAAGTTGTTGGACAGGCCTTCATCCTGCAGTGGTTCGAAAATGGCTGATAATGATGATGATGCCCGGTTGGACTTGTGAGGATATCTACCTGGGAACACCGGGTATAGTTAGCTTTTTACTAGTTAGTACTATTAATAAAACTTTACAGTTGTCATGGAATTGCCGCTTCATACCATGTAAATAAACTCTTAATGGGGCAGTTATTGCAATGTATAGCTGTAAATAAGTAAATTAATTGGTAATAGATTGATTGCTGATGCAGCAAAAATGAAGAAACTTGCATATTCACAAATGAACTTCGCATTATCGTAAATTATGATGCTAATGGAATTTCTTTGTGGAATTGAACGAAGCAATCACTATCATATATTGATACCTCCTGTTAAATTAATCTAAGGCAGATTTAAATTGCAAAATGGAGAGCGGAATAATTACGAAACGTTTAGATCCAGTGAATGCCACAGTGAGTGATTGCATTACCATTTATGGTAATGATTTAAAGAGCGAACTGTAGCAAACGCACGACCTGATGGTCGCCAACACATTTTATCAAAACGATAAATCAACACGTTCACTAGAGTAGAGTATAAAAATGTTTGAAAGTGAGATCGCGAGAAGTAATATTAACTCTATGATATAACGATTATTGGAGTACAGCAAGTTAGCATGACGATTTTATTGGTTTGGAACATCTACATCCACCATAATCGATTAGTCTTTGCGATCTGAGAACAGGACAGTTGTATTTGAGCAGATTGGGCAGAAAACTGTATTTATTGAAAATCTGTCGAACCACGTGAAAGTGTAATCATTTGAAGCTTAAAATACTTTGATCAATGTCCGAAGAGGATTTCTTTAATATGTGGTCGTGTGATTTTCACCATTTTCTCAAGGGTAAGAGGACACTGATTCCTTTTAAAGTGAAACTTCTTTAGGCGCTCCCCAGGCAGTTTTCACTTGGGAGTAATCTGCGTCCGTGGAATGACAAAAATCGCAACGAAAATGCGACACGAGATCAGTACCGGTACAGCGCGGCCACGGTGTAACTCGCACGCGTTTACATTTTGAATCGCTCTATCTCAGCTTCTAGCAGTCCAATTTTAAAAATTCAAAAAACAAAATATTTCTTTCATCATTCTCTTGTAGTTCATAAAACATTTATAATTGATGATGCCGAAGACTAATAGTGAGCGTTGTAAGGAGTGTAGAGCACATATACGTGCAATGCGACCACCGAAACCATTTCCATTGAGTACAAAAGAGATATCTGTAAAACTTTGTAAAACAATTGTAAAATATTAAACTACTGTAACATTGAAATAATAAACGTTTCAAAAGATTCTTAAGACGTTTCACTTAACTTCCGCTATGCGTGCTCTGCGCGCGCCCAAATTTTTTTTATGTACACGAGTGAGCGCAATATTTGTACCTCTAAGGCTGACACAAAGCTCGTTAAAGGATAAACATGGTTTTAATTTTTAACGAAATATTCCTTTCATCGCTAAACGCCTACAAAGACCTTTAAGGAGGGACCACAAAAGCCTCCGCTTCTTCCTCCGCGAGCAACCACCGTGCAACCTTCCCCTGTACGTGAATTCTGTCTCTGAGGCTGCTGCCAAAACATCGGACAACAGATTTCATCTGCCACCAGTTTCTTCTCGAGTAAACCCAGCTAAACTTCACATTTTCCACATTCCGTTTTCTTCGATGATTCTGGTAATGGGTTTCGGCTCCCCCGTAATTAAACCGCCCTTCCCGGGTTCGTAATCACACCACGGCAGGGCTAACGAGGCCGAGCGACAATTCCTTTCAATTCCAGAATCCCCATTTTAATTCCGTTTCGGTCGCCCTAAATGGCGATATTCGGCCGCTCACTGGGAAGTTGTTTGGTGGTGAGGGGGGGGGGGGAGGTGGTTGCTAGGCAACGGTTTGTTCGCTTCGGAAGAAGTACGTGTTGGAAGGCTGTTCATTACTTTGCCGGATTCTTGATAGAATGAAAAAAATCGAAACGAGAGAGAGAGAGAGAGAGAGAGAGAGAGAGGGTGAGAGAATGTTCACAATTAATCCAGTTAGAGGAAGGGCAGTTGAATTTCTGTGTTCAAGAATTCCATTAAGGGCCGAAACTGAGTGTATAGGTCATCGCCTCCTGTCGTATGATGGATCAACATAATTCATCCGCGATCACGAGATTGAACATTCTCGAGGTCATCACCAAATGGTAGACTTTTTTGATCTTAGCTATCCGTGGTCGTCCTTTTTTTTTTTTTTTTTTTTGTGGCCGTCCCTTTTCTGTCGACTACTCTGTACTCGGCGCACCATTTATATTAAAAATTCCTCGGTGAAAATACAACGATATATGCATAGCGTACCAATACAGTATGAAGTAATGGCACGGTTGCATATAATGCAACTACTTAACAACCAAAGAATAACGTTTAAAGCTGGAATTAAATTTTTTTGTTAGACGAATATAATAGGTGACAAAAAAAAGCACCCAACAAAATATCTAACTAAAGAATAACTTTCAGGGGTTCCTTCCTAACACACCTTGAAAATTTGTTAAAATTTTCTCAGTCAATACTAAGCGAGACATACTTGGGAACCTCATCTGACTTCACAAGCTGTTCTTGGTAGGTTTAACAGTAAATGGATCGTTTAATTTTTTGCATTTCTGCTGGGATCGGCGAATTCGGCTAAGTTGCATTTCATCAATCTTTAATTAATGCCGATAAAAAGTGCGGTTATATCTCTTAGCCAATCCATGAAGGCCTTTACAGATCGACCCAAGGGTTTTGCTTTGTGTCCCACACATTGGTAAGGATAAAGCAAAGCACAACTGATGAAACTCAACCCATCAGCTCATCTGGAGTATGATTAATAAATTACCAGTGCATGGGAAATAAGACATACCATAGAGAGTCTGTTCGTTGCTAGTTCTTTTCAGAGAAGTTTCGGACCATGTCCAATCATTGATTTTCCAGTTTTCCTTCTCTTTTCTTTTTTAAGTGGTGTTCTCCAAGACTCAACGTAACTTCTAAAGGATTGCCCTCTCCATTCGGGCTTGTAGTTAGCCGATCTCAGGCGAAGTGAGTAGGGTCCCTCCCCACCCATGAGTTATTTCAGGTTTTTCAGCATGTAAATCGGCCCGTAAATATCCACACTTCTACAAACATACTAACAATGGCGTAGTACGGTTTAAGTACGTGATGCACCTAAAAAAATCAACAGCAATAACTTTCTTCCGGTACAGATTATACCATACTAATAATGTCAGTCTGCATAATTCGAGGAAGTCTAGTTTGTACAACTGCGTGGTGCTGTTTAGGGGAAAATTCCATGGAATCTATCCTCAAATGGAAAAGTAAAAACAAGTTTATACACGAGCTGATCCAGTTTCCTCCTAGGGATCCCCAACAGGTTCGGCTGGTGGTAGGCCAATGAAAATCGTTTTAAAGTGCAGCTCGAAATGCAAAGTGTATTGGATTTCTCCATAATGCCACTCAAATCTCAAAATACACCATTTATATTGTGTGATGGAAGAGATGGGCAGATGCTGGAATTGTTCTCCGGAGACCGAAAATAGTTTTCATCACTTCAAGTTTCTAGTAAGCAATGTACTAGATATTCTACTCTTAGATCTTGCACGTGAGGATATGGCCATGGTTACTAAAAGTCTCACCATTGGTAAGGATAAAGCAAAGTTGTCTCCACCTTACCACTCATCTCAATTGTTCTAATTATTCGCTATACGATTCCATTTGCTCCAAATGTATAATAGACCACATATATCCCCTCTGATATTTCTTGTCAGAGACTTTCTAAACCGGAATTTTTTCTTTTTGTCTTTCTTTCTTTTTTTTCTTTCTCGCTATTTCTATCAACTTCAATGATCACTTTGACTTCCTCTCTTTTAAACTCGACTTTCTCCAGCTCAACTTTTCTAACAGTGAGGTAACTTTCCTTGGCGGTTTTTATGATTCACATGTGGCGCCAATTTTCTATTGAAAATTGAGGCTTTTTATTATTAGTAATGTCTTTGCACAACCTGTTCATTTATTGAAAATCTCTCCAACCACGTGAAAGTATAATGGAAACAATGGAAAGAAATTTTATAGCCTCCCGTTAAAGGCCATTCGTCAGCTTATTCCGTATACTTTCCACCCAAATAATTCGTGGTGCCGACTGCATGTGTAAGTAGTGCGTTTCTTACGACATGGTTTGTTGATGAGAATGGGCTGATATTGTAGCGTGAAATTCCACCACATCCTAGTGAGTGACTTTGATCCGCCTGTAGAAATTCTCTTTACTCTAAAATAGCAGACAGCCTTGTCACGCATCACATTCGTTTGATCTTTTCCTCGTCAACAATCCTTCAAAGTACAGAATCAACGTTTCTTGTCTTCTATACACCTCAGATCATAACTGGCAACGGTCATTTATCCAATGGAGATTCCCTCTCTCTCTCTCTCTCTCTCTCTCTCTCTCTCTCTCTCTCTCACCAGCTTGTGGAGACCCCCCTGAATCCAAGATTCTCTCATAATTATGACATTTCCTCTTTTACTGTAACTGGATAGGTGCGATTGCACGATGCCTTATTTACTTTTAGCTTCAGAAATTTCTTTTGGTGATGAGGGGCCAAGAAAATGCTCCAGGAACTAACGAGGATACATAATGCTGAATTCGGCAAGAAATTCGTCCTCTGATGTCTTTATTCCATACCTTTATGTGAAGCAACCATATGGTGGTCATCTGCCGCTACGACACATTTCGATAAGTTCCTTAGGCTTGAACACTAGCTCCTGATATGGCTCAACCGGCGGAATAGCAACGAATACACTATTTCTAAGGCCCAACTCTACACCAATCTCAAAGTTACCCCATAGAAAGAACAGATTGTGGCAGCTAACCGTCTTGCATTGGCCAGGAAAATCACAGGACGCATCAACGCCCCGATATCACAGATCTCATGAAAACTCCCAGAATTACCGGGAGAAGCTTATTAAACCCCAAGCTCCCGCTCAGAAACAGTCTCAACAACCTCAAAGGGCCGAGATGCATGTTTCCCGGAAACACGGTAGATTTGATTAACTGTCTAGTCATTGATCTGCGAGGTGATCTGATTGAGGTGTATAAGGCTTTGAATGGTTTGAGCAAGCGCAATGCTGATGGGATTCTTCCTCTTGCCGGGATTAATTGCCTGAGGGGACATAAATTCAAATTGAGGAAAGACAGTTGTACAAATGTGTTCTACAAATGTGCGGAAATTTGCCTTTAGCCAGCGGGTGGTTGATTGCTGGAACAAACTTCCATCTGTCGTTGTGGAAGTTGACAGCTTAAATAAGTGCGGCAAGGCAGAACTAGACAAACATTTGGAGCGAATGGATGGGTGGAATGCGAAGGGTTTTTTTTTTTTTTTTATTGGCTGATGCTGTATAAGCTTGCTTTCTTGCATCATATGCCTCTGCTAATGTTAATGCTAATATGCACGTTGGTTTGATGCTAATCTCCATAAATTCTGCCAGTAGAATGCATACAGATGTCTGAAATAAATGGACACATACACAAGTTTATCGTTTGGACCTCAAAGACACCAGTTGAAGAAAATCCACATGACAAAGCTACCCACGACAGGATAAATATAAATTAAATTAAATAAAGCCATCGAATATATCGTGATGTTCTCCTATATGGGCTTGCTTCCTTGCATCATAAACTGTACTAATATTAATACCACTGGTAAACTGGGTGATTTCTATTCGTCTTTTCCTTGGTTGGATTACTGCTCTAAATCTTTCGATCCTGTGGAAATCCATCACGCCTCATTCTATCCTAAAGTCAGTACGTTTGTTTTACCCTAGTGATCATTAAATACGGCCGTGAGACCAATAGCAAATAAGTACCATGAGAGAGAATTGCAAAGAAAACTTTGAAGAGAGAGTTCAAGAGTGCATGAAACTGCTCAGAGATAAACAGGTGGCTCTCGAAAACCGAGAGTGGAAATTATTAGGTCCAGGATTTCCAACAAACCTGCTTAGGACACGACAGGTTCACGACAAGATCATCATCAGCCATTTTCAATCCACTGCAGGATGAAGGCCTCTCCAGCAACTTTCCAGTTCCTTCTGTTTTGAGCATTGGCCATCCATTTACTACCCACAAACTCATGAATTTCATCTATCTATCTCCGCCTTTGTCTTCCAAGTTTTCTTCTAGCTCCTCTTGGGTACCATTCTGAACATCATAACATATTGCAATTGGCCTCTTTCTAATTCTCCAGTTTTATTTTCAACCCTCTATCTTCAGCCGTTACGAGCTAAAGAGCCTAGCATTTGTAACGAACTATTAATCAGTTCAAAGGCTCCACTACTGTTTTATCAAAAACAGTAGTGGACATCCTAAAAAGGATGACAAAACCATCCCTACCAATTAATTTCCTCAATTGTTACACATTTACAAACCTTTTGATGGAAAACTTTGGTGAAACTTACGAACTCGGTCTTGAATCTCTAAAGCTTTAATTGTATTTGGAAAATGGTCTTCTAAACAAGTTCCTATCTTATGGTTTGCCTTCCGTTTTTGGCAACTGCGTATTTTGTTTTATGATTAGCGTTTTCCACTGACTCGAAATCCTGTTCATAGTTTAGCCCAAGGTAGCATATCACATTCAAACCTCCAGTTGGGGAAACCTTGTCCAACACAAAAGGATTCAATTTCTTGAAAATTCACAATCAATTCTTTCAGTGTAGTTCTCCAGGTAATTTTACAGCGTGGAGAAGAAGAATATTTAGTTAACTTCAGCCAGACTAAAACTGGGACCCGTCTCATTTCTCACAACAACAAAAAATTGTACTGATCTCATCTCTCTCTTTTGATATAAATATTGTTTAACTTAATAGATGCTACTACTACCACTAATAATAATTTCTCTTCCACTTGCTTCTCAGTTATGACCAAATAAATCATCTAAAACTATGTTTTGCTGTTCCCATTCTCCAAAAACGTCTTCATGCATCAAAAAAACGGGTTTTCTTTTTCACTCTCGGCGTTACTTTTTTTTAAACAGCTCTTCACTCTGTACGAAATCTCAATTCCACATATCGTAGAATATTGCTCTTACATCTAGAGTGATGCACCGAAAATCTCTCTTCAGCTTCTTATTAAAATGACTGCCTTCCCTTCAACAGATGGTAGATTAATTGATGACCCGTCTCTTTCAAAGTCTCTCCACTTTCTATCACAAAGAGATTTAGTTTCTGCTGCTTACCTTTTCCGTACATACTTCCAATCAAAATCCTTTTACTCTCAACTCCAAACTCACAGAATAAACTTTTTCTCTTCCTCATTTATCCCTTTAACTTCCGTTTTCTGAAACGACATTCCTTCACACATTCCCTGTGTGTAGCACAGTTAGTAGAATCGCCGTCCTCCCCACACCGGGTGGAAAAGACCCGAGTTCGAGGAATTTTATGGGCCCTTCCTGAGTTCGAGGAATTTTATGGGCCTTTTTTCACAACGTGGCTGATTTAGTCGAAAGTAGTGTGGATTTAGGCAATGTTTCGGGCACATAAGGCAGCATAAGGCAATGTTTCGGGCACTGGAATAGGTAGCATAAGGCAATGTTTCGGGCACTGGAAAGACAAAGCATAGATACTCCATATATTATGATTTTGAAGAAAATATATGAGAGTGCTACATCCTTTATTAGACTAGACAAAGACAGTACCAAATTTAAAATCGAGAAAGGAGTTCGATAAGGAGACACAATATCTCCGAAGCTGTTTACTGCTGCCCTTGAGGAAGCTTTCAGAAGAAGATTAGACTGGTCGCAGAAAGGAGTCAATGTGAACGGAGAGTACCTAAACCATTTACGATTTGCAGATGACATTGTGGTCATTAGCCACGATCCCAAAGAATTAGAGGAAAATGTTAATCAGTTATGCACAGTTAGTAAGGATTTTGGACTAAAGATGAATATGGCTAAAACAAAAGTAATGATGAACAAGTATGCCATGGAAAGGGAAATAATGATTGAAGGAGCAGTAATTGAAAAGGTGGAGTCATATACTTATCTGGGACAAGTTATTAGCTGTAATAATGATAAATGGCTGCAAGTCAAGAGAAGAATAAATTTTGGATGGATAGCATTCAGGAAATATAGTCACATACTGAAGAGCAATATCCCAGTTTGTCTGAAACGTAAAATAATGAACCAATGTATACTCGCCACCATGACTTATGGAAGTGAAACTTGGGCACTCACCAAAAGAATGGAAGACAAGCTGAGAACTACACAGCGAAAAATGGAACGAATCATATTGGGAATCAGACTGTTAGATAAGAAGAGAAACACATGGATTAGGCAGCAAACTCAAGTAAAGGACATTGTTATCAAAACTAAAGAACTAAAATGGTCTTGGGCAGGACACATAGCTCGAAGACATGATGACAGATGGACTAAGAAAATAACAGAATGGTACCCAAGAGGAGCTAGAAGAAAACCTGGAATACAATAGTGGAGATGGATAGATGAAATTCATGAGTTTTTGAGTAGTAAATGGATGGCCAGTGCTCAAAACAGAAGGAACTGGAAAGTTGCTGGAGAGGCCTTCATCCTGCAGTGGATTGAAAATGGCTGATGATGATGAGCGTGGATTTTTCTCCCGGAAACTCGGGTTTTTTATCCAGCAAACAGAAAATCGACCACAGAACACGCAATTTACAGACAGTGTACATGGAGCAATACCGCCTTAGTTGCTGATGCTCCTAAAACCCTACTACAACAACTTGACTGTTTCGAAGAATCGATGAAGCCATTTTCTCCACAAGAAAACCCATTTCAAGGGTGCTGTTAATAACCTCCCAGTAACTTAAGATCCGATTCCTTAATGAAAGAGGGCCATTTCTTAACCACGAGCAATTTACTACCTACACGCAGAGAGTCCTTAATTAACCAGAAATTTGTTAGCAGTCGGCGTTAATCGGCAAATATCTCTTTAAGAATCCCGGTGTTGGGTTCGGCACTGCTCACAAAATTAACGCAAAGCTAATTTTATGCGGCGCAAAATCAAACCAATCTAAAGTAACCACTCCTACATTTATTCTCCTCTGCGCAGCGAGTTCAGATGGGGAAAAGAGGGGGGGGGAGAGAGAGAGAGAGAGAGAGAGAGAGAGAGAGTACGGGTATACGCTCTTTTTGCACAAACAAAGTCACTCACCCCATTATTTATTGAAAATGTAATTCATTAAACTGGGGCTTCCCGATCAATGCATTACTGCGTTCCATTGAGATCCAATGGAAAGTTTTGCGTGCAGTTCTTCGGGAGAATTCCATACTTGAAAGGTTAATGAACTGACACCTCTTAGTGACTGGTCGAAAGCGGCTGAATCTATACCGGTGATATTAATTGAGAGGAAAGTTCTCTTTGTTTTGAGACCTTTTAGTAATTACATTATTGACACATTTCGCTACGTATTTAACGGAGCAACAGCTTTCCCACCCTATCACAAAGAACAAATAAGCTGAATTTCTCGGGGTAAAAACTATTGTCGAGTAGATCCAAAACAAGAACTCTGGCATACTTGCGCAATCTCCCGTTGGGATGATTCCACCAAAGGCAGTACTATCAAGCTATTTCTACCTAGTGTCTCCCACTTCAACAAATAACGACTTGACTGGTTGTTCTTTTTTTTATTTTTTTTATTATTATTATTATTTATTTTAATTTATTTTATTTATTTATTTATTTTATTTTTTTTTACTTTATGCTATTCTCATCCTTATTTCTTCGTCTTCTGCTGTCCTGTCTCCTGGGAGTGTGTGTGTGTGTGTGTGTGTGTGTGTGTGCGTGCGTGTGTGTGTGCGTGCGCTGTTGCCGGCTTGCTGGCGCAGGGTTCTTTTGAATGGCTCCAAACCCTCTTTGGACATTCAGTGCGTGACTGTTGAGGTTGGCCATGGTACATGCGTAGTTGTGGCCTACCTCCCCGTGGTGTAGACGGACACTGGGCAGGCTTTCCTGGTGATCGCCTGCCTGGTGACAAAACGGCCAGAAACAACTAAACAACACAACAACACACACGCACTGCACGAACATAACGTTACACACATTTCTGGCCTGTTACAGTGCTTTGTAACCATAACAGTGTACAAAGACGGAGTTGAACTTTCGTTCAGGTGCCGTCCTACATAAGATACTATACATGTCTACATGTCTTGACTGGTTGTTCACTAATTTACATACTACCTTTCTTCTTAGAGGACATGGGTCATTCAAAAAGCGACTTCAGGATTTTCAAAATGGGCATCATTGCTCATTGTGAATGAGGAGAACTGGAGGACTGATACCACGTAATGCACTCGTGTAACATCTACCGGGACCTACGCAATCAACTGTTACTGGATCTAAATTAACCACACCCAGTCCGGAAAGCAAGCTATTAGATTCAAAAGAAGCGTTTTTAACTTTTAACTCTGCAGTCTTCAAGAGGCGCTGGTATCATGTCTCCACGTTTGATCGTATAAATGCGACTTCCAGACCAGACGTTCCCGAAACCGCTCTGCCTCTCCTCGTACCTGCTGCTCTTCCCTCATCATCGGCTACAATCAGAACTGAATGAACACTCAACTGGACATCCTCCTCGTAGGAATGACAGCACTGATCTGAAAGCACCATCATACTCACTTCTTCCAGCTAACCAGGGAATACTCTGGTGGTATTTGAAGCCCCATCTGCTCTGCTGCACTACCCTGATCATTCCTTCAGACAAGTCTCCAGCATCAGTGAATCAACTCTTCCATAGTTAAATATTCAACCAATACCCCAACTTTCCAGATGATTCCTCGCAGCAGGCAGAACTTCAACTCAAGCTTTTGCACTTTCTCTTTCCTTCTCTAGGGGCAACCCCATCTTGCACTAAACATTTTCCCCCCTCTGTTTTCGCCTTGGGGTGCCTTCCGCTCTGATGCCTCCATATGCCTTCCCTGCTTTCATTTTTTCTGTAAAATGCTCCTCTCTCTGCTCGCTCACTTCACTCTCACTATAACAAGAGTGCAAGTATCCCAACAGACGTTTTTCTACTGCCCCTGGTCCGGCTCCCCGTGCCGTGGACGGATGCTGCTGGGATGTCCTTTCCTGGCGGTCGTGCCTCCTGGTAACACAGAGATACCAGTTCAATAATACGAACAACACACTGCTCACATAACCCGCACTGACTGGCTTTGCAAAGTTGTGCATCATCACAGTCCTCAAAGCGGATTTGTGGGAAACTACAAGAACCGCCTAACAAATACACTATGTCCACCACGGAGCAACAGAAGAACTGTCGTAAAAACAACCTTCACTCTATTAACCTTGAAGTGGTATTATGTCAAACCAAGCCTAAAATGTCTGGAGACATTTTGGAGATTGGATTTTTGGCTTACGCTGATGCCCCAGAGTTTTCATTCACTTAAATACTGTGTATCGGATGGAGATTCACAAAATCATGCGTGGTCTAGCCAATTTTTTCCCTACAGTTGGACGCCGACCGCATAAAGAAAAATCAGCACTATAGACCCGGATATAAGTTGGGATAAGAACCCCACCTTAAGTTATGCCGTCTGTGGTGTTATCAATAATTTTTTTTTTTGCAATAAACTGGAAGTCTCGTATCAGTACTAGTATTAGCCACACACTGCAAGGGAGTTCCAGATTTATGCAACACCAGCTAAAAAAATAATAATAATAACAAAATAAATTGCTTGTGTATTTTCCTCCTCACTGTAAGTAACTGTCCAAATGGCTATGCAATTTCCCCAACTGATCAACCTCAATTACCGACTTCCAGAATTTAATAAATTCCTTGCTAAAAGAAAACTGTCTGCATTCCAGGGCAAACTTTTCTTTTTGGTTCTGGAATCATCATTTATTCAGAGCCTCTACACACGATATAAAATTTAAAAAAAAGCAGCGTGTGTACAAATTAGTGGTGAAACTTAGCCTACACACATTTTAAAAGGATTCTGTCACTAGGAGGAATAATAACAATGTATTTTTAGCTTGGGTCATGGTTTGCAATCAGATAAAAGTCGAGTGCTATCCAGTTCTTAATGTACTCCACTCTCTAGAGAGTTCACTAACATCCAGCAATATTCTTCTTCTTTCTCAGATGCTTACCGCTGTGATTGGCGCACCCATTCTTCAAAGATTTATCTCTACTCCACGTGCTGGATGCAGTAATGGCAACACCTACGTACCGTTACACTCTATACTGTCCAACATCTCCTGTCTAAAGAATTCCTTTTCAAACAACGCAGTCACCCTTTTTAATTCATTGGCGATAGACCCTGTGAAATTCTCTGAAAGCAAGGAGTACAGAGTGAAGAGCCTCTCTGAAGTGCACAGCTTACTTCAACTACAGAACGAGAGCACCCCTGATGAAATTAATGGAATAAAGAAGATGGAACGAGATGCAATACTATAATTAAGAAGTAATATCCTGTAACCAGTGAAAATGCAACATAAAATCACTGTTGAACCTTTACTTTTGTAAAGTACTATAAATAATTGCCTCTTGTAATATTGCAAATAATTGCATTTTTAAATAATTCTTGCCTTTTTGCACACCCATCGGCTGTGTAAAACCAGGACTCACCAGTAGATGACCACCCTTTCAATAATTCAAGATTCAAACGCAGTCACGATATTTTTATGTGGAACTCAAATGGCAGAGTGGTGAAGAATGCTTTCTTTCTTAAGGGTCCCTGGAGAAGACTGACCCTCGGATTTCAGCGACTCCATTCGTCCGCGAACGTTCTATTCCGGCTTCAGTCGACTGCGAATGTCCATTTGTGCGTGTGGCGTGCCGATCGATCTTCCGCCTCCATTATTTTCCGTAAGAGTGCTGCCTAACGTCACGTGCTTTCGAGTCGAGATCTCCATTTGCGGCAGGAAGCGACAGCGCGCGCGCGCACGTACGCACACTTAATGGCCGCACGATTTACGATAGAGATGAGATATTGGACAACTCCAACCTGCGGCAGATTCCACCCTCCCCGTTGGGTGCTTCCACGCGGTCTTCGGCGCGATGTACTTCCAAGAGATAAAGGGACCGAGTCAACAAACTGTCGGGGAGTAATGGGTGGGGGCGCCCCATTACGTCCTCCGAACACTGTTTCCAGACGAACAAGGAAGTTACCATTAAAGGAAGAAAGAGATCTCAAAAGGTGACTCGGAAGCTATAAAGCAAGGCCCCCCCCTTCTCCACCATTACCAAATATGACTCGTCAGACATTTCCATCGCTAAATAAAGACACTGTTTATCGAAGATAAATAAGGGAAGAATTGCTTATGGAGAAAACGAAAAGTATTCGTAGCCAGCAGTTAAGCAAATCATGCGTCCTCCACTTAATTTCCATCTTTCTGGCAGCAAAGAGAAGCAACGGTGGTTAAATACAATCGATGCGCCTCTTCGGATATAAATATCGGTAAGCAATTACTGAAATGTAGTGTTCGCTGAATTGGAATTTTCGAAGAAGAAGAAGAAAACTTCATTAAGACAGACACGAATGCTCAAAAGGAGTCGCTGACGGGTCTCTGGTTCTAGATTTGTTTCGCTAAAAGTGCGTTATAAATATTTTAACGAGCGTTTTGTGATGTTTTCTTTTGTATTTGCAAGGTTCCAGTTGCGGATAACTTTATGAGCTGAAATGTAGAATTATGAACGGACCTCAAAGGAATCCCAGAGAGAGGAATCCCTGATTTCAGAGCAGATGGTTTAGGTAACCAACGTGTAACTGCAGCCATACACCCAGATTAGGATTCCCTGTACTCGGGTTTAATCCCACTCACTGGCCCAAAAAAAATTAGAAACCTTCATTCAATACCTGCTAGGGCCACCTTTCTCCTGACGTCCATGCACGTCGTGGCATGCATTCCACTAGGTGTCTCAGGGAGTCAAGCTACACCACCGTGCCATCAGGATATTTGCCAACTGATGTATGTCGTAGACAGTTGGTGGATTATGGTTGGTACAGAACTGCGGTCCCAAACTGCCTTTTCCAACACATCTCATTCTCAATTGGATTGAGATCTTGAGAGTTAGGCAGCCAAAGTAGATTGGAAATCTTGTGAATGTTGCTCTTACCATTCAGACACAATTTTTGTACGGTGGATAGTTGTCTTCTTGAAAAAACTCCATCTCAATTGGAATGAAAATGAAGCATTGCAGGGTGAAGTTGGTCCGATACGATAAAAAATATTCATTGGAGGTAACACGACTTTCTAAGGGTATGAGCGAATTCGGTTCGTACCAACAGAATTTACATCATGCCATGATACCACCTATAGTCGCTTGAGTGGTGGATAAGAAACTCCTGGACAAAAGTGTAAATCGAGACTCGTTAGACCACGTGATCTTTTTCCACTTTTCATAGTCATGGCGTTGGCGGCACCACTGCACTCGAATCTTTCCATATTTTACTGAAAGAATTTGCTTTCATAGAGGCACAAGACTACCAAATCATAACTTCTTCAATTCCCTCCGCATATATCGGTTGGAATGCGGTCTTTCTTAGTCTAAATTGAATTTTTTTCACCCATTTGCTACCCACAGCGCCATCTGTTCTGTTCTCTTTAAATTTCTGCAGTCTTGCTCTTGGAATACCGATTTCTGCCTCATTTCTTCCTTGCAGAGCTGCATTCTCTTTTCTTCTTCCACCACTGACTGTATAATTTTGAGATGTTTGCTTTGGATACACCACTGCCTTTTGTTTTCTCAGCTCCTGCTAAGCGTGTCATCTGCTCATGAGCATTATGTCCGTAAATTGCGTGTATTCTGTGGTCCATTTGCTTGTTTTACTGCACGAAAAACTTCCTCTCTTCTCCCGAGACCGACTAACTCAGTCATGGAAGAAAAACCGCCCATAAAAGTTAATCGCGTCATTGATAAGATTCGAACTCGGGCTTTTTCCAACCAGTGCGGGTAGGAGACGGTACCACGGAACTTGTGATCACACCATGTGACTACTTGCGTCTGCATACCATGCTTTAAATTATCTGCTGATCCGAATTGCAAAAGATTTCTAATTTTTTGGATAGTGAGCGCAGTATTCACAAACCGACTACAGAAAACACACACTTTGGTGTGTTCTTCGAATATCAATTCCCAACAGAGCGTACAGCATTAAAACGAATTACCGCTGGGGGAGATTAAGGAGTTGGCATAATAAGGGGTCTGAGGACGCTTTAACTGAAGAGCTGTTGTTGCGATGTTTATGCAGAAAAGAGCACACGCGTTTTCATCAATCATCAGAGTGCCCTTTGCGTGCAGACGCGCATTCGGCGGACTTTGCGTGCCGTTACATTAAAATGTAGAATAAATCACAGCCAAACGTGCCGTGGACACTGTGGAGAAACGAGTGGTGGTTGGGAAGGGGGGGAAACATCGGGGGTTTGGATCAACTGCTTGACACGGCTAGCTTTATCGATTGCAACGGGGTTCGGTTATTCCGATACGCGAAGTTATTTGGTTATTTGGCTTTGCAGTTAATTAAGCGTTAATTGAAGTGCAGGTTGTCTACCTCCCTTTTGATAAACAGCAAGCAGAGAGAGAGAGAGAGAGAGAGTTAGGTGGTGGTGTCACGTGATGCCTTTCGGAGGATAATCGGCTGAAAAAGGCAAACATCACCAACTGTGTGCTTAAGCTTTGAAACCCGATTAAAATATTCCCGTGATCCTTTCTCAGCCCAGTTTTTAGGCGCATCAGCGTTCGTTATGTTATGCAGAATGCGCCAATTGTTTTCGCCATGTCCGTCCATATGTAATAACTCGATGCCTTGTCCATGGAGTTCATGAAATTTTATATTTGGTTCCTTTGGATTGTTCCAAATTTCATTAAAATCTAACTAACGGAAATCCGGCAATTATTATTTATTTTTTTTCATACGCGCCATATAATCCTCAGAGTGGTAAGGTATGACACTTTATCATAGATTAATTAATAAGTTGAATCGTTATGGTCTCAGAGGGCAGGCACTTGGCTCGTTAGCAAACTATTTGAAAGGGAGGGAAATTTCGGTGACTTTTAAAGGGAAGATATCACATCTTTTTAAACCCGAAATGGGTGCCCCACAGGGATCATCCTCAGGCCCGCTATTATTTCTTATCTCAGTCAACGACCTCCCAAGTACTCTTTGAGACTACTAAATCAAAATCAACATATTTGCTGATGACATAAAAATTTATAAAGCAATTCACAATACCAGTGACTGCATCATCCTAAACGAGTAATCCAGTGGTCGAAGGAGAAAAGAATGGTATTCAACGAAAATAAGTGTGACATGATGACCTTTGCAAATGCACACAGATAAAACAAACTTAATTTCTCTTACTGCATCAACAACAAGGCGAACGGAAAAGTTAGTTCTGCCAAAAATTTGGGTGTTTCATCAAAGAATCATTTCCTTTGATGTCTCAAATATTGTGAGGGCAGCTATCAAAAACTAGAATTTCCTAAAAGAGTTGACAGAGATTTCAACAAATTGGCACTATTCATATTTTTTTTATAAAATTTATGTTAGGCCAGCTCTGGAATTTGCCTAAAGGTCTGGTCGCCACCAGACCTTTAGGCAAATTATGCAGCTTACCAAAAATTAGAAATTGAAAGCATCCAAAAAACAGCAATGCAATACGTTTCAAAAGTGGATTAGAATATAATGAGAAGAGCAGTGTACATTCTTTGAACTTGAACTAAATAATTCTAGAATTTCCTTCATCTCGTCTCACAAATAATCTTCAACGCACCTAAAAGGGTTTTAAGAAACCATCCACTGCTAAAACCATCCTATGCAAGAACTAATCATGGATACTACAACTGTAATGGGACTGCAGTATCAGTCAATAAAGCAAACTTGGAGATATTCGGTATCCCCCTGCACACTCGCTAACTGCATCCGTTATCTGAACCTCAAAATTGATTCTTCTTGCAATTTCTAAGACACTGATTCTGTAATGTGGGTGATGAAATTCCCGTGTTCATTTTTTCTCGTCCCTTTTCATTTCAGTCTGACTGATCCCTCCTTTTATTTGGCTGAAACAACAAGTCCTCTGAAAATACTCCTTCAAACTAAAACGTATGTGCGTGGGACTATAGTTAATCTTAACTGCTCTACAAGCAATATGGCCTTAGTTGCTGATGCTCCTAAAGCCCTAATACAACAACTTCACTGCTCCTCAACCCACGCCTTCCCTTGAGGTTAAACTCGCATTGATGTGAATCAACGCCCCCTTTCGAAATCCTCCTTACCAGCGGTGAAGGTGGGCTGTATTTCATAGTAGACAGTTTTCTGAAAAATACTGTACATGCTGTGTTCGTGTAAAATTAAAGAGCGGCTACTTGGACGCCCTCTGGCAACAAGAAGCTTTCGAAAATAAAAATAATAAACAAAAAAATCCACGTTGCGTATTAAAGTCAGAGAGGACTGAATAGGAGAAGCGAAACAAAATTTAATCTTGGACAATGGTCACCCTCTTCTATGTCCCTCATTTCCTCTTCATCGCGGGAGAAGATAGAGGGGGGAGGGAGGCTATTGATGCGCTCAGTTATCGGCGTGATGGAACCGAAATGAATAAGTTCATTTTGTGAACGCTCGGGAATGTGCCAAATTAAAATAGCGCCAAACCCGCTCTCAAAGGAGGAAGGTTCGCCTCTTGCGCATGCAGACAACCAAAGAAATATTCCTACCTAAAATAGCCCTCGAGTTTTTTGTATTGCGAAACGAATTTTAAAAATTAACCGTCGATGCAACATTTCCACGATCTTTCGCGATTTCGGGTCGTCGCCGTTGCCCCTGGAAAAGTGCTTACGGGGGAGGGAAGCCTCGCTTGTCAGT